>NC_063359.1:19366359-19433041 GCF_021869965.1 Rhincodon typus | reverse complement strand
GGTGATTTCATTCTTTATCATTTAAAATACTTAAACAAAGCAATGATGATAGCTTCACTGAAATGAGCTATGATCTTAAAATCAAGAGTTGTGAATTATTGCAATTAGTTTTGGTTATTGTAACTGACTATTTTTAAATAAAGTCCAAATTTCAACAAGCATGTGGCTAGCTTGGCATTCAGCTCTAATTTAATAAAGCTGATAAAATAACAAACAGCTGTTTAACAGCACTTGAAAATCTCTGTTCTGGATTGATCTTTTGAAGTTTAATGGACACTGCAGATGCACAAGCATTATTTAAGTTATTTTTACTGGACCATATGCTATGAAGCATGCACCTAGATATCAGGCAGCTCACACCAAAGGACACAATAGGCTGAATCTTACATTCTGTTTTTGTCTAAGTGTCACTTTCATAGTAGGCGGGTAAGATTACAGCATGGCAGGTGGTTAGGGTGCTGGGTGGGTAATGTGGCAGCAGAAAGGTGTGGTAGGTGGGTAGGGTACCATGTTCTGTCTAATTTTGTTGACCACTGAGTGGACTTCCAAGGTCCATGTACGGCATCGACCTCCGGACCCAGAAGTCAATACGTCCCCAGGGGGCTGCGCAGAATAGCCAGAGCAGGTACATGGCTGAGGGTATATTGAGTGAACTGGGGCAGAGTCAGACGATGCCAGGCACATTTAGTAAGTGGAGAGGAGAAGGTCATGGTCAGCAGTAGAGTTGGGTCTGCAGGTTGGAGGGGAGTTTAGGAAGCAGAGGTCAGATGCTTGGGGAATGAGTGTTCCTGCAGGATTGGATGGGATTGGTGGGGAGTTGACAGTTAAGTGGCGGGAGGGGTGTATTACCTCCATGAGGTGGGTTCGGTGGGGTAGATGGTGGTGGGTGCAAATGGTTAGAGGTGAATCAGGCAGGTCAGTTTGATTGTTACTCAGGAGTTAAAGCAGGCTCTAATTCCTCTTACATTTCCTGGGTAACTAAAAAGCTAAGTCAGTCGGACCCAAAGTGTGTCTCTGGTTCTAACTCAGAGTTGGCTCCCAACCATGATATTAAAATACTCAATTTTATGCCTAAGTATCTCCATGACTTTGACCCTCTCTATGCCCATAGACTTCACCAGTCCTCTAATCTTCTAACCATCTTTGTCACCTTGTGTATGACTTCAGCTCCCTCTGCTTCACTCTTATTGGCTGTGCCTTCAGACTTCCAGTCTCAAAGCTCATGGAATTCACTCCGTATCCCTCTGTCTTTCTCTCAGTACGTTAAGCTACTCATTACAACCAGCATCTTTGACTAAACATTTGGTCAGTTGACTTTGGCTCAGTGTCAGTTATTATCAGACTATGTGAAATGCCTTAAGATGATTTTTTCTCCTGTTTCTGTTGCAAGCAGAAAATGTGGAGCTGAATTCTTTGAAAATTGAATATAGAAGACTACAAAATCATTATTTTCATCCACACAACTGAAGGCTGGACCACTAATGTATCACAGAAATATTCTGCCTGTGAAGCAAACATTTCTTTCACCTTTGTAAAAGGAAGGAACTTTCAAAACAGTCGTTGTTGACTTTCTCCTATGCAAGCAGCAATTCAGTGCTTCCCCTGGGCAGTACGTCCTCTAGATCTTCACTTTTTAATAGATGCGAATTATTCTTGAAGTCACTTGAGAAATTGTGCTGTGCAGAGTCACTTTTGCTTATGTGTAATAAGACTTGTATTTTCAATGCTGAGATCAATCAACATGAGAAATCATTGAAAAGAAAGTGCATTAAGGTTGATGGCACAAAGATTTATTTTACCATTCAAATGGGAAATGTGAAAAAGATATCAAGGGTAATTTTTATTGTCTTTGTTTTTGTTTCGATTTTAAAGCAAGTAAGGTCAAAAGCAGAATTTAGTAAGCAGCATATGTGTTTCTTTCAATACTTCTTGTAATGGTGGAAAGCTGAAGCCTTCTGCAAATGACCAGAGTCACTCTTCCACAGAAACACAAAGGTATCATCAACTCAGTGTTGAGTGCCTGATAGGTGTACTGCACCTCTGAAAGGAAGCCCATGCTATCACAATCACTCCATTCCTGAGATAGTAAGAACTGCAGATGCTGGAGAATCCGAGACAACAAGGTGCAGGGCTGGATGAACACAGCAGGCCAAGCAGCATCATAGGAGCAGAGAGGCTATGTGCTGTTTTCTGTGACAGTAGGGAACTGCAGCTATAGGCTCACTCCTAGCCAGGCCAGGCAAGTGGAAATCTGCAGAGGGCTGTCAGTCCTGTCATTGCTTTCCTGCCCACAGGGCTGTTTCTGTACAGTAAATCCTTTGAGACATTTTGAATGGGAGGGGTCAACTGAGATTTTCCATCAAAATCTTAAAACTTTCCGAATTTACCTGCCCACAGAACCACAGTGTGCTGAGCTTTTTCAGGAATACATATAAGGGAGGGGGATCCAATGGCCAATTTGAAAAACAAGAAATGAGAAGGGAGGTCAAGAATGCATTCATCTTCCTGTCTCTTTGTATTTGCTCAGGTTTGGTAAATGTATGCCCACTTCAACAGGTTGGAGATATTCCCTGGAAACTTAGGGCGGCAATGGTCAATAAAATAACAAGTCTCTGCTCTTTCTCCTCTTCACTGCTCGTGGTAAACACCCATCACCCTTCAGCCTGCTTTCAATACAGTTTGATGTACAAGTGCCACTCATGAGTTATATTATAGTGATCTAAGACACGTAGCTCTAACACAGAGAGATTGGCATTGTTGTGTTACTTCTCACAGTCAGTACATCAATATAGCTTCAAGAGATAGAGCATATCAGAATACCTTTAAGAGGTAGAGTATGTCAGCATACCTTTAAGATCCATGCTTAAGATATCATCACTGTATCATAGTATGGGACCTCAAGATATAAACCAGGATAACATGAAGCATGGCATACTGATGAAAACATACTGATCGTTGTAAACAAATAAGACTCATACGAGGCCAGACACTTCTGTGTCAAGGAGTATAATGTTTGTGTACTACAATGAGCTGTAATAAATTACTGTTACACTTTTCAATACCATGTTATCAACATTCCAGTTTTTGTATGATATGAGGGGATAACATAAGTATTGCCTCATCAGATGAGGATACTCAGTTGGAAGCATCACACATATCGAGTACAAACCTCTTTCTAATGAGAAAGTTATTACAATGTCACAATGATGTCACTGGCCTGATTTCCCTGCAGCCACGGTCCCTTGTCCGGTGGAGAAAGTTTCTGTTCACAATGATGCCCAGGCAGCTGTGGCCACAAATAATTTAAAAACGTTTCTAGCATCTTTGCTGATAGAATCTTCTGGTGGGGTTTGCTGGCAAGCCTTTGTCTCTGTGTGCCTGCTGTTGGCCCAGCTTCTCAATTTGTCGCTCCTGATAAGATCACACAGGCAGGTTGTCCTGACATCTGAGAATTGTTAAAGCAATAAAGTTGAGCCCTGTAAGTTAACCTTTACAATCACTGCGTTTTTCACTGACTGGATTGCTTCTTAAGGAGCTAGCAAAGACCTTGCAGGATGAATGGCCTCCTTCTGTGCCATAAATAAGTTCGTGATCTATGAAATAATGAATACTTGTCATAAAGTGATCTTCCTGAAGTATAATGCGGTAACTATGTTGCATTAACTCCAACAGTGAATATTTTATGTTATGTAAGGATTACAGCAGCAATTAAAAATTCTTTATAAACCCTGTCATACCTCCCTGGAGAATAACTCAAAAGGTTACATTATACTGCTTGTCTATGTGCCAGAACTTCATTATCTCATATTAATACTCTCATGAAATTACCAATGTTTTACTTGGCACATGGATTTACCTCGTATTATTTCCAAGCAGAATTGTGCATTTACTATTAAAGTATGTATTCCTTCAAAAATATTATAAATATAATTCTGCACATGTGTTTAATGGAAAAAGACTTTCAGTTCAATATTTTTAGGACCTTTAACAGTTCACCAATTTCTTCCTGTATCTATCCACAATGTCTGATCTCGGGTCAAGTACCAAAATTCTGAAAAACAAAGACTCCATTCAACTTCATTGAACATCCACTTACTTTGCAAACTTGGTGTGGAAGAGGGGAATGTTCCTCATTGTCGCTGCAACCATGGTGAGTACAGATTGTAAAATTCACTAGATATCACACAAGAAGTTGAAAATATGACTTGTTTGCTGTTTTAAAAGGCTTCAATTATGTAGATTTTTTAAAAATATTTTTTCACATTAATAAGTATGCTAAGGACCTAGATTTTTGATATTTTTCATCAGTCTATTAGGACATACAATGACATAATTTTGTGGCAAGTCGGACTTGAACATAGACTTTCTGCCTTAGTACTAGAGACATTACCATTGTAATGCAAGACCTCTCAAAATTTATAATTAAATTGACAGACATGTTCCAACAGAAATCTAGAGCAAGTGGGGCTGGAACCTAGACTGGCTAGCCTAGAGGTCAGGACACTACCTCTGCACTATATGTGTTTGGTCCAACTTGAATTTTTCAATGAGGGCAAATAAAACAATCAGACAGGGATCAGTTCACCTCAGGGAGCTGTTTCAAACATGAGACAGGTTAGGACCTTAACTGTCTGTGTACCTCTTTATGCTTTTGCAGCTTAGACCATATCAAGCCGGGCAAATCTTCCCAGCCCCTGAATACCATGGGCATGTAGTGCTTGTGATGAGGTCAGTCAGGAGGACCTCATAGAATAGGAGTTCCCTCATTGGGGCTGTTAATCTGGTATAAACAGGGCTGCCAGAGATCCTGTTCACTCTGAGAACTGGCTCTGAGGGAGCTGGATCAGTGTCAAGGACTCTCTGTGTGTAAATAAAGGGTGATTTGGTGATGGGATACTAGCCTCTGTGGAGTTATTTCAGGGCATTGGTTTGGAAGTTGGGAAACTCAAGTGAGATTAGCAATATGGAGATTCTCGATGTTGTAAACATGCAAGTGTTGAGCAGTGAGCCGAGAATCTTGCTAGGGACCAATGAGAGGCCTATTTGCATCCATTTGCTTGCACTAACATCTCAACACCCAATCTCACGTCATGAATATTCAGTTTCCCTGTCTCGCACTTACCAGATAGAAACTGGACGGAGACAATTCCCAACAGGAAAGTCCAAGTGGGTACATGATGACTCCAGCTCACCGCTGGCTCCTCTGGGCTTCCATCTTAAACAACATTCACCAACCTGTCAGGGCATGGTCCATGAGCAGCAACACCCATATCCACAGATATTGGCATCTGACATGTACCAGCTGCACCTCAAGATCCAGGCATATCTCCACTTATTTACAATACACTTCTTTACTCCACTTACACTGTGGTTCTGTATTTCAATGCTGCACTTTGAAAGACACCAGCACCATGCCAGGACATTAGGATCCCACAGTGCTGAAAGAGGCCATTCGGCCCATTGAGTCAGCACTGATCTTCCAAAGGGTATCCCACACAAATCCACTCCCGCACACTATTCCTGTAACCCCGCGTTTACCATGGACAATCCACCTAGCCTGCAAAACCTTAGACTGTGGGAGGAAACTGAAGCACCTAGTGGAAACCCATGCAGACACGGGGAGAATGTGCAAACTCCACACAGTCAGAAGGTGGGACTCGAACCTGGGTCCCTACTGCTATGAAGCAGCAGTGCCACCACTGTGGCACTGTGCTGCTCCCAGAACATTATGCACACTGTGACAGGAAATAATGGATTGGGCCAAGGTGTATCTCAGGGTTCTTCACTTGTTTTCTTAGTGCTCACTCATTTTGTACCTATTTCGACGCTCACAGCATCACTATGTTGTCTTACTTTACCTTTGTGCATTTTGCCTTCTCATTGATAGCTTAAGTATCCCAGTATTTTGACTTGTCTTTGGGTTCAGACCCAAATCCAGACAGCTTGTCCTCGTTGTCAGCTGCTTTAGGTCAAGGGGGTAGACATGTTGTTACGTCAATCTCACAATTCCACAGTGTGACAGTCTTGTACATAGCAAACACACTGAATGTGCTCAACTAAGTAGTCATATCTCAAAGTCTAAAGAGAGTATTTCTCAGTCAAATCAAGGGAGAGAATCTTCAGTCGGGGGTCCTGGAATAATCAGTCAAGGGCAGTATCTACTATCAGTCCAGGGGCTTGGACACAGTTGGACACTTGGGGTGAGAATCCAGGTCACTACTGATCAGGTCGTGGGCATGGTAAGCCCTGTGGGTCCCAGTTCGCCCAATGTAAATGCAAGTTATTGCTCAACTGAGTTTTTGTAACAGGTATTTTATAGGTGTACGCAGCTCGGATAAACAAGTCAAAGAAAAAGAAATGATCTAAGCGCCAATTTGGAAGTGGTTGGGAAATAGAACCCTCTCTATAAAATTCTTCATATTTCCCCAAGCACATGATGAGATCATAGGATTATAATGCAATAAAACGAATTGGTAGAAAACGCAAAACTCTCAAATTTATTTAATTCAAATCATCCCCAACTAACCCTGTAGAGTTTATCAACATAATTGCACTTTGTGGATAAGAACATATTATTTAGTGTTTTTCACTCTCTTTGCGTCAAATTGTCAACAATTGTGTTAATCTGGGACACTGCATGGTAGTTTTAAACCACTACCTGGCTGGAACAGTTTGTTCTGAAATGTTTACATTTCAAACAGTGATGACATTTTAAATTGAAACATGTTGCCACATACGTCATCCCTTTGACTGGTGTTTATGATGGTTGTAAAAATGGTGGTGATATATTTTCCACGCAATTATTGACTTTTATCATCCTGTGAACATGTGCTCATCGCCAACTTTTTAAGCAAATATTCTTGGTAATGATTTTAACTTTATTGCATTTGAAACAACTGTCAACCAATTTTCAGTTCATCAAGACAGTCCACGTTGTGCTCCTTCTCCAAATTGCTGTTTTAGTTTTATGCAACCAACTTCACAAGTGTCTCCAAAAATACTAGTCCCAAAGAAACTGCAATAAGACAAATATGAGGAACAGATTGGGAGACAGATTTTGGAAAGATGCAGAAGTAATAGGGTTGTTGTCATGGGCGACTTCAAATTCCCTAATATTGACTGGAACCTCCTAAGTGCAAATAATTTGGATGGAGCAGATTTTGTCAGGTGTGTCCAGGAAGGATTTCTGACTCAACATGTAGATATGCCGACTAGAGGGGAGGCCATATTGGATTTGGTGCTTGGCAACGAACCAAGCCAGCTATCAGATCTCTCGGTAGGAGAGCATTTCAGTGATAGTGATCATAACTCCGTGACCTTTACTATACTCATGGAGAGGGATAGGAGCAGACGGTATGGGAAAGTATTTAACTGGGGGAAGGGGAATTACAATGCTATTAGGCAAGAACTACGGAGCACCAATTGGGATCAGATGTTCACAGGGAAATGCACAACAGAAGTGTTGAGGTTGTTTCGGGAGCAGTTGCTACAAGTACTGGAGAAGTTTGTCCCACAGAGGCAAGGAAGGGATGGTAAGGTGAAGAAACCTTGGATGATAAGACATGCGGAACATCTAGTCAAGAGGAAAAAGGAAGCTTACTTAAGATTGAGGAAGCAAGGATCGGACAGGCCTCTAGAGGTCTACAAGGTAGCCAGGAAGGAACTGAAGAATGGACTTAGGAGAGCTAGAAGTGGGTATGAGAAAACTTTGGTGGGTAGGATCAAGGAAAACCCCAACGCTTTCTATACTTATGTGAGGAACAAGAGGATGGCCAGAGTGAGGGTAGGGCCAATCAGGGATAGTGGAAGGAACTTGTGCGCGGAGTCAGAGGAGGTAGGAGACGTCCTTAATGAATACTTTGCTTCAGTATTCACCAGTGAGAGGGACCTTGACGTTTATGAGGACAGCATGAAACAGGCAGATATGCTCGAACAGGTTGATGTTAGGAAGGAGGATGTGCTAGAAATTTTGAAAAACATGAGGATAGATAACTCCTCTGGGCCAGATGGGGTATACCCAAGGTTACTGCAGGAAGAGAGGGAAGAGATTGCTGCCCTTTGGCGATGATCTTTGCGTCCTCACTGTCCACTGGAGTAGTAGAAGATTGGAGGGTGGCAAATGTCATTCCCTTGTTCAAGAAAGGGAATAGGGATAATCCTGGAAATTACAGACCGGTCAGTCTTATGTCTGTGGTGGGCAAATTATTGGAGAGGATTCTGAGAGATAGTATTTATGATTATTTGGAAAAGCACAGTTTGATTAGAAATAGTCGGCATGGCTTTGTGAGGGGCAGGTCATGCCTTACAAGCCTTATTGAATTCTTTGAGGATGTGACAAAACACATTGATGAAGGTAGAGCAGTGGATGTGGTGTATATAGATTTTAGCAAGGCATTCGATAAAGTTCCATTTGGTAGGGTCATTCAGAAAGTAAAGAGGCATGGGATTCAGGGAAATTTGGCAGTCTGAATACAAAATTGGCTGTCCAATAGAAGACAGAGAGTGATAGTAGATGGAAAGTATTTAGCCTGGAGCTCGGTGACCGGTGGTGTTCCGCAGGGATCTGTTCTAGGATCTCTGCTCTTTGTGATCTTTATAAAGGATTTGGATGAGGAAGTGGAAGGGTGGGTTAGTAAGTTTGCCGATGACATGAAGGTTGGTGGAGTTGTGGATAGCGTGGAGGGCTGTTGTAGGTTGCAACGGGACATTGATAGGATGCAGAGCTGGGCAAAGAAGTGGCAGATGGAATTCAATGCAGAAAAGTGTAAAGTGATTCATTTTGGAAGGTCAAATTTGAATGCAGAATACAGGGTTAATGGCAGGATTCTCGGCAGTTTGGAGGAACAGAGAAATCTTGGGGTCCACGTCCATAGATCCCTCAAAGTTGCTACCCAAGTTGATAGGGTTATAAGTAAGGCGTATAGTGTGTTGGCTTTCATTGGCAGGGGAATTGAGTTTAAGAGCCGCGAGGTTATGCTGCAGCTCTATAAAACTCTGGTTAGACCACACTTGAAATATTGTGTTCAGTTCTGGTCACCTCATTACAGGAAAGATGTGGAAGCTTTAGAGAGGGTGCAGAGGAGATTTACCAGGATGCTGCCTGGACTGGAGGGCAGGTCTTATGAGGAAAGGTTGAGGGAGCTAGGGCTTTTTTCATTGGAGCGAAGAAGGATGAGAGGTGGCTTGATAGACATGTACAAGATGTTGAGAAGCATAGGTAGAGTGGATAATCAGAGACTTTTTCCCAGGGCGGAAATGACTAATACGAGGGGACATAATTTTAAGGTGATTGGAGGAAGGTATAGGGGAGATGTCAGAGGTAGGTTCTTCACAGAGAGTGGTGGCCGTGTGGAATGCACTGCCGGCAGTGGTAATGGAGTCAGATACTTTAGAGACTTTTAAGCGACTCTTGGATAGGCACATGGAGGATAGTAAAATGTAGGGTTTGCAGGGTAGATTGATCTGAATAGGATAATAGGTCGGCACAACATCGTGGGCCAAAGGGCCTGTACTGTGCTGTACTGTTCTATGTTCTATGTTTAAATATAATAGTTGGTGTAGATGCAGAGATAAGAAAATTACATCATATAAATCCATAGAGGCATTATACATCTTGTACACACCAATAATTTTACAGTTACAAAATAATTTCTAAAATACATTGGGCAGTTATAAACACTGTACAAAACAGTTTCAGTCACTGAGGCGCAATGGAATTAGAGTTGATTTAAAGAGCATATTGTCTTATTTTTTGTATTTTTGATTGTGAACTAAAATGGATTTGATTGTGAACACCAAGGGGCTGTGCAAGAAATTGTTGCACTTTTAAAAACAGGTTGCTGGAACTCATTTTGTGTGATGTTTACACTGTTGCTTTGTTCAAGCATTGTAGGGTGATGTTTACAGATGGTGGCAAGGCACCACAGCGTGTGTGTACAGAGTATGATTGGGTGACACCAGGTACCTGATTGGCTTGTGCAATAATGACCAGTCATGGATGCCAAAGATCATCCCAGCCTGACAAAAACTCTCTGATGGTTCCTGGGTAGCAAAGCAGCTCATGAGTATGAACAAAGAGGGAGAAGCCTTCAGCTTACTGGGAGGGTATTCCGTGTGTAGGTCTCTTTCTGCCCTAAGCCTCATGAGAAGAGGTTAAAGAAACAGTGGTTGAGACCAGAGAGTCTTGTCAAGCGCAAGGGTAATGTAAGTAAACCCTATAGACTGGTGCTACTGAACTGACATACCTAGTTATTCTTCCCCCAACCTATAAAATCAATGTTTTTTTTTTCTGTTGTCTGTATCAATACATATGTGACAGTTTACTTGTGATTAGAATTTATTTATCTGTAATAAACAATAGTTCTAAAGTACAGGGACTGGTCAGTGCTTTCTGATAACTTGATTCCAACAGCGATATAAGTCAAAGACTTTGTGCTCTTTGATTAAATTATTAACTTCTGTGGTGACCCTGAGTGCAGCAGGGCTAAAGAATCAGCTCACTTTCCAATGTGGGTCACAGCGTAGAGAAGAGCTGTGAGATAACCCCCTCACTCCAGGTTTGATTCAGGAAAACATGGAGAAACATAAGCTTTGCAGAAACAGGAATAAAGCTGATCTTAGAGAGTGGTGTAAGTTACTAAACAGCCTGGGAGACGTAAATTTAAAGCATTGGTTGAAATTAAATCAGAGAAGAAGGAGAAGGGACCACTGGTTAAAATTACCTAAAAGCGAAGAGATCAGGAAATTTTTCTTTCTGTACATTGGTGAACATTTGAAATTGACTCCAGGTAGACTGGCTGAGGCATTAAATCCTGCAGACCTTTGAGAACCAATTGGATGTGTGCTGAAGGAAAGCCTTAAAGGTAGTATATTATCTGTGATAATAATACAAACTTTTTTTTAGTCTGGAACTGTTTAGGTTGGTCAGTTCAAGTGTTGTTTCTGTTAGATTAAGACCTTCCCCCTTTATTGCAGGTGCTTTTGAATGGATCAAAAAGTTATTACATTCAGAACACTCGATGCATTAATAAAATGTTAGAATAAGTAATGCATCTGTTGGGCTTATTTGGTGGGCAGTGCTTGGGTTCAGTTATTGTTGCCATTTTAAATGGGATGGAGGTGAGTAATGGAAAGGAAGTTTTCCCTTAGTGGGGTAAGAAACATAACAAACTTGCACAAAACATTCTTTAAGGCAAGACTTTGCTAACTACAAGAGGGAAAATAGCAGAAGGGTAAGGCCCATGGTATACGGTCAGAGGAGATTGCTGACTCCCTGTCTGCTCCGAATTTTACAGAATTGTCTCTTTTTGTACTGTTTTTTTCCTGCTTCCTATGCAACCTCTCCTCAGGAAACCTTTCATCCAGTATTTCTAGGCAGCTATGTGGGAGATCGCTGGGAGTCCCCTTTTGATACTGCCTTTGCCTCTTTTGTTTTCTTTAAGCATGTGCACTGGGCACCAGCTGTAGGCCACCAGGGAGAGAAGAAGTGTATATGGTGGGACTACAAGCAATGGCAGCTAAGTAGCATTGTAACTTACCTGGATGGAGTGAAGAGGGTAGAAGGGGCCCTCCCTATGAGAAGCAAATCCATATCAATAGCCTGGCAAGGAGAGCCTACGCATTATAGATAGGAAGCGATGAATGGTAGGTATGGAATGAGGGATAGGGATGTTATGGGAAGAAGGGAGAAAATAGAATAGGGATGATACCAGAGGGATAAAAGGAATGGATATTACCTAGAAGGGTATTGGGAACGACAGAATGGCATGCAACAATGATACTCAATCGCTGCAAATGTTTTGCAGGTCTCGGCTAGGATTTGCATTCTTCTTACCTTCCAGCAAACCGGCACCTTAGAACAAACAATTCCCTGTTCACATTCTGTGATTAATTCATCAAGTAATTTTCCTTTCAGTGCCACTAAGTTCTTGCTTCTGTGTCTAATGTATCTATAATTTTCATCGGTACAATTGTGTCAGCTACATGCAGCCTTTAGCCAATATAACAGTGGCAAAGTACCTCTCACTAATTATCTGTCTAACTCCCACCATTAAACCAGTTAGGTCACACATAAAACAATAATACATTGAGAAAAAGAAAGTGTTACAGCCATCTCTTTTGAATATTTTTTCATTTTTTCCTTCACACTGTACAATTCTGGGCAATTCTGGTTCATGGTTATTCAACATAGGAATATTCGTAACATAAAAACAATAGAAATAGGAGCAAGCCATTCATCCCTTTGAGCCCACTGCACCATTCAATGAGATCATGCCTGAACTTCTGCTTCATCATGATTTTCGTGCACTATCTCCATGTCTCTTGCTCATTTGGATTTCCTTAGTCTTCAGTGCTATGAGCCAAGAGCTGGAAAATGGGATTAGTGTAGTCAGATCTTTGTTGATCAGCACAGACATGACAAGCCAAAAGGCCTCTTTCTGTGCTGTAAATGTCTATGAGGCTGTGATGTTTCTCATATGTAGAAGTGTATGGATCTCACACTTGGAAACACTTAACCCCGTCTGGGACAACAAGTTCCAAAGATTCCCCATCCACTGAGAAAAGAAACTTCTCCTTATTTCGATCCTAAATGTTTTGCCCCTCATTCTGAACTCTGTCCCTGGTTTGAGACAGTCCAGCCAGGGGAAGTATTCTTCCTGCATCTATCCACTAGATCCTGGTAAGAATTTTGTATTTTTGAATGAGATTACTTCTGATTCTTCTTGACTTCAGAGAATAAAGGCCCAATCCATTTAATTTTTCCTTATAGAACAATCCCTCCATCCCAGGAATTAGTTCGGTAAACCTAGTCACCTACTGCCTGAGGCAAGTATATTTTTCTATGGATAAGGAGACACAAATTGTATGCAATACTCTAAGTGTAATTTCACCCAGACTTTACTTTTTTACTAAGACAACCCTTCTTTATATGTAAATCCTCATGAAGTAAAGCCCACATACCATTTTCTTCTTAATTATTTGCTACACTTAAGTGTTAACTTCCAGTGGCTCATGAACAAGGACACCTAAATCCTTTTGGAGTTCAACACTTCCCAGTGTCTCACCATTTACAGATTACTCTATTTCTTAAAATGAAAATTCAACTTTTCCTACCGAAATAGATATCCTCATATTTCTCCATATTGTATTCCATTTGCTAAATATTTACCCACTCACTTAAACTCTCCAAACCCCTCAAAGCCTCTTTGCATCCTTCTCAAAAACACTTTCCCACCTAAATAAAAGTAAAATACTGTGAATGGTGGAAATCTGAAATAAAATAGAAAATGCTCAAGAAACTCAGCAGGTCTGGTAGCACATTAATCTCTGATCGACCTCTGTGCAGTTCCTTAACTGATTGAGCACTAACCCCTAGACTGCACACAATTTATAGACAGTCAGTCAATGTGGCGTTTTATAAATTCCTACTTTAGAAATAAAACCAGTCTGACTCCAAACCAAAACACAAACAGATTCTAAACAAGGCCTTACACCTAACATACATTGTTGGACCCAAAACGTCACCTCTTCTTTACACTAATGAAACGTTTAGTTCTCTCAGGGCAGTGACTTGAAAGAAATTCAGAGATTTACATATACATATTAATCAATTAAAACCTTCTAACTGATTAAAGATTTAACAGCATTTTAGATTAGTTAAGTACATCCTCATCAGTGGTGTGACCCTTTGATCTTTTACTCATAAATTCTGTGTCTGATACTACCTCCATCACTAACACCTGAAGGAGGATCGAAGCTTGAAAGCTTGTGATTTCAAATAAACCTGTTGGACTGTAACCTGGTGTCATGTGGTTTCTGACCTTGTCCACCCCAGTCCAACACCACAGCCTGGACTGGTTGAACTGGACCTGCAGGACTGACAATGGTCCATTCCCTGGACTGTAGAGATGTGGGATCCCTGACCCCGGATGCCCCAAGCAGTCAACTGACTGTGTCCAAGCCCCTCAAATGATATCAGATGATGCACTTAATTACTGTGCCAGTACTCCCTGACTGAAGGCAGTCTCCCTTGACTGAAGACTACTCCCCTCAGGCTTTGAGACTTTGATGAAGTGATTAGGAAGAGAAATGGAATGTTGATGTCTATTGCAGAGGGAGTGAATTACAAGAGTATGGAAGTTTTACTGTTGACATATGGGATCATGGTGAGTCCACATCTAAAGTGCTGCGTACAATTTTTCCCTCCTTATTTAAAAAAGCATATAACAGTGCAAGAAGCTGTTCAGAGAAGGTGCACATGACTCATTCATGGGAAGGATATACCTGGACCCATTGGACATTATAAGAATGAGTGGTGACCTATTGAAATAAGATTGTGAGGGTAGTTGACAGGCTGGATTCTGAGACGAAGGTTCCCCTTATGCAGTTACAAAAAAATCTTGCACGGTGGCTCAGTGGTTAGCACTGCTGCCTCACAGTGTCAGGAACCCGGGTTCAATTCCACCCTCAGGCAACTGTCTGTGTGGAGTTTGCACATTCTCCCCGTGTCTGCGTGGGTTTCCTCTGGGTGCTCCGGTTTCCTCCCATAGTCCAAAGATGTACAGGTGAGGTGGATTGGCCATGCTAAATTGCCTGTAGTGTTCAGGGGTGTGTATGTTATGCGGGTTATAGGGAGATGGGTCTGGGTGGGATGTTCTGAGGGTCAGTGTGGACTTGTTGGGCCAAAGGGATTCTATGATTTTAAAACAAAGCGATGGAAAGATGCTTTTTCTCAGAGGGCTGTTAGGCTGTGGAATTCTCTTTGTTGGAAAAAGGCACAGACTAAGTTATTGAATTTATTCAAGACTGAGTGTGACAGACTTTTGACTGTCAAGGGAGTCAAGTACGGCTATGGGGGGGCAGATGGAAAAAGTGGAGGTGACACCACACCCAAATCAGCCACGACATTATTGAAGGACAGAGCAAGCACAAAAGGCTTAATGGTCTACAACTACTCCTGAGCTATCTGTTCTGATGGTCAAAGGCCCTAAATAAAAAGGCAAGAATGATGTTTTAAAACTTTCTGCTTCAGGTTTCTGAGTCTTTGCATGGCACTGGCCCAAGTTCACAAATTGAGTCCCACCCTCAGACGAGATGATTTCAAGACTGTCAGACACGAGACCAGGGTGGAGCCTAAAAGAATTTATCACCTTATTTTTATGTCTGCTAAAAAATAGTTAGCGTTGCAACTCCTCTGGCTACTGCCTTAGCACAGCAGCAAAAAGGTATAGAAGCAGTCATTTACAATGGCCACAGGCTTCTCAGATGAATAAAATTTTTCTTCCCCGTTGAAGTATTTTAGCCCAGGGCATTTCAGGTGTGATCTACCAGATTGGATGCATACTAGATTTCTTGCTAACCTTCAAGCATTAAATATTGCACGTATTTTAAGTGAATACAGTTGACTGCATTTATCCAGCTGACTTCAATAAATTTTGTTCTGTTTCATTTTTGCTTTCTTCCTTTAGCCAGCAGAATGGCAGAAACAAGCTCAATCCATCATATCAGTGCTACACAGTGGTTAAGCTGACTGTAAGTAATTATAAATTGAATGCTCAATCTTTACTCTTCCAATTTCTGACACTATCTGAACCAATTAATGACATCATTGTTTCATATTATTTCTTTACCTATAAATTAATTTCACAAACTCTATTTTTAGTAATTTGACTGCTAAATTATTATCTAACACAAACTGTAGTCAGTTAGATAGATCACAATTAAGCACATTGCCTCAACTCCAGAGTGGCAAAGAATTCATAATGTGAGTTGTAAATGTTCAGGAAAACTTGAGGAATATAGAAATAAATGCAGATTCCAATGTCAACATTTACAATGGGGCCCCACAGTGGAGCTTCCTCTAAACTGACTAACTATTAAAAACAGATGGAAATATGTGTAAATTATTAACAATCTCTTTATACATTAATACACAGAATACTAAATTCAAAAGAAATTAAACGGAGAGAATAATGAATGGGTGTTTTGATTGCCATGAAATTATCACCAAATATTAGATACTGTCGTTACCCTGAGAAATTCCTTCATTCGTTATCTGAATACTGAGGATGAATTTATGTTCTATGTTTGCTCCTCTTCATTCAATATGTCTTTTTATTTCACAAAGTATACACCACAAGACCCTGGCAGCTTGGTTCGAGATCACCACCCAAGTCAGTGCTGGCTCCATGGTGCAGAGGAATGGCCAGCAGTGCCTCAAGAAGAACAATGACCTTTCCCGCTGTTCCATGGTAAATGTTACAATCTTCTCTCTGTTATCTTACACTCACTGGTTCTCTGCTACTGCATCCACCTCCAAACAAGGCTCATGCTCTCCCGATCTCACTTTTGCTTGCAACATCTTCCCTCACTCCCACTCCCCCACCTGCAATATCCCTCACTTCTTACCATTCATGCTCTCTGCGCTGCCTCCTCACTCTCTTGGAACACCCCACCACCTTTCGCCAACCTGCACCAAGACAAATAGCCATGCCACCCACTTTCATCTCTCTCAATCCCTCCCTTTCTCTCATTACTACAGAAAATAGCCCAGAGAGAGCAGGTTTGAATATTAGGTTCCTCACCCCATTCAAGGATAGAATCATGGCCCTCACAGGAGAAGACTATGATTGCTCCTGTGGGGATGCTGAGACTTCTATGTCTCACCAAACAGTGTAGGCCCCGTGACTCATTCCACTGTAACTCTCACAATAACCTCGCTATCAATGTCATCCATTGCACACCATTTCTAACCACTGGCTGTGATGCCTTCTGAGTCTGTGGGAGAGGTGCACACACCTTTATTCCATCGCTCTAGCTATTGGTCATCATGATGAAGGCTTGATGATAGGGAGCTGTGGAACCTGGGGAGCACCGCACCTGCCCCTTTTTCACAATGAAACAGCTCTGTGCCAAGAGGCAGTCATCCTGAGGAGAAATCACACACAACCCTCTCAGATTTCTCCACTCAGGACACTCCAAAGGTGACTGGGCCCTCGAGCTCCACCCTGTCTGCCTTCCTCTGACCCTAGGCAGTTAGATGCCATGGAAGTTAATGAAGGGTTGGCAAATGTCAGACACCAGAGTCTGTGGATGAGGGGTGTGTGGCCATTGGATCGCCCCTGAGTAGAGTTCAGTCGTATGCAACGTGGAGGTCCTTCAGAGCAAGCAACGAGCTGAATTCACCAGGTATCTCCTCTGATTTTCATTTCATCTCTCCTTGGCATCGAGCTTGTTTGCTGCATTTGGTAAGATAGAAAACTGAATATTAATTAGGTGAGTTGGGCCTTTAACTTGGCATTTAATGATCAATAATCCCCCTTAACTGGCAACTTCCCAGTTCCTATCGAGAAACTCATCATGATGCTTGTCAAAAGCAAAAAGATGGAGCTCCTGATGTCGAGATGGGCTTCGCCAGACTTCTCATCTGATTCTCTGACAAATCACACCATAGCCCACGTTTCAAATGCCATTACCTGCCTCTTGTTTACAGCAGCATCTTGTTCTGACGAAGGGTCACTGGACCCGAAACGCTAACTCTGATTTTTTCTTCACAGATGCTGCCAGACCTGCTGAGCTTCCAGCAACTTCTGTTTTTGTTCCTGATTTACGGCATCCACAGTTCTTTTGGTTTTTATTTAGCTTCTAGTGGTGCCTTTGTGGAATGCAGGTAAGATCTGGTATGAGTACACACAGCATGTAACCTGTCCTGTAGTACATCAAGGAAGCAGACGGAGAGATTTGACAGGAGTAATGATATTGATTTGGTGTACATGGATTTCAAAAAGACATTTGATAAAGTGTCGCATTACACAGTTATACCTCATAGAATAAAAGGGATAGTAACAACATGAGTACCAAACTGGCTAATTGGCAGGAAACAGAGAGTAACAGTTATTAGATGTTCTACAGACTGCAGAAAAATTTACTGTGGAGTTCGTCAGGGGTTGATGTCACAGCCCTTGCTGTTCCTGATAGTCATTAATAAACTGTACCACTTGTGTACAAGGTATAATTTCAAAATAATACAAAACTTGGAAGCATTGTCAACAGTGAAAAGGATAGTGCAGAACTTCAAAAGATCATAGGCAGATTGGTGAAATAAGCAGAGACATAGCAAATGCAGAGACCTGTAAAGCAATTCATTTTGTTAGGAAAAACAGGGAGAGATGGTTGCATCCCAAGGGTTCAATTCTGAAGAGGTACAATGGATCATTGCATAGATCATTGAAGAGTGTATTGTAAGGTTAAGAGAATGGCTAATAAAGCATACAGCAATGTAGGTTTTATCAACAGGGACATAGAGTACAAAAACAAGGAGATTATATTAAACCTCTATAGCGCACTAGTTGCCCACACTTGGAGTCTTATGTCCAGTTTTGAGTGTTACGTGTGATTGATGATTGATTAATTTTTTAAAATTGATTTTTATTGTCACATGTGCTGAAATACAGTGAAAAGCTTCGTTTACAAGCAGTACAGGCAGATCACAGCAAGCAAAGGATGTACAGATCAAAAAGACTTAGAGGCGTATAGGTTACATTGCAGGTTACATTATTTGGGGCTAGAGTCCATTCAACATTCTGATAACGGCCAGAAATAAGCTGTTCCTGAACCTGATTGTGTTTGTGTTCAGGCTTCCGTATCTTCTGCCTGATGAAGAGGCTGTAGGAGATCGTTACCAGGGTGGGATGGAGCTTTGATGATGTTGGCTGCCTTTCTGCAGCAGCAAGCCTGTAAATAGAGTCCATGGATGGAAGGTTGGCTTCTGTGATGGTCTGGGCTGTGCACACCACCTTCTGTAGCTTCTTACGGTCCTGGCCAAAGCAGTTGCCATACCAGGCCATTATGCACCCGGACAATATGCTTTCAGTGGTGCATCTGTAGAATTTGGTGAGGGACCTTATGGACATGCCAAATTTCCTGATCCACCGGAGGAAGAAGAGGCGTTGTTGTGCTGCCTTGACTGACGCATCTATGTAGGAAGTCCAGGACAGTTCATCGGTTACCATCACTCTGAGGAACTTGATGCTTTTCACCCTCTCAACCTCAGTCCCATTGATGTAATTGGGGGCATGTTGACCTCCTTTCTTTCTGAAGTCGATGATCAGTCCTTTAGTTTTGTCGATGTTGAGAGACAGTTTGTTTTCATTGCACCACATCACCAAGCCCTCTATCTCCCTTCTGTAGTTTGAATGTATGTTAGGAAGGATGTGAAAATCATTAGAGAGGATACAGAAAAAAAATCATAAAAATGGTTGTAAGGATGAGGAACTTCAGTTATGTTAATAGATTTAGCAGGTGAGACATTTTTCTTTGAAGGAAAGGAAATTTGGTGGAGGGATATAAAATAATGAGGGATCAAGATGAAGGAGATAGAGAAAAACTGTTCCTATCTGTTATAAAGTGGAAGTTGACACCCCTCTGAGAACCAAACCCGAAACTCCCAAGAGAAGCACCTTGTGCTACAATCCGTTAAAACAAGTGTGAAAACCTGTCTTTCAGCAACTTCTAGTGGTTAAATCAAATAAATCCCTGACACTCATTTTACAATTGACAAGTAACAATTTATTTATCTAACTCTAACAGTGAACAAATTGATTGAACTATTAACAAACCAAACCCCTTCTAATTGCTAATTATTCCAGAATAACGCAAGATTCTAATGTTATGCTGTTCCAATAAATAGACATCCCACTTATATAAAACAACAGAATTTAGTCTCTCAAAATTACAGCCAGGCTACATCTTCTCGAATGTGCTGTGTCTTCTCCATTGATTCTTCTGTCAGGAACGCTTTTTCTGTCAATTCTTCTGTCAGGAATCTTAGCTAGGAGTGCTGTGGTACCATTGTGAATAGATGATGCTTTCTCTAAGAGCTGAGGGCTTATCTTTAGCAGGTAGCAGTTAGCTCACCCAATTTTCCAACTGCTCCCTTCTTTTATGCCCGTGATGACATATCAATTTCTTACAATTGGATTGGTCCTAAGTTATAAAACCATCAGGTGCAAATTTATCTAAATGCCTGGTTCAAATTGACTGGCTAAATTCAAAAACCTGTTGTCTTGGTGAAAATGCTGCTTGGCTTGCTAATAGTACAGTCTTTTGATACAAATTTTTCAATTTGGGAGCTCTCTGTACTTGCAAACTTTCAAGCTGCTCACAGACAACTCCAATCATAGAAAAAGCTCAATCTTTTAAAGGGACCATGCAATGCTTCCCCTGTCCCTTCCCAGCATTTTACAAACACCAATATTTTATAAACACCAAATTCTAATGATCTGCCTCCCAATCCACAAATACTCTACCCAACTTTGCAACATATCTTTGAACAAGAAGGCATAGGTTTCGGCTCACTGGCAAAGGAAGCAATGCCTATTGACCCAGCAAGATTTGAGATGTAAAAGTGCTGCCTGGGAATATGATGGAGACAAGTTCAATTGAAGTATTGAAGAGAAAATTAGACTATTATTGGAAATGGAGAAGCAGGGCTATGTGGAAATGAATTAACCCCACTAATTAACTGTATTAATTGTTCCATCATGAGGCAGCAGAGGGTTGATAGTCCAGAATTCCTTCTGTGATTTGTCCTGGCCAATATGTATCCCTCAATCAACAACAGATTATAGACAGAAAAAGCATTTCTGATCATTGCCATATTACTGATTATGGGAGCTTGCTATGTGCAATTCAGCTGCCACAGTTCCTACAACACACGTGTGACTACACTTCAAATAGTGGGTACAAAATATTCTCAGATGTGAGCTAGTCATGAAAAGTGTTTTATGTATGTATATAGGATCCTGATTTGTATTAGATAACAACGGCATCTTTCTGAAAACCCAATTAAATTGGCAGCAGGCAGAGTAATGGAAAATAGAGTGCAGATTTGGACTAAGATGGTTGAGTGCTAGCCTAATTTTATCACTCAGTTCAAAGCTTCAGGGTACAGATATCTGTCAGCCAACAACAGGGTATTTTTTGCATTGGCCCACAGAAATGATCTTGGCAAAAACACAGGCACATTCTGACTAACTCTTGAAAACAGACCCAGGCTAATTTTACCCTCATGTATGTGCTCAAGACACAATGCCAATTCTGCACCTTTGGATCCATAATATGGAGTTCATCTGGGCTACTCCAATGTAAAACATTCAGGAATGTGACATGTAAAATAATGAATAGTCAAAGACTGAATTTTCAACAGGGAAATTTATTTAAAGGAAAATTTCCAATAAACTTACAACAGCTTTAATAGAAGCAGGATTTTGTTCTCTGAGTTGCTTGCATTCATTTTGCACTGAATGGTTTACATTGTTGCCAATTGGCTGAGATATTTATGTAAGATTTCTTTATATAAGATTTTTATGCAATCATTAACTCATTTTTAATGGGTTACCTGCAGTAATAAAACAGTGCAAAAGGGAATGTTATGTGAATTAGTTAGCTCTGAGCTATTCTGGAACTGTTGCAGCTGAATGCTTTATTTATTGCAGAGCCCTATGTTACTGGATGTGTGAATACGTTCCCATCGCAATGATACATGTGCAAGGGTGGCTAATCAATATCCCAATGTCGATGCAGCTTTTCTCTGGGGAAGTGAGAATTTATGAGCATCCTCTGCAATCTTAATCCAAGCCCTAATTATAAGAATAAATGAAGGGTATGACTTCCACAATAAAACAAGCAGACTGCTTTTGCTTATGATGTGGTAAAGCAGTAGAGTTCGAAATGGTCACAACTTTAGCTTTAGTGTGCCATCTTCAGCGTCTATCCCTCGATTTAAGGATGGTGTCAACTCTGGATTATAAATCTCAGCCACAGGTTGTCATGTGATTGAGCAAATTGATTTCTGACTCTCAGATGTCTGGGTACAAGGGATGGGACATCGCATGAGGTAGTGAAATCCAGATGCAGGAGTTGCTTCCTTTCATTCCCTCTCTGCTTTCACCCTGTCCCACGTTAAGGCATGTGCACTTGAAGTATGATGCAGTTTGATGGACAAGTTGTGGCCAATGCAGGGTCAATATTATTCTGCTTCAAGGAGAGCTTCAGAGTGTCTTCAGATTACCCACCATATCTAGCATGAAGGTGCTATTGGATCTGCACACTCAGCTCTGAAGTAATTAAGGGAGTACTGAGGCTGGCTTAAGAACAAGCAGCAAGGAACCTTATTCGCAAACATGGATATTCAGCACACAACAAGATCCTGCAGAATTGAAGGTTTAGTAACCATTTTCCAAACGCGACTTAGTTAAATTTAAGAGACGAGGCAAGATCTGATAAAAATTCAGTTTGAAAAAGCCATCTATTGCTTTTGTGCTCCTGTACTTGTCTCTTAAATTGGTTGTCCAGACTATATTTTCTTCCTGTTGTACAAATGTATTTCTGATGCTTTGATAAAACACCAGAGAGATTTGCAAGATCCCAATGCATTTAAAGCAAATTAGCACTGCACAGTGTCGAGTGAACAAGTCGGAGAAGATTAGATCAAACTTTCATTTTACCAGGTTCTATCCCTCGTGTGTATAATTTGTTCCTTCAGGTGCATATTTAAAAATAGAAGTGCCATTCCACAGAGATATAGAATAATTTATGTTCAAGATTGATGTCCCAGTTCATTAAAAGCAATAATCTAATTGAACACATATTTGTTTATTAAAGGGGTTTTGCATTTAAATATGATCTCACCTATTCCTTGTCCTTTGTTTTCCTGAACTGTTTTTTACCTGCATGTTTCTAATATTGTTGACACCTCCAGTATTATATAGCAAAGATGGGAAATATTTAGAGATAAATAGTGATGGGAAAGCAATTATGGGAGGCAATGAGATATTACAAGGGAGTGAACAAGGGGGAAAGATTGAGGAGGACAGGAATGAGAGATCAACATGGGAAATACAATAGTTATTTAGTATTGTCAGTTCTTACCATTTCTTTGATGTATACCTGATGAGCCTTAGGTTCACTACTTTTGTGGCTTCTCCTTGAAAAGATTTGATAATATTGGATATAGGTTATAGTTGCATTTTGATACAATCCTAGATTTATCCATTTCAGTCAAATATTCTAATCAGCTAGAATGAATAAAAATGTTTCAATGCTATGTACACTTCACCCTATATCCAGCAAGTTAAAAGACATCAGTTGTAAATCCTTGCAATATGCTTGAGAAAACATTATCCTTTGGAATAATTCCAGTTCTGGTTTTTTGGCTGGTTTTTATCTGCAGTATTGGATGAAGAGACTGCCTTAAAACTATTCCCATAGCTTTGATGCTGATTGTCTCTGTCTGCTAACCCTCACAGATTAACCCAGACTTCACATTCTCCAGGGGACGACTTGTGTGCTGAGTCTCAACTGCTTCAGTACTGTTCATAATACATGGAGTTCCTCTGGTCAGTTGTACTCAAGAGATATCAATCAAAAAATCCTCACCAGCTTCATGTAACCCCTTAAGCCTCAGAGTCATTGTAGCAGGAACTTTACTGTCCCCTCATCATTAACACCATATCAAGTTGTGACATGTTTGCTCTGAATCAGTAAAGTCAGGCTCCAATTTTGCTAACTGTGCAGATTTTGCCTTAGTCAAGCTTTTTGCTTCATATTGCATCAGAATTTAAATTACTACTTCATATTACATAAAATTACTTATTCAACAATCCTTACTCGACATAAGATACACCCAAAGTGATTGTCATATCATTGTTTATTAGTTCTATTGCCCATATAAAACCAAGAACATGAACTCTTGTCACTTCTGATGCTGATAATTTCATATACTGAGAGTGTGTCAATGTGAGACTTAAGTCATATGAACATACAAGTTAGGATCAGGAATAGAATATTTAGGCCCTCGAGCCAACTTTGCAATTTGATCAGACGATGGCTGATCTGAACGTCACCTTAGCTTACTTTACGGTCAACCATACAAACTTTAATTTGCTTTTCAATCAAGTACCTATCTCACTCAGCCTCAAAAATATACAATAAACCTGCCACCATTGTTTTCTGAGGAAGAAAAGAATGCTATTCAACTCTGACTTAGATGAGAGACGCCTTAATTTTTAAAACTGTGTTCTCTAGTTCTAGTCTCTCCAATAAGGAGAAGCATCATCTCAACATCTATCCTGTCAAATTCGTTCAAATTCATTTGACTTGACAAACCACCTGGAGAGTCAAGCACAGGTAAGCAGAGTCGGTCAAACATTCTAAGACTGAACACTGGAAAAAATCCATAAGTTTGCATCTCTTATACACCTTAGGTCACATGCTGTATTTCTAACCTGATCAATTTATAACCATATGTTAATCAGATGGCTCCTATTTCCCACTTTACATAAATCAGGTTTATTCAAGGCCTCCCCTTATCCTGCTGACTGGGCAGCCTGGGCTGTGTTCTTGTTTCTATCAACCAATCCTTGGCCTGGTACTTTGCCATTCTGTCTAGAGTACACCTGCTAATCTTCTGTTCCACTCACTTCTGCTTATTTCCTATTTTAACAAAATCACTTTTAACTTAATTTAACCCTCTTACATTTAACACTTTCATATTGTTTCAATATAATCACCGCTCATTCTTTTATAATCCAATAGATACAGGCCCAACCTTTCCTCATAACATTTCACCTTAATTCAAAGAATCAATGGGGTGAACCTTCTCTGAATGACATGATGTAGATGTAAGCTTCAGTTGCTAGGTGTCAGAGCCTTCTGTTGGCTATGTTTTGTTGCAGAGTCATTTATCAGTACCCCAAGGATCGGGAAACATTGACTCGTATTTTCTGTCAAAACAATGGTAAGGCTAATGGTGATTGCCAGTCAAGTTCAATGCAAATATTCTAAAATTGCTCTCATGTTGTACCATTCCCCACTATTTGCTTTGTAAAATAGTGGGAAAGCAACTAAACAGGAAATTTCAACACTGTGAGGTCAGGAGAATTGAACAGAGGACCTTAGACAGATCACTACTACACTTGATGTCCTGCTACAGCAGATTCTGGGTCAATATAATTTTACACGTTTTCAGAGATTTTTTTTTAGAATGTACAAGTATTTCTTTTATAACGCGATAGTTGCCTTCTTGTGTGACCTCGTGCTATAGAAAATCACCATAGAAATCACGTTATAGGGAAATCACTATAGAAAATTGCTACACCCGTACAGCAGAAAGTTCACATTATCCAACCAGCATTACAGCCAATTTGCTTCAGCAAAACACGCATTATAGCAGATATGCCTGCATTTTCATTTCACTGTCACAATTTGAATAATTTGGTATTGAAATCCACTTAAATTCTTGAAAGACTCATTTTTTAAAACTTTTCTCCTATCAATCTCCCTCAACTAACACTTCCTCTGTAGTTAGGATTCTCCTTGTTCGCTCCAACATCTCACTTTGGTCCAATTCTCTACCTGATATTTCAACACATTTAAATCCCTGCAGTAACGCTTTCCATTAAATCAATTGGACATTTGTATCAAAAGCATGTGGAACTGTCAATAATGCACAATTCCACTTTGCAAAGGGACAGCATGTTGGAAACACAGTCACTTCAAATTATGGTCCACTTTTGAATGTAGCCTTAAAATGAACAGTAGTGCTTAAATGAGTTGTGTGGTTCAGTCAACTTTGGTACTTTTACTGCAACTTTGACAGAATTTCACAGTTTGGTACTTCCTTGGTCTTTATGGTACTTGATAAATTCACCAATCAGCTGGGGCTGCCATCTGTATCATCCATACGTTGTTATTATACAAATATACCTAGAGGTTATTGCACTAAATCTGACTGCAGTACATTCAGACTAAAAGCAATAAAATGGCAACTTTCAATTCCCCTAACACCCATTCTGAAGTCTTCCATGTTTACAATCATTTCCATGGCACAAGAAGGAAAATTACAGTGGAGAATAGGTTTCAGTGTTGCATTGCGCTTGCTAATACTGAGATCCTATGGCCTTCAGTAGGGGTGAATGCAGACAAACAAAGGGTCAAATAATTTTCAAAAAAAAACACTCAAAACTCTCTGTTCTGAGGAAGGGTCACCGGACCCAAAACGTTAACTCTGTTTCCTCCTTCACAGATGCTGCCAGACCTGCCGAGCTTTTCCAGCAACTTTGTTTTTGTTCCTGATTTACAGCATCCGCAGTTCTTTTGGTTTTTACTCTCAAAACTGTGTTGGTAATCAGTTTTTGAATACCTGGTGCTAAAAACAATTATGTGAGCTGTCTAATTATGAATGTTGTAATATACGCACACATTCCTACATTTGAAATATATCAGTGACTATTTATAATGCATAATGTGCATTACTCATTTCAAAACACCCAACTTCTATGTCATCAGCAGTGTTATTTGTTATTAAAGATTGGACAAATCATTGATCCATAGTGACCCTGGTGACTTCTTAATTTCTAATCAAAAGTCATCAGTTAGTCATGAATTTAGATGGAGTGCAATGCAATAACTTCCTTGGTAATTAACTGACAAAGAACGATAAATGTAAACTTCTTCTGACATTTAAAATATAACGCTAATGTCTGTAAATCTGTTTTCAGCACAATTTTAACAAAGTGGCAATTTTAATTCTAATTCTATACTTTAATCAGCACAGAAGAAGATGGATGTGTTGTTGAAGGTCAGTTCTGTCAACTCCAGGCTATCTCTGCAGGAGTTCCTCAGTGGGGTAGTGTCCTAGGCCCAAACATTTTCGGCTACTTCATAAATGACCTTCCCTACGTCATAAGGTCAGAAGTGGGGATGTTCGCTGAAGACTACTCAATGTTCAGCACTATTCATGACTCCTCCAATACTGAAGCACTCCATGTACAAATACAGCAAAACCTGGACAATATGCAGGTTTGGACACACAATGGCAAGAATTTTCACACCACGTAAGTGCCAGGCAATGACCATCTCCAACAAGAGACAATCTAACTATTGTCTTTGAGGTTCAATGGCATTACCATCACTAGATCCCCTACAATCAACATCTTGGAGATTAGCATTGACCAGAAACTGAACTGGACTAGACATATACTGTGACTACAAAAACAGGTCAAAGACTGGGAAATCCGCAGCGAGTAATTCACCTCATGACTCCACCAAAGCCTGGCTATGATTTATAAGGTATAAATCAGGCATGTGATGGAATATTCCCCGCTAACCTAGATGAATGCAACTTCAATAAGGCAGCACAGTGGCTCAGTGGTAAGCACTGCTGCCTCACAGCTCCAGGGATTCCACACTCAGGCACTGATTGTGTGAAGTTTACATATTCTCCTCATGTCTGTATGAGTTTCCTCCCACATTCCAGAGATGCGTAGGTTAGGTGGATTGATCATGCTAAATTTCCCAGAGTGTCCAGGGATGTGCAGGCTAGTTGGATTAGCCATGGGGAATGCAGGGTTACAGGGATAGGGTAGCGGGCTGGGTCTGGGTGGGATGGTCTTCAGAGAGTCAGTGTAGACTCAATGGCCAGATTGGCCTGCTTCCACACTGTAGGGATTCTGACACTCAAGAAGCTTCACACCATCTAGAACAAAGCAGTTCACTTGCCGGGCATCACATTCACAAACATACATGCCCTCCACTACCAATGTTCAGTACTGCCCCTGTGTACTATTTACATGATGCATTGTACAAATTTCGCCAAGACTCCATAGAGAATGAAAGAACTGCAGATGCTGTAAATCAGGAACAAAAACAAAGTTGCTGCAAAAGCTCAGCAGGTCTGGCAGCATCTGTGAAGGAAAAAACAGAGTTAACATTTCGGGTCCAGTGACCCTTCCTCAGAACTGATAGTGGCTGGGAAAACGTCTGTTTATATGCAGAAAATAGGGAGGTAGCTGGGGTAGGGACTAAACGATAGGATAAAGCCCAAAGAGAGAGAAAGACAGTTGGACAGACACAGAAGTTGCTAACAATCAGGCTGGGGACTGTTAGTGACTAACAACAGGGGGTGTGTAATGGCAGGCTATGTGGTAACAAGGCCTGGTGTGTGGGGTAGAGGGATGGGACACGGGAGAGTTTAGGCCCTTAAATTATTGAACTCAATATTGAGTCTGGAGGGCTGTACGGTCCCCAGGCGGAAAATGAGGTGTTGTTCCTCCAGCTTGCGTTGGGCTTCACTGGAACACTGCAGCAAGCCAGAGACAGAGATGTTGGCCAGGAAGCAGGGTGGTGTGTTGAAGTGGCAGGCAACAGGTAGTTCAGGTTCTTTTTTGCGAGCAGAACGTAGATGTTCTGCAAAGCGGTCGCCAAGTCTACGCTTCGTTTCTCCAATGTAGAGGAGACCACATTGTGAGCAGCGAATGCAGTAGACCAGATTCTGGGAAGTGCAGGTGAAGTGTTGCTTCACCTGGAAGGTATGTTTGGGCCCTTGGATACTGGGGAGGGAGGAGGGAGGAGGTAAATTCGCCGGTTACAGGGGAAGGTGCCGTATGTCTGTAGGGATGTGTTGGGAGTGAAGGAGGTGTGGACCTCCTCTGACGCCTTAAGCTGGTTTCAAAACTTCCAGTTTACTGACTCCAGCTGCCTCCTCTTTACCATGGATGTGCAATCCCTTTACACGTCCATTCCCCACCAGGAGGGTCTTAGGGCTCTCCGCTTCTTCCTGGAGCAAAGACCTGAACCATCTCCCCCCACCACCACCCTCCTCCGCTTGACTGAGCTTGTCCTCACCCTCAACAACTTCTCTTTCAACTCCTCTCATTTTCTTCAGGTAAGAGGGGTTGCCATGGGTACCCGCATGGGCCCTAGTTATGCCTGTCTCTTCATGGGGTACGTGGAACATTCCTTATCAAAGTCTTATTCTGGCCCCCACCCACAACTCTTCCTCCGATACATCGATGATATCGTCGGTGCAGCTTCCTTCTCTCATGTGGAATTGGAGAACTTGATCAATTTCGCCTCCAATTTCCACCCTGCCATCATGTTCACCTGGTCTATCTCTGACTCCTCCCTTCCCTTCCTCGACATTTCTGTTTCCATTTCTGGGGACAGACTGGCCACAAATATCCATTACAAACCCACTGACTCCCACAGCTATCTGGACTGTACATCCTCACACCCCACTTCCTGTAAAGACTCCATCCCATTCCCTCAATTCCTCCGTCTCCATCGCACATGTTCAGATGAGGCCAACTTTGACAAGGGAGCCTCCAAAATGTCCAACTTCTCCCTGAACCGAGGATTGCCCACCTCCGTTGTTGACAAGGCCCTCAACCAGGTCCGACGCATCTCCCGCACTTCTGCCCTCACCCCTTCTCTTCCCTCCCGCAACAACGATAGGGTTCCCCTTATCTTCACCTACCATCCCACCAGCTTCCACATCCAGAAGATCATCATACGCCATTTCCACCACCTCCAGCAAGATACCATCACCAGACACATATTCCCCTCCCCTCCTTTGTCCGCCTTCTGCAGGGACCGTTCCCTCTGGGACACCTGGTCCACACCTCCTTCACCTCCAACATATCCCCACAGCCCTACGGCACCTTCCCCTGTGACCGGCAAAGGTGCAACACCTGCCCATTTACCTCCTCCTTCCCCACTATCCAAGGACCCAAGCAACACTTCACCTGCACTTCCCAGAATCTGGTCTACTGCATTCGCTGCTCACAATGTGGTCTCCTCTATATTGGGGAAACGAAGTGTAGACTCGGCAACTGCTTCGCAGAACATCTATGTTCTGCTCGCAAAAAAGAACCTGAACTACCTGTTGCCTGCCACTTCAACACACCACCCTGCTCCCTGGCCAACATCTGTCTCTGGCTTGCTGCAGTGTTCCAGTGAAGCCCAACGCAAGCTGGAGGAACAACACCTCATTTTCTGCTTGGGGACCGTACAGCCCTCCAGACTCAATGTTGAGTTCAATAATTTTAGGGCCTAAACTCTCCTGTGTCCCAGCCCTCTACCCCACACACCAGGCCTTGTTACCACATAGCCTGCCATTACACACCCCCTGTTGTTAGTCACTAACAGTCCCCATTAACAACTACTCACAATCCCAGCCTGATCTTTAGCAACTTCTGTGTTTGTCCAACTGTCTTTCTCTCTCTTTAAGCTCTATCCTATCGTTTAGTCCCTACCCCACCCACCTCCCTATTTTCTGCATATAAACTGACATTTTCCCAGCCACCATCAGTTCTGAGGAAGGTTCACCGGACCCGAAATGTTAATTCTGTTTTTTCCTTCACAGATGCTGCCAGACCTGCTGAGATTTTCCAGCAACTTTGTTTTTGTTAAGGCTCCATAGAGGGATGCTTCTAAACCCATGACCATTATCATCTAGACGGAAAAGACAGCAGATATATGAAATCACAACCGTCTGAAGGCTTTTCTTCAAGCCACTCTCCATCCTGATTTGGAAATATATCACCTTGATATTCTTGGTAACAATGTTGAGAAAAACTTGTACCTTGTTGTTAACATGTAATAAATCACAACTTGTTTGAGACCGGAATCTCTTTGTATTGGACTACCAAGTAGCTTTCCTCTACCAGACTACACCCACCCCATTGATTTCTACCACAAAGAGCGATGGGGAGAGCAAATCTACCATGTAACTCCCCCAACATGATTAGCAGTGATGAGTGAAAATCCTGGATCTCCCTCCCTAGCAGTATTATGGGTGTACCTACACCAAATGGACTGTCGCAGTTAAAGAAGTAAGCTCACCACCATCTTCTCAAGAGCGACGAGGGATAGGAAATAAATGCTGTCCCAGCCAGATAATCCCAAATCCTATTGATGAAACAGAAAAAAGGTTTCTCACAGTGTGTTGGATAAATTCTTGCCTCAGGATACCATTAAATGCCCCCATGTGGACAATGTTTTAATAGGATCACAGATGAATATTTTGATAGGAAACAAAACTCAGCCAGCCTTTTCACAATCAGCAACCAATTAGGCATTGATGAAAAGCAAGTTCTGAATTAAAACGTCCATCAGTTTCAGAAGAGATTTCCAATATTGTTTTAGAAAATTAACTTTGACTGATTTTTCATTTGCACGCTGGCTTCTCCTAACCACAGTCAAGAATAAGATAGTGTCTTCACTGATGATGACAATTATCACAGAGCAACTGTCTTATGTATTAGTTGAAGCAAAAATGATTATCTTCACAGTTAGCTGCATCCAGCATATCAGAGTGTATTTTAATGGGTATATACAGACCAAATTTCAGTTTCTCTGCTTAAAATGTTTTGAGATAAATAGCAGACACAAAATTGCATAGAAAAGTGGAAAAATATTGTTCAATTGAATATTATTCAATTTTCTTACATATTTAGGATCTACTTACTGCCATACTCAAGAGCAATTTTAGGTTAATGGAAGCTCAATTAAAACAGAATGCCTTTTGCACTGCCAAATATAGTAAATGGTGGAGTACGCTCATGTTTTAATGTAATCCACTGAATCTTCTGAGGATTTTATTTCAGCTTGACAGTGGTCCCTTTTTACTGCTTAAGAGATAAGCTGCATTGTGGACACATTAACCTTGTTTTTTCAAGCTGTTCTGCATGGACTGAACTCTTATAGAGCCTTTGCTCTAGTTTATGTTTTTAGTTTATTTGGTACTGGTAGAGCAAGTATTTTTTGTAATTATTGAGCTTGTTTTCTCCATGCCTTCTGATGGAGATGTTAGAGCCAGTGGGCGTGAATAAAAGATTGGTTTCAGATATGACCCAAAATTTTGTCACTGTCAGAATTTATGTCTCCTGACACCACTCAAGAGTACCCATTGTGCATGTGTAAAGTTCTGCACATGTGCCATTTGTGAGACTCAGGGCTAGTAAAAGACATGGCGGCTAACAAATCAGCACAGCAGAGAGCAGCGAATGAAACAGTATAAGCTGACATTCTCTTTGAGGTCTCTAAAGGAAAGAGAAAGTCCTATTACTGGTCTGCAGTAGCACATTTTGGCTGAGAGTTTCCAAATCCAACAAGTCAGTGTTTTTTTAGGATTGTCCTTGTGGACCCTGAAAAACCGGAATGTGCCCCCTGGTGAACACTTGAGAAAATTGGTGATCTTTCCACTCTGCAATAGTTGACTCGCTCTTACCCACCCCAAACCCTCAGGCTACTGACCCTGCAGGCCCGCTATGCTGCACACTGAGTCAGTCAGGACATTTTCCCCTACCTGCAGCAGCATTAACAGCTGTACCAGCCAATTTCATCTCAATCAATCCTTCCCTTTGTCTTATTCCAGGTGCAAAGGACCCACAATAGGACAGAATGAGACAAGACAGGTGGTGGGGTGCTCGGCATTTCACCTCTTCACCCTCCACAAGGCGAGGCCCCTTACTGTAACTGGAGGGGGCTACAACGTTGAAGTCATTGCCATTGGCTGTGCTGCTCTCCCATTGCAGCCACAGTGAGTGCCCTCTTAACATGCCTTTGCATCTCTTTCTCAACTCCTTTTCTCTTCGTCTCCTGCAGACACCAGTCGAATCTGCATTGTCTACTCCATCAAGAAGGCAGACCCACAAGAAATCCCCTCCTTCACCTCTGAGGGAGAAGCCATTGATCCCTCAGGAGATGCATCAACAAGCCTGCCTCCTGCACCACACCATCACCCCATCAGGCCAGATACTCACACCTCAGTGGGTTTGTTAGCTAGATCAGAGTTTGGAACACAGGTAAGTGAGCATATCGCTTCCCCATCACTGTGGCAAGCAAAGGAAGCAACATCCCAGATCGGTGGCACTCTGAGGACTGCCAGAATCCAGGAACCTGGTCAGCTCCAGGCAGGAGAGGACCCTGTGGTGTCAGCCATTAACAATTTTGTACAAATACCCAAGCAGACATGGGAGCAGCAGGCAGTTTTGTTGGAAGCACTAGGCAAATGGATCAAAGGTTGGAGGGCTTTGCCAAAGCTGTTTGTACCCTGCTGACTCTGGTATGTGATTATCTGTCTACCTCATTGGTCAGTGTGCATGGCTCAATGGAGAGTCAGGCCCTGCACTCTCAGAACCTGTTGGATATCCGCACAGACCTGCACTCCATTACTCTAGCCATTAGTGCTCAGAATGCTGGTCCTGATCTTGCAGACACACGTGTTCCTCATTCATTCATGGAGCAGTCCGTAATGGAATGGTCATAGAGATAACAGCAGCTTCTGTGCCTGAATCATGGGGATGGTTCTGATGAGCCGATGCAGACAATAGCCGAAACAAAGCAGCTCCTCAGTCATGTGACCATTGAACAGCTGTTGTATACACACAAATGACATTTGAGCAGCATCTTTAACATAGAGGCCCCAATAAAGAGGCCAGTGGGGTGCCTTGCATTGAAGTTGCACATAGTTGTCTTGATTGAGATTTCTGTTGCCGTTTGAGACGCATACAGTAGGATATTTTATGCGTTGTGACAATAATGAGGATGTCTCTCCCCCATCCCTCTTCCTAGAATCCAAGAAAGCTGGCATTGCATATAAGATAATGATGTGAATGTTTTATGGCCAAGGTGTAAACCAGCTCCTGCTCCATGTGCAGGCTGTGGGGCTTTGGAAGGTGATATCTATTTTGTCAACTAGGATGAACCTTTCCAGAGTGCAAATCATTACTCGTGTCACACAGCCATTAGTGGAATGGATTTATAAGTTGCATGATGTGGTCAAGAATATTTGGGTCCAGGATTTGTACTTCATACAGCAAGTCAATGTGTAAGGCTCAAATACAGCACATACTGATCAACAGTACCTTTAACCTGCACTGTGTAGGTGTTTGCTTAATGCTACTGCTCTTTGAAGGGCCACTTACTGCATGAAAGTGGAACCCCCTTCCTCACAAAGTGAAATACCTGACGAAGAGTTTTGCCCCAAAATTTTGACTTAACTGCTCCTTGGATGCTGTCTGACCTGCTGTGCTTTTCCAGTCTCACATCTATAGACTCCGGTTTCCAGCATCTGCAGTCCTTATTGTCTCCGAAATACCTACTCTGTCCACTCCAGATGTGGTGGTAGCTATTTTCATCTCCCATTGTGCACTTGCCATTTAATGAGGATAAAGGCATCGGCAGTCTCACTTCATTGAGTATCACAGATTTAGACTCTCAGACTAGGTGATCCCACACTCTTCACAATCGTTCCTTGGTTGAGCACCCTGTGAACCCAGAGTGGTGCTGACTGTCAATGATTCCCATTCCTGCATTACCCCTTTCCCCGCCACGCTCTATCGTCTATACCACTTTATGTTGAAATTCCGTCCTTCACAATTATTGTCCCAGCTGCATCCTAGCATGCTTCCTCCAACCCCTACAACTGAGTTCCCAACCACAGCAACGGCCCCTGATAACACCCCACTTGACTTCCATTGAACTGACCCCTCCCCCTGGGACTAAATATCCAGTGCATCACAACCCTCCCCGTCCACGGTCCCTTTGAAAGGCAAGACAAAAGTCCTGGGAGCATTTCAGTTCAGGCTGAAGGGACAAAAACACAAAAGAACACAGCAATGCAATGCAGATATAATGTGAGTATCTGCGTAGGCAGAAAAGTGGGTGAACACTAAGAGAATAAGCAAAGAGCCCTGAGATGCACCCTGGTCAAATCTATGAGTTAGGCCCCTGTCCCTGCATATACTGTTCTGGCAGCAGCATTCCAATGAAAGGTGCCACGTGCTCCAAAGTGCAGAATTGCAGTGCCGAGCTGTATTGCAAGTGGGCAGAGGCATGTGGTTGGTTTAGTGCCCCTGGACTGTGTCCTGAAATGTTGGTGTCTTTTCTCCAAGGTGGAGCAAGTGATGAGCTGGAGCCGCCAGGTACCCATTTTGACTTTCATGCCAGGAATTGTCATTGTCTGGTTTTTATCTGGCAGATGGGAAAATAGGAAACTACACATCAGTGAGGTGAGATTAGACATTAATGACATGCAAATAGGCCTCTTGCCATTCGAAATTTGATTGGACAATCAAACTTCTTTCTCGCAACATGAAGAATCTAATTTCTGCTGAACTCGCTCTATTTTCCCAACTGACTCAACAAGGGCTGGAAAGATTCTGACCATTGATTCTTAAGAAAGAACAACCAAACTTTCAATTTCTGAGGAAGGATCACTTGACCTGAAGCATTAACTTTGATTTCTCCCCATAGATGATGCAGATCTGCTGAACGTTTCCAGCAATTTCTATTTTTGTTTCTGATTTACAGCATCTGCAGTTCTTTCGGTTTTGTAAACTTTAAATTTTGCTTTTTTCTCAATTTGATTCCCCGCAATTTGTGGTTCTGCCAGCAGTGACCAAAATTGCTGTTGATCAAGGTTGATGTGAATACATCAGTGAGATTAAATCACACTTAAGTGTCCATGATATGCATCTGCAGCTCTGACAGGACAGAGATGTTGTTCCCAGAAAGCAACACTCCTTCTTGGAAAAAAACAGGAAATAATTTTGCTGGGACTTCTTTCGACTAAACAGGAATTCCTGCTACAATTTTAGAGTTCATTGCAATTGCTACAGAAATGCAATGAGCAATTTTTCTCCAACACATTTAATGAAAGCTTCAGGAACAGGTCCTCAGCTTTTAACTACACAATTTACAGCCTTCCAGACTCAACACTAAGTTTGCCAGTTTCTGATCATATGCCCATTTCCTTTGGTTGGAAGCTGTTAGTGATACTAGTTTTTCTCTCACTTCACCTCTTGTCACATTATTGTCACCAACCACCACCCCCCACACTTTTGCCATTCTGTTTTATCATTTAATCTTGCCTGCTGAATATTTTTTATTTCAAAAATGTACTTTATTCACAGATATCTTTATATATGCACATAGTCTCTAGAGCAATTTGCTTCTGTACAGTTATTACATTTGTAGAACAAACAATCCCAAGGCATTCTCTTTTATACTTATGTATATTTACCTACGTATGAGGCATTGGGAGGGTCTGATAACTGAATAGGCCCCCCATTACTTTGGCAGAAAGATCTTAGACAGTGGTCTTTCCCCACTGTGTCCTGGCAGCAGCTGCCCCAAGCTTTAGTGTATCCCTCAGCACGTAGTCCTGGGCCTTGGGATGTGCCAGCCTGAAACATTCGGTTGAGGTCAACTCCTTCCTCTGGAAGACCAACAACGTTCGGGCAGACCAAAGAGCATCTTTCATTGAGTAATCTTGCCCGTTGAATAGCCCATCACAGGTCTTTGCTGTTATTTTCACGCCTCTGTACTTGCATTACAGGGATATTGCTAACTACTTTTCAGTTCTGACAAGAAATCATCAACTCAATCCATTAACACTGCTTCTTTTTCCGCAGATTCTGCCAGACCTGCAGAATATTTCCAGCTTTTTCTCTTCTTATTTCAGTAAAATTGTAGGTTGTTTGATTGGGCTTATTTTAGTTTCTACCCAATTTTTGTTTTATTACAGGTAGGGGTTAAGAGTCTTCCTGTTTGTGATTATTCAGGCGTGGAATGCTTAGCACTAAAACATTAATCACCTTTCCTTGGTCTAGATCCCCAAGTTCTCAGCATTCCCAAGGCAGGAACGGCAGATCCAGCTTCACATAATATTCTACTCTGTTCCTAAAATGTACCTCAGCTTTAACCCCAAAAGAGTACCCCTCAATGCACTGTTGGAACATTGCCATTTCCTGTGCAAACCTATCTTGTTTTTGCATGTGATAAGGCAGTTGGCACAAAGCTTACATGCAGTTTGATACTGCTGGCCCATGAACTGCATTGAGATTAAGCCAAATTGTTTCACATAGGATCCTTACAAAATGAGAAAATAGCATTATGCCACCAAATTGTAACACACCAAATTCATATTGTTAAAATATTTGTCCTCGCAAAAGTGCAAATTCTGACTTACAATATCGCACCATTCAGTCTATTGGTAACATATGATTTATAATCGTAATCATAATAATCTCCCCCACCACCAGTGACTGGAAACTTTACGCTCATAACTTTGACTGGCCTTGTATGGACGAATCCTAGAGTTGAAACTGTTCCTATATCATGAACAATGCTGTACATTGCTCCCAAAACCCCTGCCCCCACCACCTCTCCTCATCACCTGTATTAATGGGGCCAATTTAGCACACAACATTGCATTATACTATACAATATTAATGGAGCTTTACCCAAATTTTCTTATCAATACCAGCTGTGTTGGCAGGAATCTGAAAGCAAGTGGTGATTGGGTGATTTTCCTTCACTGGTTAATGTGCTGTAAACAGTATTGTTGTTAATCCAAAAGAAGTGATGATATAAAACACAGAAAAGAAACATTTAAAGAAATACTGCAGAAAAGGTAATTGAAATAACTCCACAGCAGCTGATATCCCATCACCAAGTCGCCCCTTATTTACACATGCTTAGTACTTGACATTGATCTGGTTTCCTCAGAGCCAGTGTCAGAGTGAACAGAACCTCTGACACTCCTGTTTATGTCTGTCAGCCAGGGGTCCCTGATTGGACCAGGTTAACAGTCCCAATCAGGGAACTCATGTTCTATGATATCCACCTGGCTGACCTCATTACAATCACTACAGAAATGAGGTGAGAATGGCAAAACACAAGGTGTCGAGTTAGAGTGAGCTGAGGTTATATTTTGACATGTGGAGAACAAAAAATCGCCTGAAACAAGAATAGTTTGAACAAAACATTGATTTTTCCAAAATTCTGTGACTTTTAAAAGAATTATGAATTTGACCTCAACTATTATTCTATTCAGAATAAAACATAATGATATATCTAATAAATGGTCTGTAGTTTTATAACAAAACTATTAAATCCCACAGCAAACCTGTTTATCCGTTTTTTTTTAAATGCTTAGCTGTGAAAGTTATTCTCAGTTATATTTTATAGATTAAATAAATTAGTGGCACAATTTCCCTTTTTTTATTTGAAGTTTCATTGTTCTTTGACAAGTTATGAGTATTGAAGACATGTAATTAAAGACATCAATTGTAGCAACTTGAACATCATTAACCCAGATCCAAAGTTTATTTTTATTTCTAAATACATTTTAAATGTATTTATGTAAAGTTTTATTGGATCCCACAGGTGGTTTAATGAATTATTTTGAAGTATGATGTTCTCTGTCACTCAAACAAACACAATAGCCATTTTGGGACAGGAATGTTTTAGGGCAGAATGTTGTCCAATTCATTGGGGAAACTCTGGTAGTCAAACAGTGACCTCAGAATATGATTGCCTGAAAAATAATCTGACCCCAACTTTAATTGGAAGTTCATATTTTAAATTCAATTTGGGCTGTACTTTATTTTATAAAACAGTTGATATAATGTACATTTGTGAAACTTCAGACTTTCCTGATCTCTATCTGGGAAAAGGTAGATGCAACAAGCAGCTTTGCCAGTTATACTCTACAGTTATTATGTTAACATTTTGGTTTAACGAGAAATAATACTTATTGTCTTTTGTGTTGCATGAATTCAGTGAAATAGTTTTTATATCCACCTCAGGGTTAGGCTAATGATTTCCTCTTTTCAGGAACCAAGCTTAATTTTGTAAGAGTTAATAAGAACTGCCGATGCTGTTGTCTGAGATAACACAGTGTGGAGCTGGAGGAACACAGCAGGCCAGGCAGCATCAGAGAAGCAGGAAAGCTAACGTTTCGGTTCGAGACCCTTTCTTTTTTCATTACACCATACAGATTATTATTTGTTACTTTCATTGTTTATGCGGCTGCAATGCATCAATTGCTGAGATGTCCAATACATATTGTATTATATCACTACTTTTTATAGAACCTAATGATTACCACATACTATTGTCCAGGAATTTGTTGGTGCATCAATTTTGCAAGCATGTTAAGGATGCCAAGGAGGCCAAAATAACTGGAAACTTTACTTCTACAGCAGTTGGCATATATCCAATGTGTTTGCTACATGGACAATCCACCTGTCATACTGATAAAAGCTTCAGTGCAGCTATTCTGTGAACCAGGTATTAGGTTCAATGAATATGCAGACACAAAAAGGTGAAGAACATACCCCCATCTAGATCAAGGGAGCTGGGGTTGGGAGGGTTGAGAGCATCAAGTTCCTCAGAGTGACGATAACCGACAATCTGTCTTTGACTTCCCACATAGAAGCGAGGGTCAAGAAGGCACAACAACACCTCTTCTTTCTCAGGCGGCTAAGGAAATTCAGCCTGTCTATAAGGACCCTCACCAACTTGTTCAGCTGCACCATAGAAAACACACTATCCAGGTGCATAACGGCTTGATACGGCAACTGCTCTGCCCAGGACCGTAAGAAACTACAGAAGGTTATGTGCACAGCCCAGACCATTGTGGAAGCCAAACTTCCATCCATGGACTCCATTTACATGGCTCGCCGCTGCAGACAGGCTGCCAACATCATCAAAGACTTATCCCACCCCGGCAATGATCTCCTACAACCTCTTCCGTCAGGCAGAAGATACAGAAGCTTGAACACACACAACAGGTTCAAGAACAGCTTCTTCCCTGCCGTTATTAGACTGATGAATGGACTCTCTAACTTCAAATAATGTTGATCTTGTTATTGTTGATCTTGCTTTGCACACGTCCTGTGCAGTGTAACCTATATGCCTCACTCTGCCCAAGTTTTTTCACCCTATGATCTGCATGTCCTTGCTTACTATGATCTACCTTTACTGCTCGCAAACAAAGCTTTTCACTGTAATTAGGTACACGTGATGATAGATCAAATCTCTTTGGGTAATCTGTCCTGAATTTCAGCTGTCCTGAATAAAGCCAATGCCATCTATCGGATTCAGGCTATCTATATGTTCATTAAGCCTAACCAGCAATCCTGGAGGCTGCCACCAAAACATATTTTTTAAGAAATTACTTACATCAATGCCGGGAGGAGCAAGAATGGTCCTGTCAGTTCCGCAGCCAATCTGGCCCTATCATCCCTCCCCTTCTCCTACCTTGCTTGCCATCCCAAGCACGCTTGAAATCCCATCATATTCCCGTGCAGGCCGCTGCCAAAAAGGCACTGGTCCCAAATCCATCTTTGTGGAACCTGCAAGCTATCTCTGTTGACCACCACCAACATTTCTGAAAGAGTGCAAATGGCATGAATCCCAAATTGGTCTGTTGTCTTTTGGATCGCCATATGATTTCTACATAGCTAACCCTGTAGTAAGGACAGGTCCACACTCTTGTAATTGAACATTGACAGACTTCATAAATGTTCAATAAAGGTGTAGTTAATACTTTACTCCACAAACCCCTAGACTCAAGACCTGAAATCCTGATCATTTTAATTACCTGGAGCCCTATTTGATAGAGGACATGTCAATCCTGGAAATTTCATATTACCAAAATTCCCTGATTTGGTAATTCCCTGATTTGGTTTCTTCTGGGAAATGTTTCTATTAGGATTCAATGTTTACCCATATTTGGCTAAAATACCTGCTAAAGTTGAGAAGCTGTGCTATTTTCTGTCTGTCTACTTCATACAATGAGAACCCCTGAAGATCATATCACAGACTTTAATTCTCGGAATTAAATGTTGGCAAAGAATTGCTGCCTATTCCTGAGAGAGTCAGAGTGACCAGGGAACAGTGTTTTGGGCATAAGGGAGCAACAGGAAATGATACAGCAGATGGAAGTTGACAGGAAACCAGATCATGAATCAAGGGCATTGAGACTCCTACAAAAATGGACTGGTGTACTACAGCTGAATTTATCCCATAGCAATGGGCTTTTGTTTCTTGTTTCTCATGATTGTTAGAAACTGCACTGATGGATTGAGCTAATTGAGCTGCGCAATCTGCACATTATTCTTTGCGTTTAAGTAGCTACTGTCAGAAACATGATTCATTTTAGTCAAGGCGAATGTGTGAGTTATCCAAATTTCCATTGCTGAACCAAGTGGCAACCTTCCCAAAACTTAATTTCAGTGGAAGCAATTTAATCTTGACAAAATTAGTTCTGTATACAAGGGACATTTTCCAAAGGCCTCAAGTAAGGAAACACAAAGCACTACTGGCTAAATTTGGAGTTCTCCTAATGTGGAGATAACACTAACTGTTTATACCAGGATACAAATTGAGAAACAGATAAATTTCCAGACCAACTATGATGAATTTTTATGTTGTGTAATACTGTAAAACAGGTGATAGCTGAATCCATTAAAACTGTCTTTCCCAATTAAATTTCCATTTCAGTGACAATGTGATCCGTGTGCAGTACTCTGCCTCTTCTATGACAATACATAAGCAGAGGCCCATACAGAACGCCATACCATGGGATGAAGGATATAAATGCCAGCAGATGTAGAGAAAACACAAGTGCAAATGCCTGCAGACAGAATGACAGAAAATAATGCATTTCCTAACTGCATAAATCAGTATTTAAACATTATGGACTCAGAAGCTCCTCCCTTCTGCATGTACCAACTGATCCTTATAAATCTCAATCAGACTGAATTAGGACCATGAATACATGCAACGCAGGGCTTTATTTGACGGTCAGCCAGAATTTGATGGAATATGTCATCGTATTTCAAATTGCACCAGAGAGCTCCAGGAAAGCATTTTAATAGCGCAAACTGGGCCAAAATACTTTGAAAATTAGTTCCAAAAATATTATGCACTATTAACACATGGAAAGTGGTAAGAAAACTCCCCCCTCAAGTTCCTACTTTCTTATGCATACCGTGCCTTTTTACAGTGCTAGACTAGATTTAACTCTCACTAAAAATGAAACATAAGTTTAAAATGCTTTGAGCTATAAACAACATAAAGGTAAGATACTGAAGTGAAGTCTGGAATTGGCTATCATTCTAGCAAGGGAACATTCTTGAGCGAACATTGACCCTCTTTTAATGTCAGTTTTGTCCTCCACTTTGTTTATCTATCTCTGCTTATTCTATCCTTTTTATTGAAATGACTACTTCATATTATATCCAAGTTTTGGTTCTTTCCAAGATCATCATATGGCTTAAAGCAGGAATAAACCAAATTCAATCTGACTTACTGCCCTATCATATATTAAGTTTTCCATCATTTATAAGAGTTGCACAATGAGCTAATAAATATGATAGAATACTCATCTTTTTCTTTCAATTCTAAGACTTTTTGTTCATTCAGCAAAAAACTAAATTTTCATGCAGCTTCTGCAGATTTGAATCAGCATCACATCCTTTATCAATGAATATGTTATTCCATAAATATAACTCTGACATAAATTTTAATCAGTACTTCTTACAGCCATTTCCTTCCAAAAATATTTAACATTACAGCTAGAAATTATTCAGCCAATTTTAGACACAGTCTGGTGCCGAAATTTTCCAAAATAATAAAAATGTGTTTCTTCCTGAGTGAAAAAAAAATTAGGTGAAAATACAAAAATACCTTTTTGTTATTCTCAGTTTTAAGATTCTAAAACAACAAATCTGCACATAACCAGATTCATTTCCAAACCAATTCTTCAGGGAGTATTGCAAAATACTTCAAATCAAATCACTAATTCAGAAAAAGTGCAGCTCTGAACTTGTTCTTATAGAATATAATGATTTCTTTTCTTCTATACAATATAGTAAATTGATTGTGTTGGTCTGGAATTTGCTCTTAGCAGGATGGCTTCAGTCTAATTGGATAAGAATTTTTTAACACTAACAACAATCAATGGAAAACATAAAAACAGTAATTTTATTTAGGTTAATGTAGGCTAGCAATCTGACAGCAACTTTTCTATTTATACAGGTGGTCTATTGCGTCAATAAATTATTACAGCTACTTCACAGAGCTCTGAATATCGCTATCTCAAATGATCTCTATCAAAATCATCTTGATTACTTTTCTTCTAACTTAACCCCATTCAACCAACCATCTCTTTATTCTGCATTTATAGGCTTGAGAAAATTGCTTTCCTCCTTCAAAGTGTCGCATCTACAAGGTGATCATTACACTCTATAGATTTAGCTCAGATAGCAGTTATGTGCTCGGTTCACTGTGTCGATTTGGTGGGAAGCCCAGAGTTGTGAAAATTTTCTCGTGAGCCACCAGTCTACAAAAAAAACACCAAATCACTTTATTTTCCCAAAACAAATAACAGTAGACCATCAAGCATCACAATGAGAATGCAAACAATCGCTCAAAGATTTTTTATTCTCTTTTCTTTGGGCTGGCCATTTTTCTTCGAATAGTTAACATTAAGTAGAAAAAGTAAACATATTTAAGATAATTTTTAGCTTTAAGTCCAGTTTCAATCATCAAATTCATTTGCTTCCATGGTCCAATCCTGTTTCATTCCTGGAGCTTGAGTCATGCCACATTCCTGAAGCTAGCTTCATAAAACCAGAGCTTCCTGACCAGTATTTGCATTATCTCATCTGACCCCACAACCCCAACCCCCACTCCATGGGAATACAATGGTCATACTTTAATCCCAGATGCTTCCCTTCCTTCTTGCTACTGCTTTTGCTCCTTTGCTGACTTCTGCTTCCCAGCAACAATGATTGTTGTGTTCAATTGTCTGTGTTTCAGTTCTTGCTCCTTACACACTCTGATCTTGTTATTGCTTCGAATGCTATGTCCATTTCCCAAATTGCCTCAATAATCAAATGCCCCGCAGCCTCCATTTTCCCTCTTGGCCTTCCAAGATCTTCAGGGGCAGAATGGTGGCTCAGTGGTTAGCACTGATCCCTCAAAGCGCCAGCAACCTGGGTTCGATTCCACCCTCGGGTGACTGCCTGTGTGGAGTTTGCACGTTCTCCCCATGTCTGCGTTGGTTTCCTCCGGGTGCTCCGGTTTCCTCCCACAGTCCAAAGATGTGCAGGTTAGGTAAATTGTCCTTGCTAAATTGCCCATAGTGTTCAGGGATGTGTAGATTAGGTCGGTTACAGGGGAATGGGTCTGGGTGGGATGGTCTGAGGTTCGGTATGGGCTCGTTGGGCCGAAGATCCTGTTTCCACACTGTAGGGATTCCATGATGCTATGATGCTATCTCTACTGTGCCCGCAGAATCCATTCTCTCTTGCCCCAGGTTTACTATATCCCAACCCACTTTCTCACACAGCTTGCTGTTCATCAGTGCTTCACCAACTCAGCCTTGCAAATAGTCCAAGCTCTTCTTAAGGGCTTCTCTGCAGATGATACCAGGACCTTAACCTCTATCACATTCTAAAGCCCTCAAACAACCAAGTACACACTGTAGATCTCTGATTGTCACTCTCTGCCTAATCCAGCTCATTTGTTGTCCCTCATATTATTGTCTGTCTTACATTGACTCTTAAAGACATACCAACTAAAAGAGTGAAGCAAAAACAGTTAAAATGAGCCCAACAAAACAGAAGCTCATGAGTCAGAATTCTTAGGATTGTAGGGCAAGCAAGTTACAATTATTGTGGGAAAAGGAGCAAGAATATAAGAAGGTTCCTAGCTCCACCAGGATTGTGTTTGATTTGGATCTGATATTTAAACTCAAGTCAGGGAGCCATGGGTAGATTTTTCAAATATGCCAATCAGATGAGCAAGAGTTCCAGAACTTCATCAGGAACTTCCTCCTTTTACAGCCTTCTAAGAACTTATACCAGTTGGATCTGAGAGTATATTGAGGCCTTCTAAAGTCTCAAACATTTCTCTAGAGAAAAGTTGTTGGTCCCGCTATGAGGGTGGCTCAAATGGAAGCTTGAAAATTTTAGAAATGTTCTTCAGCTCAATGCACCTCCAGAGAACTCAGCTATCTAGAAGGCCAGATCAGTTTGAGTGACCAAATTTCTTGTTGCATAAATAACCTCACTTCACAAAACTTAGGATAATGTTTCTGATTTGGTCAAGAGGGGTTAAGATTCTATCTGCCACACGCATGCCACCAAATTCTGTCTCCAGAAGTATCTAGGCCACAGACACCACAATGGAAGAAGTTGCTCAAAGTTTTACAATATATCAGCAAAATCAATGGCAATCTATTATTTTCAAATATAAAGCCCAGATTTTGCTGTATGGGAGGCCCTGATTTACAAATGTTTGACTTACGAATGCTCATACTTACATATGTAATCCCATACACGGGTGTATTTATATTAACCTTAAAGGTCTGACATGAAGACTTCTCCTAACACTTACGAGCAGCTATTTTATATTGCCCTGCATTCTGTTCCCTATTGATCCCCTATAAATGGCAGTAAATTGAAACTGTCATCAGAAAAGGGCAAGTTTATACTCTACAACCCACAAATTAGGCTGACTGGTTTTCAGGTTAATGACAAGTGACATCCTTTCACTGCTAATCACAATACCTAGGCCATTGTATTAGACATGGTACAGCACTCCTCTCAACCACTACAAAGCAGTACATCCCCTGACATGCTTTCAACAATGCTCCTAAAGATAAATCAGTGCAGTTACAAAAAAAAACTATAACATCATAAAACAGTAAAATGAATCCAGGAGGAATTCTGCTGGTTTACCTCAGAATTCTTGAAATTAAAGCAACATGTTAAAAGTTATCCTTCTAGGAAACATTTTGCTGCTTTTTAAAAATTATTTGCAGGATGTAAAGTAATTCTGAGCTTCAATAAATTATGAGGGTAATTTTACAAATCCCGTCAGTGTGAAACTGATGAGATCAGGTGGGTTGCCATTTTACCCCATAAGTCATGATTACCAATCATTAGTCTCGAAAACTGTTTCCTTTTCATACTGAGAAGTAGAGGTATTGAACAGACTTCACTTATTCCTTTTCTTTAAATCTCTCTCACATTCTTTCTGTCTCTTTTTTTGTTCCTAACCTTCTATTTTGTTCTTCAATATATGTGCAAGCATGGAAGGAAATACAAGTCGATAACATTTCTCTGGCTTTTAGTTTTCTAAGAAAATATCTACATTCTAACTATCTGCTTATTCAGTACTTGCAACGAGGTTAATGTAATGAAATCACTTCAATGGTTGGCAAATAAAAGTTAGCTAACTCTTGCTTATCTTCTGTAGGAAATGAAGCAAAGAGAGGGCAAGATGGGAGCTGCAGCAGAGAAAACAGAAACATCCTGAACATTGTCCCCTAAAACTGGCCTTATTTGTTTTGTAACATCAAGTTTCCTAAGTTAGTGAGGACTTTTTCTTTTCTCGAACTCAGACAATCTGGAAGATATTATCGAACAAAACATAATGTGGGTTCAAAAAACAACTTATTAATTTGATGATCCAGAACTAAGATATGTATTTTTAAAATAAATGTTACTGACATTAACCAAATAATTTAAGCCAAGTACTTGTACCTAGTACAGTTGTACCTTTCTTCTTGTTATACAATATGATTTGAGGTTGAAATAAGTTACTTTTGCTCTAAATTTAAAACCAAAGTCACATGTTTGTACGGTATGTAGGTGTCTGTGTTACTCTAAATGCATGTAGTTCAATATAAAGTAACAAATTAAATTGTTACTTTCATTTTGATCCCTAGTATATAGAGGGGAGATGGCGCTATATATCACTGGACTAGTACACGGGAGGCCCAAACTAACACACTGGGAACATGGGCTCAAACTCAGAATATAAATAAATTGAAATCACCTGCAGATTTCTAGCTGAGGGTGATATTCTGTCACAAAGATGTTACATTCTATAAAAGAATCAGCACAATATTAGAACTAAAATGGCTACAGTGTCCTCTTTATGATGTCTTCTATTCTAAGCCACAGAAGGATTCTAATTTCCTGGGAACCGATACCTCCTCACCTCAATTATTGATATAATTACTGCCATTAACATCGAGTACAGTTCTAAAATTGAAACAGGGACAGAATTTAGAGGGTGATTTTATGTCTGGCTCCACACAAGAAACCTGCTAAACAGCTAGGAACACTGCTGGAAATACTTTTTGAACACCAACTGACTACATTACAATATGTCTAAACACACAAACACACACACATACACACAGAGAGAGTTTGTCAAGGCAAATAAAATATTATGTCTGTGTCAAAAGATGGAAATTTGTGAGACAAAAACAACACTTCGCAAAGGATATAAATTTAGTGATATCATGAAGAGATCTAGCTATAGATACAAGCTTGCGTGATGTGAGTCAAACCAAAATGCGTGGTCATTTTCATTTTAACGGAAAAATCTAAACAAAGGGCAGGACATGGGCAGCCAGTTAGGGGACTGGGACTAATTTGACAGCTTTTCCAATGAGACAGCACAGGCATGATTGTGCCAAATGGCCTCCTTCTGTTCTGCATAATTCGATAATATGGTTAGATGAATGTCAGGAGGCACAGGATTAAAAGACTTAGGTTTTACTGGACTCATTGGTGACGTTAATAAAATGAGCAGAATTTGTTGGAAGTTTTTACATTGTGTCATTTAAAAGCAACAAATGAATAGCAAGACAATATCAGCTGCATGGATTTGTATCTCCTTTCTAGCTCTGCACCATTCAGGAAATGAAGCAGAAACTGCAGTTATCATTTATTAGCTGACCTGCCTTTCAACTGAAGAAATGTCATCAAAATGTCTTTAGTGTTTTCAAAATCACACAGTGACGTGACCACAGATCTGTTCCAGTTTCAAGGCCTAAAATATAAAAAAAGACTTGCACTTTTTTTTCCAAGATTTGAAATAAACAGAATCTGGAATATTCTGGTTCTAGCCTGTTTCTGCATCTCAATGCTCGCTGACTCTCAAGAGAATATACTTTGACAAATGGTTGAATAAACATTTCAAAATTCTGTTTGCACAATTTCAGTAAGTGCTGCTTTGACAATTCTGCACTCCGTGGTCCAGAAAAACCTTGGTCCAAATTCTGGTTGATAGTGCCAGCTTAATATCTGACACTTGAATCTAAATTTCTAGCCCAATTTCATGTTAGTGCCACTGGAACTATGAGACAAACAAGGAAACAATCAAACGAAACAAATTTTATTTGAACACTTTCTCCCCAGGCATGCAATACTAAATAGAAAATAAATCCCAGAAAATACGACAAAGAAAATATTGGAAGGTTAGTCAGAAAAGGACTGTTCAAATATTTACAGATTTTTCAGTTTGTACTGTGAATGACCATGCCACATTGCTGCTATTTTGTCTCTGACTTGACTGTGTGCATCATACACAGTTAAGAATGTGTCTCTGTTGAAATGTTTATTACCACTATGGTATAGTTAGGGTATCCACAATAGCACCTTACAAATAGATTGAGACGGGGTAAAGATTTGAACTCGTTGGATGATTTATGACCTCTTAAATCATTGTGGAACTGTGATGGTGATAGTTCCATAGTAGTGACATTTTACAATAAAATCTGAACTAAAATCTTTGAGAGAATTTCCATGTTCTCTAGTTTTTCAAACCTTTCAAGAATCAACAAGTGAAATAGCACTGATTTTCCCATTAGGAAGATTTAACTTCATTTTTGGTGTATGAAAGAAAGAGGTTATGAAAATCGATCTTCAGCTTGAAGAGTTCTGATTGGTCTACATTCCGAGGGTTAACTGGAAAAGTGCAACAAGTGAGCTAAAAATACATTTCCATACCTCTGGTACTTCCACAGTGTGAATAGCCAGTGAGAGAAAATTTGTACACCTTTGGGTGACTCTAATAATATGGTCCATAAAGCACGAAATGTTCATATCCCAATGGAGGTGCTGTTATTCCTTATTGAACCATTAGTTAATTATGTTTACACCACCTGAAAATGGGGAGGTGATGACATTGATGTATTGTCACTGAAGTAGTAATTCCCAGCTAATGTTAAGAGGGTCTTGTGGTGCCATGGTAGTGTCCATATCTCTGAGCTGGAAGGCCTGGGTTCAAGTCCAACCTTCTCCAATATATGTCATAACATGTCGGGACGGATTGATTAAAATAACTATTAAAGTCACTTGAAATTAAAGTTGAGTCAAAATACTGATTGGGATGTAGAGGCTATGGGATTAACAGTCTGCTGTGATACCATTCAGCTATGTGAGCAAACAGTAAGTGTTGCCCAATGTATGGACAGAATCACCTACTAGTGTTCTTGGAGGTGGGAAGGAAATTGAATGTGATAGGTGATGTTGCACCTGAATACTTTGCATTCCTGCCTCTGCCAGAATTAAGTTCTGAGCAGGAAAGTTGACACTGTCAAGTTGTTAATTTAGACCCTTTACTGGCCAATTAATGACCGCAAAAGGGCCTCAATCTGCTGCCATTGATAAAGCAGAGTTTTTACTTTGCAAAATGTATAACTGTGTGGCCACCTCAGCAGGGGGATGGGGTAGGGGTAGGGGTAGGGAATGATTCCTTGATCAAAAGGACTGAAGGGGGAGAGTCTCTGCTGAGAATCAACCCTATCTCTCCATGTCCTCCATTTCACAAAACTCCCTTACCCAACTTCCTGAGTCCTCCTCTTCGGAGGTGTTGCTGAATACAAGACCTGCTGGTCTCTGATTGGCTATTTGCTCATGCCAGGGTCAGCTTACTCCCTTCCCCTCCCCCAAGGTCTTGAAGGCCCCATCAGAAAACAGGAAGTGCAGGTCTCTCACTGGCTCTCCAGTCAACTGGTGAGACCCACAATGCCTCAACATGATCCTCCTCCATTTATGTGGGCTTAAAAATTTGGTCACAGCACAGGGTGCATGCCATTTTATATTTTATGTATCTCAGAGTAATGCAGAGATGACACTAGTTTCTGAATGCAGGTGGGATTAGTTACAAGAGATTTAAAATATCTATGCAAGCACAACATGTCTGCATCCATGCTCCCAGCAGCTCAGCTTCTAGCAGCTCCTGTAGTGCCTTCTAAGTTCTGTTTGCTCTGAGTACAGCAATGGATCAGTCGGTAGCACTTTAACTTCTGAGCACTAAGGACATGGATTCCAGCTCTATGCCTGGACTTGAGCACATACAACCCAAGGCTTCTGGTCATTATTGCATTGTGACCACACTTGTAATAAAACATGTTGGCAGAACATGAATGTTAGGCTGAGATGCCAATGAAACTGAAGCAGGAGCACCCAGGCTTAGCTAAACAAACACAGTGAGCATATATATTTGTTACCAGACTCAGGTAAGCAACTTCCCCTTAAAACTGAATTGCCAAGAGTCACTAACTTTAAAAAAAACTAAGTTTACATTTTATATCAGGTTAAACAGGTGATACACCAAAGAAGTAGGTCGCTTAGACCAACTAGTCCATGGGTGGATTTTAAGCTCCATTTAAACTTTTATTTTGAAATATTTTGAATTTTTTAAATATATTAGTAAATGTTAGCATAGATTCCACTGGCAAGTTCACTATTTAAATAAGGACCGAATTTATTAAAAGGCACAGGTGCCATCAAACACAAACTACTTACAATTTTGGCAAGTTCAGTGAATCGCAAATAGGCACGACAAAACATGAATGCTTTATTTTTTCAGATTTAGGGCTCATTCCAGAAAATGACTGACTCAGACCTGCATTCTCCACATTATTTCCTGAAACTTAACAAGTTCTCCATACCAAAAGGAGAGCAACAAATAGAGTGAGATATATATTCAGCATTTTGTTTGGAAGCAATGATTTTAATAATTACCTACGTACATTTTTTAAAATCTTCTGTTACAGAAAAAAAACAAAAGCTGGGTTATGAAAAGGCAATTTAGACTATTATTGCTGAATCCTACTGATAAATGAGTTCTCCCATCGTTGCATTGAATGGCATTTTAACAACTTCAGTGATCATGCCCCTATTATTTTGTTGTTGGATCATTCAAAATATTATTCTTTGAGTACATAGCTATTTTTCATCTTGTTCATGAATTTGCTTGTATTTATTTTATGCCTTTTTGTTTCTGTTTTCAATATTCTTTGAAGTAAGCAGATTTTATCTTTTTTGTACATTTAATGATGTTTTCTTCAGTGAGGCAACATCTTAATTGTAAACCTTAATCTTCTCTAAACGTCCCTCAAAGCTCATCCCTTTCACACTTGGGATCAATCATGCTGCTCTTTTCTACACTTTCCTCTAGATGAATATTAATCCCATTACCAAAAAATGCCTCTGAGCATTTTCTGCACTTTGGTTGTCAGATTAACTGATCTGTAATTCTTAAATTTACGTGTAACTTCTTTTTCAAACACAGATTTGAATCTTACCGTATTCAGTGTGAGGACACAACTGTACGTGGGAAACCGAGTTGCACCCCACCACAAAAAATATTAATTCACGTTATTTAGGTTCTCTTCTCTCAATTCCCAGAATTTCTGAGATACATTCTTTCTATTTGTAGACTATAAGTAGTCTTGCTTTTCTGGCAGGATAAATGCCACCAAAGTAGTGAACCAAATGATGGAGGCAGAGACTACTCATTGCCACTTTCACAGAGAACAATTAATCTAATTCACAAAAGCATCATTTTTATGGTGTGATAGACCAAAGTCCTGTACATTTGCACTTGTGGTTCCTTTGGCTTTGAGGACCCCTGCTGGACCTTGCAGAGAAATACCTATTTCTCACATACTATTAGGATAAATTCTTTTTACCACTCCCCAACTTTCTTTTCGAAAAGGAAAAAGTATTGATTCTGCCAAATGATGAATGAAGGAAATAGAGACTGGTCTCACAATGCTAATATTGTTGAGGCAAAACTTATGGGAGGACTCACAAAAAGTATGTTAAAAATTCCATTTTACTTGCTTGTAGCAAGGTTGAAAAATCTGAACCTGAACTTATCAATTATTCCTGATGAAAGACAAACTTCATCATTTAGTTATTTTTTAGCTAAACGTCTGGCATATACAATACTTTGATTTGAGCAATGAAAAGCACATACTGTTGAAAACTGACATATTACTAGACATGTAATTTTTGAGGATGAGCTGAGCTTCGGATTTATGATAGTTGAAGATGTCATACTGTGTCAGAGGAACGGAAGATTAATGCATTTTGCTGGTTTTAATTTCCATCCATCTTGTCCTCAATGAGTTATTGTGTATCAATGCAAAGATCCTGCTGGAACAGCACTGCTGTTTATCTGGCAGATGCTTTGCTTTTATTGCAGTGTTAAGTAACTGCCAGCAATGCCAAGTGAGAACCACTTGTGATTGGGGAGAGTTGTAAAAGTTGTCATGATGCACTCCATCTTAAGGTTCAGCAAGGAGGACATAGAATAACAAACAGCGGCAACTCTAACTGTCAGTTTCTTGAATTATTTGGCTTGAGTTTTTCTGAAAACCAGTCCCATAATAATGCCATGTCTCTGGCATACACCATTATTCCATTACAGAAGTTCCTTCAGAACAGCACATGATATGTCATTACTTACGTTATTACATGTTTCCAGGACTTTTACTCCAGTTTGTTTTACCCCTCACTGAAAGTATCCAGAACATAATTACCATTACTCCATCCCCATTTAAGCAATGGTGACTGCATATTCACTCTATTTATCATACCACTGTCAATTAAACTGAAAAGTAATGAAGCTGGAGACCTGGCGCCAACATGATTTATGTAGTTAATCGAAGGGATTGTTTGCGATGACATAACTTAGTGCAAAAAAATGTCAATCCAAAAATTATCCTGGGTTCCTTTAACGTAAGTGGAAGAATTACCTCTCTGCCTGTAAGAGCAGAGTTCAATTTAGCATTCTTGTTGAGCTAACAAAATCAAAATACTGCAGATGCTGGAGATCTGAAACAAAAATAGAAAGTACTGGAGAACCAGCATGTCTAACAACCTGTGTGGATACAGACACAGAGTTAATGTTTTGACTCCAATATAACTCTTCTTTGGATTCCAAAGTATCTCCTGTTCTCATTGAAATGCATCATTTTGCTTTTTGATATTTCCAACAGTAATCAGCAGCTAGCTAATGGAATATTTCCTGTTAGTTCATTGTAGTTAAATTCAACTCTTCACTTTTGTCACCATAATTAGGAAGTTTCATCATTGGATTATCTCCTATGAAAGCAATGAAATCTCATTTTTTCCAAATTGATACCATGAATATGATTTGTGCAGAATGTTAAATGAACTAGCTAAATAAATACAGGTCAGATACTGGCTGAGCAGGTCATCTTCTGATTCCTCAAAGCCTTTCCACTATCAACAAGCATAAGTGAAGGCAAATCAGCCTGTTTGATTGGCATGTCATCCATTGCCTTAAATATTCACATCCTCCAGTACTAATGTCTTGTGATTGCAGTGAGTACCCCAACATAATGCAACCACTCACCATAATTAGATTTCATGGCTTTCATAGGAGATAATCTAATAATGATAGCACCTCCCAAACTCATGACTTCCACCATCTAAAAGGAGAAAGGGAGCAATTACAATGAATACTACTACCTGCAAGTTCCCATCTAAGTCTCACAGATTTGATGGAGTTTTTGGAAGAAGTGATGAAGATGATTGATAAGGACAGAGCAGTAGGTATTGAATGTCTCCCTATATCCTCCATGTGCCTATACATATAGTCCCTCACGGTCGAGACCAGAGGATGATCACCAGCTGGTGGCATCACCATGCATGGTCTCTGGCAGCCCTCTGACTGTCAGTGGCCTGGGCCGTTTCTCTGTCACCCATGTGCAGAGGCATGGCTATGTGAAACTCAGTGGCAAACCTCACAGAGCCCAGTGATAGGTGATCATCTGTGCTGCTTGGCTTCTAGGAGCAGTGCAGATGCCAGCACTAGCCCAACCCACTCCCCTACCCGACTTGTACAGCCCTGCTCAGTCCTGTTAATGGATGTCTTCACCTGCAATGACATAAAGGGTGCCAATGAATAAGACGCAAGTGGGTGCCATGGCTGTTAGAGCTTGTGTATAAGAGGCAGTGGTTTTGAGGTATTCTGAGCGAATAAGGGTACAACATGCAGAGCATGCAGGGTTAGTGGTGGGTGAGTTATGAGTTACGAGTTACGAGTGAGGGAAGGTGTTTCATGCTACAGAAGGGGTGGCTCCAGCCTGAGCACTGGAGGGAGGTGGGTGCGGTGGCGCAGATAAGTATAAGGTAGCAGGGCACAGAGTGTTGGCAGTGTGGAGAACATCTCTCACCTTCTTGCAGCATTGCTGCAATGTTCTTCTCAACCTGAAGATGGCACTGACCAGGTGGAGACCTCTGACCAGGTTGGCATGATGTGGTGGCATGGCCTCCTCTGACAGCCCTCCAGGAAGAGGTCTCCAGATCCATCAAGGCAAATTTTGGGCAAGGTAAATTTTGATGGAATTAGACAGGAGCTTGCAGGAGTAGTTTGGTTGGAGTAGTTTGTTTGCTGGCAAAGGGACCTCCGGAGAGTGGGAGGCCTTTAAAAATGTGATAGCTAGAGTTCAAGGTCTATATGTTCCTGTGAGGGTGAAGGGCAAGGTTGGCAGGAATAGGGAATTCCGCACGACAAGAGATATGGAGGCTTTGACCAGACAAAAGGAGGCATGGCTCAGGAACAGGCAGCTGGGAGCAAGGGAATCCCTGGAGGTATATAGGGGATGCAGGAGTTTACTGAAGAAGGAAATCAGGAGGGTGAAAAGGAGGCATGAGATGGCATTGGCTCAGAGGATTAGTGTAAACCCAAAGAGATTCTTTAAGTATATTAAAGGAAAAAGAATAACTAGAGACAGAATAGGACCCCTTAAGGACCAACGTGGACATGTATGTGTGGAACTGCAGGAGATGAGAGAGGTCCTCAATGAATATTTTTCCTCTGTGTTTACCATGGAGAAAGACATGAAGACTTGGGAACTTGGGGAAGTTTGTGGTGATATCTTGGAGACCGTCCATATCACAGTAGAGGAGGTTTTGGATGAATTAGAACGTATGAAGGTGGATAAATCTCCTGATCCTGACCAGATACACCCAAGAACCCTACAAGAGGCTAGAGAGAAAATTGCAGGGAGCCCTGGCTGATATGTTTGCATCATCGTCAGCCACGGGAGAGGTCCCGGAAGACTGGAGGGTAGCGAATGTTGTGCCCTTATTCAAGAGGGAATGCAAAGAAAAACCTGGGAATTACAGACCAGTAAGCCTAACATCTATGGTAGGTAAGTTACTTGAGGAGATTCTGAGGGATAAGATATGCATTTGGAAAGACAGAGTTTGATTAGGAGTAGTCAGCATGGCTTTGTGCTTAGGAGATCATGCTTTGTGCTTAGGAGATATTTGTTAGAGTTCTTCAATGAATTGACCAGGAAGGTTGATGAGGGCAGGGTGGTAGACATAGTCTATATGGATTTCAGAAAGGCTTTTGATAAGGTTCCACATGGTAGGCTGCTCTGGAACGTTTGATCACATGGAATCCAAGGAGAGCTGGCAGATTGGATATACAATTGGCTTGATTGTAGGAAGCAGAGAGTAACAGTGGAAGGATGCTTGTCAGCCTGGAGGCCTGTGACTAGTGGTGTGCCTCGGGGTCAGTGTTGGGCCCATTACTGTATTATCTATATCAATGACTTGGATGAGAATGTACAAGACACGAGCAGTAAGTTTGCAGATGACACTAAAATAGGTGGTATCATGGACAGTGAGGAAGGTTATCAAAAATTACAGCAGGATCTTGATCAGCTGGGGAAGTGGGCCGAAAATGGCAAATGGAGTTTAATAGAGATAAGTGTGAGGTGTTGCATTTTGGAAAGTCACATCAAGGTAGGAATTTCATGGTGAATGGTAGGGCCTTAAGAGTGTAGTGGAACAGAGGGACCTTGGAGTTCAGGTGCATGGTTCTCTGAAAGTGGAGTCACAGGTAGACAGGGCAGTGAAGAAGGCTTTTGGCACACTGGCCTTCATCAGTCAGGGCATTGAGTATAGAAGTTGGGAAGTTATGTTGCAGTGGTACAGGATGTTGGTGAGGCCGCGTTTGGAGTATTGGTCAGTTTTGGTCACCTTTCCATAGGAAGGATGTTATTGAACTGGAAAGAGTGCAGGAGAAATTTACAAGGATGTTACCAGAAATGAAGGGACAGAGTTATATGCAGAGAAGTAGGACATTTCTTTCTTTAGAGGGTAGGAGACTGAGGGGGAGAAATCTTATAGAAGTGTATAAGATCATGAGAGGTATTGATAGGGTGAATACACTCAGTCTTTTTCCCAGGGTTGAGGAATCGAGGACTAGAGGGCATCAGTTTAAGGTAAGAGGGGAAAAAAATAAATGGGAACCTGAGGGGCAACTTTTCTTACACAGAGGGTGGTACACATATGGAATGAACTGCCAACGGAAGTGTTTGAGGCAGGTACATTAACAACATTTAAAAGGCATTTAGACAGATACATGGATAGGAAAGGTTTAGAAGAATATGGGCCAAGTGCAGGGAAATGGGGTTAGCGTGGATGGACATTTTGGTCGGTATAGACCAGTTTGAACCGAAAGGCCTGTCTCCATGCTGTAGGACTCTATGACTCTATCTCAAAGAAATATGGTGCCAGCCTCCCTACCTGTGCCATCTCTCCTGACTCCTAACACAGATGATCAGGATAACTTCCAACTTCCCCTCCCCACCCCCACCTCCCAAACAGGTGCACAGTGAGCTTTGAAAGATGGTGCAGCCCCTAGTAATGCTGGTCTTGTGGAGAAGCCTGGCAGTGGATTCCTCCATGAACAATGCATGGCAAGATGGAGCAGAAATTGGGCATGGTTCACACTCGCAACGGGAATCACACCATCAATCTCGACACAACTTGTACTTGGCTGAAAAAGATTAAAATTCCACATTATTTCTTGTGTTAAAGGTGACTTAAAATTTGTCAGAGCACTACTTAACAAAGAGTGGGTTAGTTCTATTTGTTTTCTGATCAATGATTTCCCTTCATCCATTGGTACCACAATCCAATTATGTGGTCATTCATCTCATTTATTGTTGGCACACTTTGCTGCAACAAAACTGACATCTGTATACACCTACATGACAGCTGAAGGTACACATCAAGTGCAATTCCTTAGATATGAAGTGTGTTCCTATAATTCTGGGGGCATGATGTGGTATTATGTATATTCTATGTGCTCTATGCACAAACTGCTGGGACAGGACTGATGGAAAAAAATAACCTTTTAAACTTTTGTATCAATGTTTATGTAATGGATGTGAAGCTTTACTCTTTATCTTATATAAAGATCTGCAGTTTTTTAACATGAGTCTTCAGTTGGACCACTTGGGAAGCTGATTAACTGCACTTTGATTGAATCTCTTTTGGCTCGGACCCTGCAGATAGCATAAGATGCACAGTACTGTCTGAAGGCATTACATGTCAATTTCTCTCAGTCTGTGAGTCATGAGATGCAAAAGATGTCTTGAGGAGTGAGGCTGGCTTCAAGTCAAGCTTTTGATATCCAAGTCAAGAGATTTAAAGCCCATCTGAAAACTGGTAATAAGCACTTCACTTGATCCTGATGAGGGAAAAGAAAATCAATCATTCTCATGTTTACATATTTCATCTTAAAGGCCTGCTCAATGTTTTTCCAAGGGCAAGCTTCCACTTCAATGGAACTGGGATATATTTGTATAGCAATCTTAGGTGGTGCATTGACTTTAGTTGAGATGCATCTTTCCACATCATGATGGCAAGATAAAGACATCTTTAAAGTTATGGCTTGCATCACAAAGAGTGATTGAAAAATTCAATTTCAAAATTCTGAGAATGAATTTTAAAGCCTTAACTTTAATTTTCAGCAGGTACCATTGGACAGGGATCAGGTTAATGGTAAATGGTTCCGACCTTGGCAACAAGGTACCCAGAAGATTCTAATTCTTGAGCTTCATCTCCATTAGCCCCATCAGTCTCTCATTCGAAACTGACAGGAACCAACAGGAATGAAATAATGAGCATCACTATTTCACCAATGTACTTTAGGGAAGGAAACTGGCCATCCTTATCTGGTCTGACCTACATGTAACTCCAGACCTACAACAATGTGGTTGACTCTTAACTGCCTTCTGGGCACCAAGGTTTTGGAGTAGATCTGTAGCTCGGGTTGTGGGTATTGAGGTTGGTTGGCTCGCCGAGTTGGTTTGTTGTTCAGCAGACTTTTCATAAGCTTGCTGGGTAACATCCTCAGTGCAGCCTCTGATGAACACATTGGAAAGACAGACCATGGAAGGACTGAAGAAGGACAAGAACATCACAATACTACCTGCAGACAAAGGGCGCATGACAGTGATACTGAATAAAACGGACTACATCTCCAAGGCACAGGCACTGCTCGTTGACAAAAACACATACTGGCCAGTTCAAACTGACCTGACACCGCAACTAGGCAACAAAATCCTCTACACGCTACAAAGACTTAAACAAACAGGACAGATCAACATAGCAGACTTCTTAAGAATGAAACCCGAAGGAACCAACACACCCCGAATCTACGGCCTCTCGAAAGTGCACAAGCCGGAAGTACCCCTTAGACCCATAGTCTCCCTACCAGGCACTCCATCACACAGATTAGCCAAAGAACTACAAAGGAGACTCAGGCACCTAGTCAACAAGTCACCCCACTCTATCCACTCAGTCCAAGAATTCCTCAACTCCATCAAAGACATAAGGATAGACGACAAAGAGACCATGATATCGTTTGATGTCACTGCCCTATTTACATCAATAGACGTACCACTAGCAAGGGAAACAATGACAGCACTACTGGAACAAGAGCAAGACCCCAAGTGAAACCATCTCCAAAGACACCATGCTCAAACTACTGGACCTATGCCTCACCACCCACTTCACTTTCAACGGCCAAACATACGAACAAATCAACGGGACACCCATGGGATCACCTCCAGACTCATAGCAGAGGCAGTGATGCAAAGACTAGAAAGGGCGGCCCTTCCGCTAATCCAACCAAAACTATGGATACGCTACGTGGACGACACCTTTGTCATCATTAAACGGACCAAACTGGAGACACACATACTTATAAACAACACCCTCACTGGAATAAAATTCACCAGAAAGGAAGAGAAGAACAAACAGCTCCCATTCCTGGGCGTCATGGTAGAGCACAAGACAAATGGGGAACTGCAAATGAAAGTACACTGGAAAGCCACACACATGGACCAGGTACTGAACTTCAACAGTAACCATCCCAGCACACACAAACGAAGCTGCGTGCGAACTCTATTTAAACGGGCAGCAACACACTGCAGCAACATAGAATTACGCCAAGAGGAAGAAGAATACCTCTTCCAGGTTTTCAAGGATAATGGATATCCAAAAAACTGGGTCAGAAGATGCCTACACAAACAACATTAGGAAGATACTACAAGACCTGACACACTCATCACACTCCCCTACATCAGGAACATGTCGGAACTCACCACAAGACTCCTATGACCACTGCATCAGAGTGGCACACAAGCCCACATCAACCCTACGACAACTGCTCACTCGAACTAAAGACCCACTCCCCGCCATGGACAGGACCAATGTCATCTACAAGATCCTCTGCAGAGACTGTGAGAAACACTACATCAGACAAACAGGAAGGAAACTAACAACAAGGGTACACGAACACCAACTAGCTACAAAAAGACACGACCAATACTCACTCATCTCAATCTACATGGATAAAGAAAACCACCAATTCGACTGGGACAACACCAAAATCCTGGGACAAGCTAGGCAGAGGCAGGCACAGGAATTCCTAGAAACCTGGCACTCCACAAAGAAAGCCATTAATAAACACATAGAAGTCGACCCCATATACACTCCACTAAGAAGGAAAACTGGAAGTGAGGCAATCCAGCTCAGCGGACTCCAGATTTTAAAAACCAGGCAGGAAAACACACCGATGCTTCATCAGAGGCTGCACTGATGATGTTACTCAGCACGGTAATGAAACGTCTGCGGAACAACAAACCAGCTCAGTGAGCCAACCAACCTCAATGCCCTCTGGGTAATTAGGGATGGGCAAATAATGCTGCCTAGACAGTGACACCCTCATCTTGTAAATGAACAAGGAATCAATGGGCCATCACCAGGAAGGCAAGGAATGAGTTCCATTGTTCAGATACGTCATAGAGAATAAGTTTGAGGGGACCTGATGATTAGGAAAGGAGAAGTTGTTGTAGTGGAGTGGAAAGTTTGAACGTTCCTAGTGGGGACCAGAGGAAGTCCAATTACATTAAGCTTCTTCTGACTCCAGTTCCTTTCCCAGTAGCTTCTAGTAGCTACAACAGTTTTCTCACTCAAATCTCTGCTTGAATTTGCAATTGTGTGCCAACCATGCTAACTGAGCCCAATTTGAAAAGGAATTTGTCAGCTCCTGGTGAGTGTCCCTGTCACCTCCAGGAAGAACAGGTTAAAATCCTTAGCAGACAACTGGGTCTTGGGTCTGGGTCACACTGCATCAACTTTTTGCCAAACAGGGCACCAAGGCCAGAAGAGTTTAGAATTTGTTTGTTATTTTCAAATTCAGAAATAATTACTGTGTATGTTAGTTTTACTGACTATTAATTTTGTTTTCAAATAAATGAGATCACTGTAATTAATTTGATTGATAGTTTAGCCTGAACTTTTGACACTGTAGTACTTTGTCTTCTACTGAAGAGCTACAGAAGGCAGAATGAGCATCCCAGGTGATATCTATGGCAAAATAGCTGCAAAAGTATTTGCTTCCCCTGAGGTATGTCAATTATATACACTCTATGCAGAAGATTTTAAGTTTAAGATTATAGGATGCCCAGGATTAAAAATGTAAACTTAAAAAAAAGGGAGGTTTTGGGGAGGGAAAGCACAAATTGTAAAATGACTCATTATCATCATGATCATGTGTGACCTTTGTTATGATCCCAGCCAATGGTACTACTGTACAAGTTGAATCCCAGAACAAAACCTAGATCCTGATGAAGGGCATAAATCCAAAACGTTGACTTTCCTGCTCCTCTGATGCTGCCTGACCTGCTGTGTTCCACCAGCTCTACACAGCATTGATAGATCTTACGTATAATTTTTAAGGTAGCTTATATGATATTTAGTGCAGAAAATTTATCCTATCCCAAATCTTCAAACTTTTGACTCCAGAATTGTCTGAAATTCCTCTAGCCCTATTTTAAAAGCCAACTACCAAAAATGACAATAGATATAATACACTTGTCATCACACCTTGCATGAAACCAGTATTGATATGTGTCCCAAAAGCTGAGAAAAATAAACAACCTGAATGTAATAAAAATACATTGGAAAAGAATTACAAAAAACATGCTTGGTAATTAACTATACCAAATTATTTACAAATGTTTAATTTTAAAACATTGCTTTTAGCCTCTGACTTTGTAAGGACCACAATAACACTGTTGTAAAGTTCGAGCAGCAGTAGGGTTTATTTCACACCCTCTCAGTTGAGGGATCAGAGGGAAATAATTTGCAACACAAAACAACACGCAAACATACAAAGGGAGAAACTGAATCAGAAAGAGTAAAGGGATCATACAATTATTAACAATTTAAGTGCATAACAACCAAGGGATACCAGTTTATCAATGTCCGTGCTTTTAAGACAGTCTTTTTTTAAGATTTAGATTTTATTGTCACATGTACTCGAGAACAAGAATACAGGAGTACAATGAAAAGTGTTCAAAGTCGCCATTCTCCAGCGCCATCCTAGTACACAAAAGATAGGGTTAAAAGCAGAAGCAAAAATAAAAGGAAAAATAATAAAAGAAAAAAATAAAAGGACCCCACAAGCCACTGCAGCTGGAACACCACCATCTCCGCCATCAGGCAGCCGGGCCCAGCCATGCCCTGGACCCGTGCCACCGCTAGTGGAGCGGTGTCGCTATTATTTGGTGCCAACTTGCCTCCACCGATGTTGCTGCCATGAGTCCATGCTGGGCCGATCTCGGCAATGCGGCCATCATTGAAGCAGTTGGATCCCGAACTGGGCCCAAACTCGACGCTGGGCCCTATCAGGCCGAAACAGCGGATGCCTCTCCTGGTTTATGTTGCTGCCGCTGCCACCTCCTGGGCCCACGATTTCAACAAAGGAGCCCATCGCTGTCAACGCTCCGGGAAGGATCCGCTCCCACCGCTGTCAATATTCCGGGAAGGAGCCGCTCCCATCGCTGTCAACGCTCCGGGAAGGATCCGCTCCCACCAGTGTTGATATTCTGGGAAGGAGCCGCTCCCATCGCTGTCAACGCTCCGGGAAGGAACCGCTCCCACCACTGTCGATATTCCGGGAAGGAACCGCTCCCACCGCTGTCAATATTCTGGGAAGGAACCACTCCCACCACTGTCAACGCTCCGGGAAGGAACCGCTCCCATCGCTGTCAATATTCCGGGAAGGAACCATTCCCACCGCTGTCAACGCTCTGGGAAGGAACCGCTCCTATCGCTGTCGATATTCCGGGAAGGAACCGCTCCCATCGCTGTCGATATTCCGGGAAGGAACCGCTCCCACTGCTGTCAACGCTCTGGGAAGGAACCACTCCAAACGCTGTCGACGCTCCGGGAAGGACCCGCTCCCACTGCTGTCGATATTCTGGGAAGGAACCGCTCCCACCGCTGTCAACGCTCTGGGAATGAACTGTTCCCACCGCTGTCAACGCTCCGGGAAGGATCCGCTCCAATCGTTGTTGATGCTCCGTGAAGGAACCGCTCCCACCACTGTCGATGCTCCGGGAAGGAACCGCTCCCATCGCTGTCGATATTCCGGGAAGGAACCGCTCCCATCGCTGTCAATGCTCCGGGAAGGAACCGTTCCCGTTGCTGTTGATATTCCGGGAAGGAACCGCTCCCACCATTGTCAACGCTCCGGGAAGGAACTGCTCCCATCACTGTCAACGCTCCAGAAGGGATCCGCTCCCATCGCTGTCAACGCTCCGGGAACGACCCGCTCCCACTGCTGTCGATATTCCGGGAAGGAACCACTCCCACCGCTGTCAATGCTCCAGAAGGGATCCACTCCCATCGCTGTCAACGCTCCGGGAAGGACCTGCTCCCACTGCTGTCGATATTCCGGGAAGGAACTGCTCCCACCGCTGTCAACGCTCCGGGAATGAACCGTTCCCACCGCTGTCAACACTCTGGGAAGGATCCGCTCTAATCGTTGTCGATGCTCCGTGAAGGAACCGTTCCCGTCACTGTTGATATTCCGGGAAGGAACCGCTCCCTTCGCTGTCGATATTCCAGGAAGGAACCGCTCCCACCGTTGTCAACGCTCCGGGAAGGAATCGCTCCCATCGCTATCGATATTCCGGGAAGGAACCGCTCCCATCGCTGTCGATATTCCGGGAAGGATCCGCTCCCATCGCTGTCGATACTCCGGGAAGGAACCGCTCCCACCGCTGTCGATACTCCGGGAAGGTACTGCTCCCATCGCTGTCGATACTCCGGGAAGGAACCACTCCCATGAAACAAGGAAAAAAGGAAGGAAGAAAAGAAAGAGAATGAAAAATGAAAGACAGACAGAAGCGGACAAGTCCCAGGCTTAGGACCCAGGCATGAATACCACTCGTCTGCTGCCACAATCTTGGATCAGTTTAGTGTCTGCAGTTAGTGCGGGATTTATTTGATGATGTGATTAATTGGCTACCCAGCAGTTGAGAAGTTGCAGGCAGTTCCATATCTTTAAAAATCTCTTCAATGTTCTTCAAGGAATGTTTGCCAAAATGTAATTTCTGCTTCACTATTTTGACGAACTGAAATGCTTATTTGCAGAAAGCAAAACTATAAGCCGTTGGCTGTTTTTTACAGTTCAGCAGTCTTTTTTGCTTTCCCTTATAGCCCAGAGTTAGGGGTTTGATAGTCTGTTGATATTGTATGGAACAATGTTGACCATTATTTCAGGATTGTATGGTTAAAAAGCAGTTGGGTTCGGTACTCTAGGAGTCATGTTTTTTTCAATAATCAACCTCATGTGCCACTCTGTCAAATTTTGTTTCTGTGATGCATATTGCAATATTTTATAAGTTTAAGCTGTATATAAATGTAAGTATTTTCATAAAAGTGTAGAACTATTTAATATTTGAAATGTACTGAAAGAGCTTACAGCTTTTGGGACCCAGCTTCTAATTTCTAACCACCCAATAGATACGTCACTGCAAGATTTATGTATTGCAACTTCAGTTCTGGCAACAAATAGCTTTCTGGTTTATTTAATCAAACATCATTTACCTATTGCAGTATATTAAGGATAGAAACTATATTTAGGCAAATGCTCAGTTTTTATTAAATCAAAAACCAATATTTTCAATGTCTCCAAGACTTCCTTCAAAATTGGATGTCACAGGCACCAAATTACATTACACACAACAGGCTACACTTTAACCTTCTGCAATGCTGTAAAATTGGGAAAAGCTAATCATCCCATTGTACGTCGCTCCAATCTATATTTCCTTTCAAAGTGTGCTGGTCTGAATTGAGGATAAAGAATATAAAACATTTGTACACCGTTCCTAGACACAGCTAGTTGCAACGTTTGTGTGTTTACATGTATCAGAAAGTGGCTCTGAGTTGCCGTTAATAACTTACTGATCATTTTAAGATCTGCATTGTTAATCTTAGTTCTTTAAGAAAATCTTTCAGGGCAGTGGGTGTCACTGACGAGGCCAGCATTTATCACCCACCTATAACTGTCCTTATGAAGGTGTTGGTGATCTGCTTCTTGAACTCCTGCAACCCAAGTAGTGTAGTCACACTACATGGAAAGGAACTCCAGGATTTTGGGCCAGAGATACTGAGCAACCCGTGCTATTGTTCCAAGTCAGGATGGTGTGTGACCTGGAAGGGAACTTGCAGGACATGTTGTTCCTATGCATCTGTTGCTCTTCTCCTTCTAGCTGATAGAGTTTTCAGATTTGAAAGATACTGTTACAGAAACATTGTTTGTGTTTGATAAAGTATTTAAGCATTTTCAGTCTTCCTGCCCTTAGTCATTGTTTGAATTGAGTCAATAATTCCGGCAGTAATCATTACTACCACATCCAAAGCACAGTCAATTCACCACCCAACATACCGGCTTTTTAAAAAGCAAAGCCGTTTAATCTGTCAAATTACATATCATGTGGGGAATCTCACCATTCTATTGAAAATACTTTTGATGATTGTTTAATGCCATTTATACAAAAGCAAAAATTGGGCTTTTAATTATTTCCACAGCTTTGCCTAAAGCTGTTCCATGATAAGAAGGCAATGATGTCATCACATTATCAAGGTTTTCATAATTTAGTCTAAATCCTCTGTCCAAAAACCAAGGAGATTTTTCCTTCAATCTGCTTAATTGTTTACATTATTTAATAGTATATGATTATTGTTTCATTTTCAGTATGTTACTGAAGTCTAGGTGTACACCTATTTGGAATGTTACAGTGTCGTATAGATATAGTCTAACCGGCATGGTGAATTCTCATATGTCAGTCGCTTGGTCAGTGGCAAACCCTTGCATCACAAGATGTGGCAGACATGACCAGCATCTTTCATTACCCCAGTAGAGACATTCAGTCTCTACTGTAACAGTCTAACAAAAAGAAATGCAATGATGATCTCAATTAAAACCACTTTCACCTTCTCTATGCCAAGTCATACAACAGCTTAAAAGCAAATCTCAATTTATTCCAACTGCAGTATGCTATAACAATGTTGTACAGCAATAATAATGTAGGGTGTTACCAGTTAACTGTTAAGTTGGAAGCTGCCTTGTAATTTAGCAGAAATATTGGCTGATAAAATTTGATCTCTATTTGAAAGGACTCAATTAAAATAAGTGGTAAATTAACTGTATAATTTTAGGATACAATACAAATCTGCCATTGAATTATATTTTAAAGTTAAAATTTTAACGGCTTGACAGATTTGTAATATACTTAGAAAATTCAATACAGCTTATCTAATTTACAAAAATCAACACTGGAAAGATCTTTGATCTTGTTATGGATTGATATTCAAACTCAATACTGTGCAACAAATTTCCCATGACAGTAAAGCAAAATATTACATTGGCTTTCTCTAACAGATTAATGATTACATTCACTGCCCACAGTAACACTCAGCTGTGCCGTTCCTTAGCTGTTTGTGTTTGTCCACTATGTATATTGTTATGCTTCACCAGGGTGGCACACTGGAGATCAATTCACGCTATGCCTGGAGTTATCACAAAATTTGAAGGAATGAATGAATGAATGAATGATTTTATTGTCACGTAGAAAAATAGTAAAATACAGTGACAAGCTTTTCCACTGTTGCCTCGATGGGTGACGTTTTGAATAGTTTTAAGAACAAAATAAAAAGCTGTAGCTTAAAGAGAGTCCATCAGTCCAGAGCCAGCACATCACCAACAACATCTGTGCCACCGTCCGTCCTCCACTGCCTCCCTACCGTCTACACCGGACCCAACCAATGTTGCAGTTGCTGTTCTTCAGGCGCCATCTTTCAACGCTGGGCCAATTCTCTTCCATCACCGCCTTGTCGCTGCCTGCACTGAACCCACCAATGTCTGAGTCGCAACTCTCGCCGCTGGGCCCACATCATCAATATTGCTGTGACGCACTTCTGCCAATGCATTGCTGCCATCAGCACCAGACCCAACCAATGATGAAGTCACTGATGCTCAGGCGCCATCTTTCACCTCTGGGCCAACCTCACTGAATATTCCTCTTGATGTAGCAGCCACCGATTCCAATGTCAGGTCCCATGCTCACCCTGGAAACATAAGTAGGGGCCCACTCACTGCTGCCACATGGTCCGCCCTGAGCCCACTCGCTGCTGCCACATGGTCCGCACTGGGCCCAGACACTGCAACCACAAGGTCCGCACTGGGCCCACTCGCTGCCGCCACATGGTCCGCACTGGGCCCAGTCACTGCCACCGCAAGGTCCGCACTGGGC
>NC_063359.1:19358041-19366349 GCF_021869965.1 Rhincodon typus | reverse complement strand
ACTGGGCCCAGTCATTGCCACCACAAGGTCCGCACTGGGCCCAGTCACTGCCACCACAAGGTCCGCACTGGGCCCACTCGCTGCTGCATTAGGTCCGCACTGGGCCCAGTCACCGTGCTGGGATTTCTCGCCGCTGCCAATAGTATGTAAATGGAAGTATGTAAGCAAAGAAAATAAAACAGGAAAAGAGGTAAATAGAAAAAAAGACATGGTTGGAGCTGATGAGCTCCAGCACTGGAGCCCTACTCTGCTGCCATCATGACAACATAGTTAACGATTTTATAAAAGTACACAAGTTTCCATAATTTGCCTGTCTTTTGGATCCAGGTTGACAGAAAGCACAGACCAGGTTTCTGTGCTTAACAAGATTACCATTTATTACAAATAAATAGACTCTAGCTACAGGTCATGAACAAATATGAACTGTTGACATATCATGGTGGCTCAGTGGTTAGCACTGCTGCCTCATAGCACCAGGTGCCCGGGTTCTATTCCACCCTTGGGTGACTGTCTGTGTGGAGTTTGCACATTCTCCCCATGTCTGCGTGGGTTTCCTCCGGGTGCTCTGGTTTCCTCCCATAGTCCAAAGATGTGCAGGCTAGGTGGATTGACCATGCTAAATTGCCCGTAGGGGTCAGGGATGTATAGATTAGGGGGATTGGTCTGGGTAGGATGCTCTGAGGGTCAGTGTGGACTTGTTGGGCCAAAGGACCTGTTTCCACACTGTAGGGGCTCTATAACTCTATTAGCTAAGACTCTAGCCTTTGACAAAATGCCTCTAACGCACACACAAACAGTCATAGGCAGGCGCACAAAATTGTGCATTATGGGCAGAGGGAATAACTGAGAAGGAAATTCAATTCTCCTTGTCCACAGGGCTTTTGAGATGATCCTTTTCTTTATTATTCATTCAGGTGGTGAGGGCATCACTGGCTGAACCAACTTTTATTGCCCATCCTTAATTACCCAGAGGGCATTAAGAGTCAACCATATTGCTGTGGATCTAGAGTCACATGTAGGCAGCCCAGGTAGGGACAGCAGTTTCCCTCCCTAAAGGACATTAGTGAACAAAATGGGTCTTTATGACAATCGACAATGGATTCATGGTCATCATTAGACCCTTAATCCCAGATTTTTTTTATGGAATTCAAATTCCACCATCTGCAGTGGCAGGATTCAAATCTGGGTCCCCAAAACATTACCTGGGTTTCTGGAACAACAGTCCAGCGATAATTTCATTAGGCCAACACGTCCCTTTTGGCTTCTTGGGACTTGCTGCTCCTTGATTTTCATTCTCCACGTACTTTCACTTGCTTGCAAGAGGCACAGAGTGCTCATGCTTATAAAGTCTCTGACTTATTGGTTAAAAGCAACAGTTTACAGCACCTAATGAAGGGAAATAAATTAGCTTTATGCCAACTCTGTTCCCAACACTTTTTGAGGAAGAGATTTTAAAAGACCAACACACTGGTAGAGGTGGCAAATACCCCAAGGTGTCAGCAACGGTCAACTATAAAAATAGCTGCAGCAGTGGGAATCTAACGCCAATCACAATGGATAGAAATCCTGAAGACTCAAAAGAAAAAATCTAATCAGCAAGAGATGAGTAGGGTACACTTGATGTTGGTTTTAGCCCATTTCTAATTTCATACAGGGCATAGATTTCCCCCCATGACCTTTCCAGGCCATCACTGCCTAATTTCTAGCATTTTCTCTGGGTTTGTGGCCAAACATCCCATTTCTGTCCATCCGTTTATGGAAAAACCCCACCAGTCACCTGTGGTGTCTGTGCTCAGGTAGCAATAATCTAAGCTCGCATTTCTGCCATGCTTCTCCTTTGTGGGCACCCTACTTAGCCAATTCATCAGACCTTCTATTGCCAGTCGGGGAGGTTTGGCCTTGGAGTTTGGAGAATAAAGGGGTGCTAATGGTAATAGCTTTCCCCCCTGCTGAGATGAATGATGTAGCTATCCACTGTGCCAGGACGTCAGTTAAACTGTTGCAGACATACATGCTGCCTGAGTGTTTGTCTGCTCATGGGGGAGCTTATTCAGGGTGGCTGACCATGTAGGCTACAGCTGCTAGCTCGGTAACTTGTGTGCTCATTTTGTTGGGGAGCTTCAGCGCTGATTCAATAAGGGTTCTCGCCTGTGGTTCTCTGTGTACACCACATCCTGTCTTTCAATGTCCCCCCTCCACTGTAGAGAGTTCGTCTATGAATATTCTTCCAGTGGGTCTCTCTTCTCCTTCCCAGTTTCCCTTGGGTCATCCCCTGTTTTGTTTTGGTATAAACGGTCCATTGGGTAGTTGCCACTACCTGAGACTCACGTGGTTTCCCTCCGTAGCTCAAATTGTCGGTAAGGAAGGTGGGCACTTTGTTTCATTTGGTGTAATGTCGCAACCCTGTAACAGTAGAGTCCAGCACATTAGACAGTTTTGGCTGACACCATCTTTAATTCTGCCATCCAGCAAAAGTTGTACGGGGGCGTTCTCCATCGGAATAGTTTGGGGTTTCAGGTCAATAATATCAGCAAAATGTTGTACCACCCAAAAGATGGCTAGCAAGTACTTCTCACACATAGAGAAGCTCTGCACTGCTGGTGAAAGAGTCTGGGAGGCATAGACTACCGGTCTGAATTTATTGGGTCATGCTTGAGGAAGAATCTGTGGCTGTAATTTCCAAGTTGAAGGGAAGGCCTGGGTCTGGTATCTGCAGTGCAAGGGCCTGCGTTAGGGCCTGTTTTAATTCAGCAAAAACATTTGTGTGTTTTTCAGTCTATTCCCACAGGGAATTCTTTTTAAGGAGGCCGGAGAGTGGGAAGGCTTTAGTGGTGAAACCATTGATATGGTTCCGGCAGTATCCCAATAAATCCAGAAAGGAGCTCACATCCTGGGGAGGGGCAAACTGGTTATGGCTTCAATGTGCTTCCTTTCTATTTCATGTTTCCCCTGAGCTCTCACTGTTCCCAAGTATGAGGCCTTTCACCTCATGTTCTGTGTTTTCTTTGGGCTAACTTTTAATCCTAGGGTGGTGAGGAGGTTTAACAGTTCCTTTAACAGTGTCAAATGTTCAGTCCCTGTCTCTGTCTGCAGGAGAAGATCATCCACATACTGGACCAAGCAGTCCGGTTAGGCTTTAGCCAGTCTCTGATGAAATATTCACGGAGAATTGTTAAAACCCTGGGGCAAGCAGGTTCCGGTGTATTGCTGGCCCTGAAATGTGGAGGTGAATTTATGTTGGCAGTGTAGGGGGTGGGGGGTGGACGAAAATCCGTCGCTAATGTACGGTGGCATATTTTGCCCGTGGGGCCTGCCTTGTCATGGTTTTGGGGCTAGTCACCACTGTCGGTGCCATGATTGAGGTGGTTTTATTTAATTCCCCGTAATCAGTGGTGAGCCACCAAGAGAAATCTGGTTTCTTAACCAGCCATATTGGCGAGTTATTGGTAGATGCTTCAGGGCAAAGGGCTCCTTGTTTTAACAAACTGCAGTGACCTTGGCCACCTTCCCCGGTCTGGGGAAACTGTATTGTCTTTGTGGCTTTGGGTCCAATCCATTTCTTATGACCTCATCCTCGACACAACTGCAGTCATGTTTGTGACTGGTGAATGCACTCTTCTGCACCCTGAGAATTGTCTGTTCTGCTGGGTCCTCAGTCGTTTCAGTGGGTCTAATCCACAATTCTACCATGGCACATGTGTGCCTGTCACAAATTCTGGGTTCATCTGAGGCCTAATTGAGCTTGGGCACTTGCCAAAATATAACAACTGGCCATTCAAAGGATAAATTACACTCCTCATAAGATCTGAGCTTAAAATGTGCTGGACGTCAGTACAGAGATTAACCAACACTGCTGGGTGATGGCAGACCATGTCTCCCAGTTTAAACTCTATAGATTCTGTCTATGTCCCCTCCTGTAGTTATCCAGTGAATCCGCTCAGAAGAATTTCCTTACCAGTGCACCACTTATTATCAAAGACTCGGGACGTATGAAGTGTCATTCTGGACCCCCCTTGTATCCCATTAAATCTCAACACACAGGCCTTCCAACTCACTATCTATCAGGAGCTAGCCCACACTGTGCCACCGGGCACTGCACACTCGCTGAGGAGAGGCACGGCTTTGGAGAGCAAATTGGGAGGTACAAGGGGTTAGATGGTGGGATTTACTCTCACTAAATTTGGCTGCGTGATCTCTCCCATCAAATTAACTGCTGCTTACCTCTCTGGACCTTCCAGCAGCATAGACCGGGATCCGGAGCCTGGTTCCTGTATGTTGGCTCTAACTGCCTGGGTACCTTGCAGTCCTTGCGAAGTGGCCTGCGCAGCCCCCAGTTGTAACATTTCCCTTGGATTGGTGGCTGTTGTTTCAGAGCTCCCTGCTGCTGATCCCTGTCTGCCATTGCGGGATGGGTGGCGTATGGAGGTGGATACCTCCAATAATAACTCCCCTTGTTTCGGTCAATGTCCTTGTTCTTCCAAATGGACCAGGGTTTGGGGCTTTTACTGGGTGAATTTTTCCCCTACCTGATTTGGGGTGTTCTGACTCATGAATCTCTTTCTCCCAAGCCTGGGCTATCCTCCTTATCACCCACTGTTCTGTGTGGGTGCTGTCTGCAGAATCAAAATTGTCACAGGCTTTCCTTGTTGCCTCAGTGGCATTTGAGACAAGCATTCAGGTCCAATTTTCCCTGCTTTGTTGTATCAGCGCTGTCTGATCTAGGTCACCAAAGACTCCTGTAAACTGTGTCCACAGGCGCCTGGCAAATGCAGTCAGGTGCTCTCCTTTTCGCTGCTTACACTTATTGAATCCTTGCACTTTTGTATCTCACAGCAGCTAGGACTGCTGTTTTCATGGTCTGCAGATCCCCTCCTCCCTCATTCTGAGAATTGGGCGAAACAGAATGTATCAGGGGGCTTAGGCACATTAACATTAATTTTACCTCCTCAACATCATCAAACCCATGGAGAAACCTTTGTTGGTGGATGCAGTGAAGAAACATATGGGGGTCAGTTGTGGCCTCAAGTAGGATGATCTTTTTTGGTATGTCTACCAATTGCACCACTGTAAACGGGGTTGTACTAGTTTGTGTATTACTGTTCTGCTTGTCCTGACGGGTCAGTGGGTTCATCTGGGGCAAGGTAAGATCCCAGGGCTGCCAAACGATCTATTACCTCCAGAAAAGGAGGTGGTGTCCCCAGTCTTTGCCAGTCTTGGCATACCTATGGGCTTGTTCATCTATTTCCTCCCAGTCTATTCCATAATTATTCCATAATTCCTCACCTGATACTACTGTCCCAAATATGCGTATCATCTCTGCTTGCATGGAAAGTAGGGAGCATAGGTTTTTTTCAATTTCACACTGGCATTTTGAAAGATCTGCAGTGCAGGCTTTGTTTTCTTTGCCTGCGGGTTGTTTAAACACACAACATTGCAAATGGATATTTTTAAATTAGAACATTGCCAGGGAGAGAAACGGAGGGTAACGGATTTTTGTGCAGGGACTGAATTTTCATTCTTCACAATATCTAATTAGAGGAAAGTTTCACTCATCCATGACTGAATAGTACTGTCCAGTACTGTCAGACAGGCAATCTGATAATTTACCAATAGTGGAGCAGTCATAACGGATGGTGATGACGTAAAATTGCATTTTATAAGATCATAGAAATAGGGGCTGGAGTAGGCCTTTTGGCCCATCAAGTCTACTTTGCCACTTGATATGATGATAGCTCATCTGATTGTGAACTTGACTGCATTTTCCTGTCTGTTCCCATAACACTTCACATCAACTATCTGTCTAACTGAGCCTTGAATATTTTCAGTGACCCAGCCTTCACTGGTCCATGTGGAAGATATTCCACTAATTGTCTGACAAAAGAAATTTATTTTCATCTCCTGAGGTGATGATGGAGCCAAAAAGTGGGAAGTGTTCTGCATCTTGTGCTCCCCAATCTAGCTGGCACAGATACAATTGTCTGTGACACTATGGGCAGAACTACACAGTTTTTCTGAAGATCAAGACCTGTCTTCACACTGGGCATATCCTCCATCATGTTGTATGGCATTACCCCTGTGTTAAATGGAATAGATTCAATACAGATCTAGTAGCTCACAAATGGGCATCTATGAGGCATTATGGGCCAGCAGCAGCAGAATTGTATTCAACCACAATCTTGGATCTCATGGCTCCACATTCCCTTCAGTCTTTCAAGCCAGGTGGTCAACTGTTGTTCAGCGACAAATGCAGGAGAAAATGCTAGGAGCAACATATGTAAAACCGTGGTGTCTACCTGGTGAAGCTGCAACATGGGACTACATGCATACCAAACAATAGAAGCAACATGTGATCAACGACTATGATTCTGCAACCAACAGAGATCAGATTTCAGCTCTGCAGTCCTGTCACATTCGGTTGTGAATGATGGTAGATGACTAAACAACTTACAGCAGGGAGAGGCTCCACAATTCTCACTATCCTCAATAATGGGGCAGCCCAGCATATCAGTTCAAAAGACAAGGCAAGAAGCATTTGCAAGAATCTTTAGCCTAAACAGATTGAGCCAAGTTCATGAAACAAGGATCAGTTTGAGCTGAAATTCACATTGCTACAAAAGGCATTGAAACTCATCTGTATCTCCTGGTTTATTTACATATTTCTGGAAGTTATACATTGGGATGAAAGTCACCTGCAGATCATCCAGCTTGAAATAAGAACAATTGTAGCAGTCCCAGAATCCATAAAGAAACTGTACTTCAGAAAACTGATTTTGAGCAGCAAAGCAGAGAAAAAGACTTGATAAATAGATTGATAATAGCAAGAAGCTGGAAGCCACTCTCTCCATCTGTCTCAATGCCAACATCAGTGTCTGGTGAAAAAGCAAAGTTAGGCAACAACTGCTCACTGGGAGCTCAAGATCTACTAACTTTATCTCTGCTGCACAATACCAGTCCGCAGTTAAACAACTTGCCATAGATTTAAAATTTAACACCTCAAAGAATCTAAGAATCTAAAACTGCGATTGTCTCTATCTTCCAGTCTGTACTAGACATGCTCGCCTCCACTTTTCCTTTGAAGCTTATTACCTAGGTTTGTTTGTATCTGATATCACATTTTTATTTTTTCAAGATGTTAGGTTACAAAATTCCTCTTTTTTTATTCAAGACTTCCTTGTCATTTGGCTTCTTTCTTTTTGGTCTATTAGTCATGCTTTAATTTAAACACGATAGCTACATTCTAAAAAGAAAATTAAAATATTCCACCAAGAAGGAATTAAAAAGAGGAGAGATGATTGCCCCTCCTCATATGGTTCTAATTAGAACTTAAGCTGTTTTATTCTCCCCCTCCAAATCCAAATGACTTTATCATAGTGAGTGGTTCTGAGGCACTCCTCAGTATTAACCCTTTCCAAGCCTTTACATCCTTATACAACACAAAAGAATTGTGTGCCAGAATTAGCTGCAAACCTAACCAAGATATTCCAGCATAGCTACATCACGGACATTTACCCAACAATGTGAAAAATTGTCCAGGTACGTTAATCCAGCCATTACTGTCCCATCAGCCTCTTCTCAATCATCAGCAAGGTGACTCAAGGGTTCGTCGACAATGCTATCAAATTACTTATCACTTACAAAACAATGATCTGTTCACTGATGCTCAGTTTGGGTTCCATCAGGGCTACTTGACTTCTGATCTCCTTGATCCATGGACATGGACGAGAGAGCTGAACAACAGAGATGAGGTGAGGATGACTGTGACACCAAAGTAGTATTTGACTGAATGTGGGATTAAGGACCATGAGCAAAATTGAAGTGAATGGGAATCAGTGGGAAAATTGTCTTTGGGTTGGACTCAAACTTAGCTTAAAGGTAGATGGTTGTACTTATTGGAGGTCAATAATTTCAGTATCAAGACATTGCTGCAGCAATAGTTCCTCAGGATTAATTCCTTTATTTTAAGGTTGGAAATGGAAATGTTTCTGATAAGTGGACAATATTCAATACCATCTGCAACTCCTCAGATATCTAGGCAGTCCATGCCCATGTGCAGAATATCTGTACAACATCTAGGCTTGGGCTGATAAGTGACAATTAACATTCGCAACACACATGTACCTGCCAATGACCATCACCTACAAGAGAGAAGCTAACCACCTCCACTTAACATTCATCATAGCATTACCATCTCTGAATCCTTTGATACCAATAATCTTGGGTTTACCATTGATTAGAAAGTCAACTGAACCAGCCATATAAAAACTGAGGCTCTAAGAGCAGGTCAGAGGCTAGAAATCCTGCAGCAAGT
>NC_063359.1:19337179-19357541 GCF_021869965.1 Rhincodon typus | reverse complement strand
TGCTGCTTGGCCTGCTGTGTTCATCCAGCTCTACACCTTGTTATCTCTTTAAAGGTATTTGAAGTCAGGTGAACAGAATGCTTACAAGATTTGGCAATTAAAGAAGAAATCTAGAGACTGTCTTGTGTCTAGTGAACACAGGCACAAATTAGTTGGTTTTCTGTTGCCTTTACCTGCTTGGGCAGCAGGAAAGTGGCAAATCCAACATTGAGAGACAGGGTACCTCCTACTAGAGCCTTGGATTAATTCCATGTGAACACCTTGTCTTTGACGTACCAACCAATTGGAGTCTTGGTGTTCCACAAATAGACATACAGAGATTGGGGAATCAGTGAATGAGACAATGAAAGGATGCAGTGATCTTTTTATTCCACCAGTCATTTTGGAGGTTGAGAGGTCCTGGAGCTGGCAGCCACAAACCCTCTAGAAATATTTTCGATTTGCAGCTTTAGTCGACTTTCCTCTTGCAGCCACAATGATTGACTTAAAGCAACTGCACACAACTTCAAGTTAAGACTTCTACTGTGATAAATAAAACATTGACTGAACATTTTAAATTTCTAGACATCCTGAACAGAATTCCAGCAGCAAAACTTAAGAATGGGGACAGGAATTCCTTCTTTCAGCTATGCCAGGACAAATCTTTCAGATTTTAATTCCTGATCTTCCCTCTCCTCTAGTAGAAGGACCAGTTGCAATTCAAAGTTTTTGTGACAGCACATCTGCACCTGCTTCTTTTATCTTCAGTGTTAAACCTGGCATGTCATTTCAACAGCACTTGACACGGGACCCCAGCCGTACAGTAACCAGGTTATGCAGGCCTAACATCAAGCAGAATTCAAAACTTCCGTTTTGTATTACAAAACGGACTACAAAATAATTAACTGGCTATAAAGCATTTTGGGACACGAAAGGCATTATCTAATTGAAGATTATTTTTGAATAATGTCTTTGAGTTCCTTTTATTCTTTCATATTTTCAAATACTTAAATTGCACATTGTAAGATCAGCAAAAATAACATGGCACTTAGCTACATAAAGCAAGGGTTTTCACTATCATAACACAGTAAAAACGAAATAAAGTTCTCTTTACAATCAATCTTAGAATCGAAGAATGAAACAAGCATGTCCCTTGTACTGAAAGGATTAAATAGCAATGTTCCAATCATTCAAAAGTAACCTGTTTTTTTTATATAAAGAAGTGTGAAAACCTCAATTGCAAATAGTAAAATCAATTTTAAGTTTACTGCACAAATACTGATCTCAAAAGAAAAAAAAGTAATACTTTGAAATACGTTGTGTATTTAACACTTGGCTTGCTGTATAGATTTCTGGTCTGCATACTGCAACAAAGGTTACTGAAGCAGTATCTGAGAGAATCAAGCAGGATGGTGTTCACTCAATTGGAAAAGAGTAATTGATGTGTCAGGTGTTGTTAAACTACAAACAGGTTTGATGTAGTCAATGTAGAAGAAATGGTTTCCACTTGCAGGCAAATTCTCCACAGAGGCATAAACATAAGATTGCCACCACAATACCGAATGAAGAATTTATTGCTTTCTGCAAAGAGCGATAAGAATTTGGATCTTCTTGCTACTACAGGGTGATCAAACAGGCTGCTCAACACATTTAAAGAGGAAGCTTGACAGACATGAGGGGAAGAGAAAGATGCAGGAGCATTTTTGGAATATGTAGAGTGGCAGTAGACAATATGAGAGGTACAAATAATGGTGTAGTCAGGTTGGGCTGAACACATTGCCATGCTGCACCCTCTAAACAAGAACAATGTTGAGGCAGATTCTTAATGTTTTTCAATTGAGGTTGTTGCTTCAAAGAAAGAAGAAAATGCTGTTAACAGCAGGTTCATGTGAAAACTGATGGATGCAGATTTACTCAGAAGAATGACCTAATTCTACAAAGTGAAGGGGTTAAATTAATAAAGGGTTAAAGCTTTAGTCATGTAATCAGATATAAGCAAACCTAGAACTTTCAAAACAAGGCATCCAGACTGTCAAAGTTCATAGCTATCACCAGTATTGACACATGGCAGAGCATCAAGGAAGAGGACAACAACACTGCACTGGCTATCTTAGGTGAGACCAAGGGCCTAAAGGAAGACGCTGAAGGGTTTAAGTTAGTTAAAGATTAAAGCTTTACCCATGTAGTCAGTAATAAATCAAAGTCTGAACAAACAAGTCATCTAGACTGTCAAGGTGTGTGTTTAGCAAAGGTGTTGGGTGAGGAACAGATACTGTCTACAAAGACTGTGGGGAACAAAGATAATATGGAACAAATAGATGTTGAAGTGTTGGAACAGCAATTATAATATGCATGTTATGATATTTCTAAAGTTTGATAATTCAGCAGAATAAATTTCAGCCACCATATTAAAGCTTCTCTCCATATGTCCGTTCTCTTGGAGTCCTCTATCAATTTATCAAGTATCTCAGCGTAAAAGTGACATTGTATAATTTTTTTTAAACAAATCTCAAATGAATAAATATCACCGACTTTCCCGCACGTAGCTCTCACTTTTAAAAATGTCATACGGGTGCTGACAAAGACAACCAGAATTATGCAATTAATGGTACATCCAAAGCATGTTTTCTTTTAGACAGCTGCATCACAACCATATATTTAACTGAAAACTGAAAGATTTTAAAATCTGAGAATAAGCATCAGCAGCTTTACATAGATTGCACATACTGTGACTTCTGAACATTCAACACTCACATTGCAATTTGCACTTGTACTTCAAACTGAAAGTAAATTACAATATCTATTCAGCTTTTTTAAATACCTAGCCACACATCAGGAGATAAGCCACTTTATATTAGATGTAAAAGATCTTGAAGGTGTGACATGCTGAAAGAGTTTAAATTTACAGACTTTAAACTTATCAAGCTAAGGCAAATGAAGTTTTTAAATTGGAGACAGAATCCAGCTTTTTGTGCATTTCCACAATAACTGTCAATTCATGTCAATGTTACAGTTGTCAGTCAAATCATATGAAGTAAAATATTCTGTTTTTCAATGTAACAATTTAATCATTTGTAATGCAAACGAAAATTCTAATTTTTTTGCTGAAGGCTGTGCAGCACACTGACAATGTTTCTCAGCTTATGCATCATAAATGCACATAATAATCAACTTATAACTGGAGTCAGAAAGGTTTCACTTGGTTTGGTAGAGGTGAGATCAATGACAATTTCCAAATTTTAATGTGACAGCATTTTCATACATTTTATTGGGTTTTTTTCCTAAGTCAGTATACCAGTTTTGTTTTAAAACACTAAGTAGACCGACTAAGTAGCATTTTAAATCTGTTCTTCAAGCAAATGTTGCATAACAGCAATTTGGGAAAAAAGGTTATACAGTTGCCCATCAATGAAACAACTAGAAAGGGCTATCAGAAACATACAGCACACGTATTTTCCACCCAACTCCTAGTTCACTCTCCCAGGGTTAAGCGCCATTCTCAGACATTGTTCGTGAAAGAGCAGGGCATAGCCTCTAGGCCTTTGTTATTAACATTCCAACTAATTTGCTTACCAATTTGCTAACCACCAGTCCTACAGCCTGCTTCTGCATCTGTACAGAATACCAAGTCTTTAGTTGGTACTTTGCTACGAAAGGATGTACTGCTTCAAGAATTCTTCTATGGAGAATCTCATGTATTACACTCAGTGTTGTGGTGTTGGTAACCCTGTCAAACTAATATCATTTTAGTAAAAAATTATTTGGCATTTAAATGTTATTTTAGTACAAACTGGTTGATTTTAAACAAATATTAACAATTTGATCATCAATAACATTTCATAAGCTTTTTGGCAAAAGCAAGACACTAAAAGCTATACATTACATAAGCTGATTTCATAAAATAATATTTTGTATTATAAAAACTATACTCTCTAACTGCAAGCAATACATCATGGACTAAATTTTTAGTCTTTCAAAATGCTCTGAAGTTACCTTTGGACTTAAAAGTTGTATATGCTTTTAATAGTGAAATGTTACATTTACATTAATTTCAACAAACTAATTTGTATTCAAATGCAGATCTAATTAGCAAAGAGATCATCAGTAAAAAGTAAAGCTTAAACTTTATTACTGATTAATATTAATTTAATTTAAAAAGCCAATAAATGAAGACAATCAAATCAATAACATAATGGATACGGTAACATGGTTACAACTGCATAAAACCCGATTGCATGTCTCAGAAAGGAGGATACAAGATTCTGTAATAGCTGTTTTTAAAAAGTATTTATTACACAAACATATCGATAAAGTAGTAGAAATAAGGCAATAACCATCAGACATGAATGATGAGATCTGCCAACAAGACAACACCGGCTTTTATTTGAAAAAGTCTGGTGCTGGTCTCCAACTTCACATCACACCAGTTACTGAACCTAGTTGTTTGAACACAAAGTTTGTAAATACAACCATGTGATTAAAAATTTTCATATGGAGATGTTTAAGCAATCACGTATTTTAAAAAAGTGAAGGATTGTTGCTGGCCTTAATGAAAAGACCTGGTGAAAGAACATTAACCAAACAAATGGGTCCAATTTCTACCAGATATGCACAAATCAAATGCCATGTTTGACAAAGTAGCTGTATGATTTGTACTGTTTCAGATCTTCATTTCTGATACTGAATGCTGCATTTTTAAAATTAATCCGTTACAGCAAATTAAACTCTGACAGTGCAATTTAACAAATAACACACGTGACCAGAATCTTTTTCAAATACAGAAATGACTGATTTTTTGCATGCTATTCTCTAATACACAGATTTTTATACTTGAAGATGAATTGTATGAAATGCATTGTTTAAAAATAAACACAATAAAAGACCCCATATAGTCTTGTAGTACATTCTGACCATTTTGCATTCTATATACAAATCTGGGTGCTATGTCTACAGTAGGTGTATTTTAATTTTGCCTAAGTTTTAAATATGATGCCTATGTAACAATAGTTTAAATATTTAAATATGTTAAATTTGAATTCCATACTATTTTCTTTAAAGTACAGGAAACATGGTACCTTTAACTGAATGGCACAAAGGAGACATGTCTTGAGTCCACTCTAGAAACTTGAAATTTAACAACATATATGAAATGGTTAACAGTAGGTTTTTGAAACATTAGTGCTTAAAAAAATTAATATTCAGCAGGCTTTCATGTACTGTATTCCCAGGAAGCTTCTTTTTGGTGTCTACCTGTTGTTTACTACAGTAACTACCATTTTAGGTCTCTGCTAATATAACTTATTCAGTACTATAATGGGACAATTTTCACACCTACCTTTAAGAATTTACTTAGAATAACCTCAAAATATAATATTCTTAACTTCTCTTCCAATGGAGAAACTTGTATATACATCATTGTACCACACAGCTCTGTTCCTCGACTCACTGCTGTATTTCCAAAATTTATTCTACCATTTCAACTCAGTTTATTTTTTAATAGCACAGCAAATGCACAGTAACTTCCTAAAGCAGATATTAATGAATAGTTTACAAGATTGAAACAATTAAAGATTCCCAAAATTCAATTTTCAGTGTATGGGCAGTATTTACAGAAAATGTACCTGAAAATTCTTTCTTGACCAAAAGGCATCTTTCTGAACTGTTTTGCTGTGATAATGACATACAATATTGTAATAGGTAAAATTTTAAAGAAGGACAGCTCTTGTAATTCCTTTCAATTAAGATAATTGTTGCCTCCTGGTGTCAAGTGTGCAAATAATACAAGCACACATGTGTATGTTCTTTAACAGGGTCACACAGATGAAGTCAACTCAGGTTTTTGCATATCCATCTACATCATATTAAGGATTTGATCATTTTGAGAGAAAATTCTACTGTACAAGATTGCAACTGACACTGTGACTTCAAATCAACAGCAAATCTTTCTCCAAGGGAACCTACAACACTTGACTATTACAGACATAATCCTCCTTAGAATACTCCTCAACAGAGCTAAGTAGATTTCCTTCATTGAGTGGGGTGCTACTCTAGTTACAGCCAAACATTTAAAAAAGTCTCAATAAAACCAGCAGCCATCTAACCAGTTTTCCAAAACGTAATATGGGCTGTTGCTCCAGGTAATCTCATCCTTAAGATATCAGGAGGCTTTCAGCTCATGATGAATTTCAGGTTATGGAATCTTGAACATTTAAAAGAAACAGCGACATCATATTGACCCTATTTGAATGGAACGATTTTATGGCTCCTTCAAAAAAAACCGTAACCAGTGGTAAAATACTTTGAACTCAAGTGTTATGTGATTCATTTAAAATACATGGGTTGATGCCTCACTGACATACATACATCTAACATAATAAATGCCTCAAGGTACTTAATATACAAGCTTCTACAAATAAAGCTTTTTACGTATTTTCCTGCAAGATCTTGCAATGTGTATTATCACAAGTAATCAGTTACAACTTTAAAAACAAAGCTAAAAAGTAAGAGGTTCTGAAAAGGAATCAGGGAAAATTAACTGTAGGCTGGCCCAAAGTAGAAACAACATCAGTATCAACAGATGAACTAATTATCTCTGTTTCAAACTCCTAGGAGCCTGCAAAAAGGCCGTAAACGATCTAGGTGCATAATGCAGTAATTGGAAGACTCATTTGGAGCAAACAGTGTGTTAGAATCCGGAATTCACTGCTGGAAATTATGGTGGAGGCAGATACATTTGTGGCTTTTAAGAGAAACCATTTGCAGGGCTCATCTCCACTGCCCATCTCTAATTGCCCTTGAGACTGTAATGGAGACCGACCTCTTGAACTGCTACAGTCCATGCCAAACAAAGACATGAAAATCATGAAAAAGTACACATGAAAAAACCTCATAAGAAAGGTTGGCTTATACCCCAATCATATGCAAAAATGTGTCAGTGACAGGGCCAATGCCAATAAAAGATGGAAATAGAACATGCAAATAGAAACATAAATACATCAAAATCCTATAACAAGAATTCATAGATGCTCTCTGTCAGAAGAAAGAATTAAGTCACCTAAACAGATATAGTACATCCAGATATACGAAATCTGAAATCGTGGAATACTCTTGCACATGTAGGACTGAAGGTTCACACTGAACTGAAGATAAGCCACAGACATCTCGTTTCATCTTTGCTGCTGAGAAGGAAAATTAGATTATCTGTGAAGGTATTGCTTCCACTGGCATGACCTTTGTCACAGAAAAAAAAACAAACATTCTTCTAACGAGATTTGTTATAATAGGTAAAATTAAAAAGCTTAGGGATGCTCACCTTTGTTGTATAAAAACTTCTGATTTCTAAAAATTGAAAGGGAACGGATAAACAAAGAATTATGCAGACAATTATTTGATGCATGGAATTTCTGGGATTTTCCATTTGATTCTGAATCTAAAAAATTTAATTTAGCATTGTGCGTAATAACTGGAATTTAGTAGATGGCTGAATAGATCACGCAAGATATGTGTCCTTCAACAGGAGGGTGACGTAAACATGAATCCTTAACTCAAGTTTAATGCTGAAATGTGACAGGACTTGCAAATGTTGGTCTTAAAAGAAAGCATACTTGATCAAAAATCTTTAGTTCCAAATACTTGATTATTTGTATATTCACTAAGCATTACATAGGCCAATTCTCCACTGGAAATACATAATTTGGCTTAACAATTCTCCCTCAATAACAGTACTCAAATTAGTGAAGTCAATAACTTATTCTCTCCCATTTCTTAACAAGCACCACCATTATACAAGGAATGATTCCTTTAGGAGAATTGCAAGAGAGGAAAGGCACATTACTCACTGAGGTGGGCATCTCTTTAAAACTTACAGAATACGGAGCGGCCTGGATACAGTGGACATGAAGATGATGTTTCCACTAATGGGAGAGATCAGGACCTGAGGGCAGCGTCTCAGAATGAAGGGACGACCCTTTAGAACTGAGGAGAATTTCTTTAGTCAGGAGGGTGGTGAATTTAGATCACAGAACCCCCTAACAGTGTGGAAGCAGGCCGTTCGGCCCATCGAGTCCACATCAACCCTCCTAAGAGCATCCCACTCAGACCCAGACCCAACCCCTACCCTATCTCCCATACCTCTCATTTCCTCATTGCTAATCCACACAGCCTGCACATCCCTGGAGACTATGGGCAATTTAGCATGATTGATTCACCTTACCTGCACATCTCTGGACTGTGGCAGGAGACTGGAGCACCTGGAGGAAACGCACGTAGACATGGGGAGAAATGTGCAACCTCCACACAGACAGTTGCCCGAGGCTGGAATTGACCTCCGGTCCCTGGCGCTGTGAGGCAGCAGTGCTTACTGCTGAACCATGTGCTGCCCCAAATTTGTGGAGTTCATTACTGCAGAAGGCTATGGAACCCAAATTATTGAGTGTCTTTAAGACAGAAATAGATAGGTTCTTGATCAATAAGGGGATCAAGACTTACGGGAGAAAGCAGGAGATTGGGTTGAGAAACACATTAGCCATGATCAAATGGACCCAAGCAGCAGAATGGTGTAAATCTACTCCCATATCTTATGGTCTTCTGGAGTAAATAACCCTAAATTTTTCCATCTTTCCCTCAATGTGGACATAATCTTTGCAGCCAGTGTTGAGGATAGGAACTAAAGGAATTAGTTGTGTATTCTACTATTACATAAAGCATTCTCTTGATATGCTTGAATGAAACACATGGTCTCAACTCTTGCTGAAAGACTGCAGACAAGATACACAGGAACAGTTTCAGGGATGAAGGACTTTAGTTATGTAGATTGATTGTATCTGTTTCCCTTGAGAAATTCAGGAGTTAATATTTTAAGTTAATGACTTTATTCAGAACTGGGAGAAGAGATATGGTAGTTTTAAGCAAGTGGAAATTGGGGAGGGGAGAGGTAAGATGACAGGAGAGAAGCAGGAGTGATTAAATAATAAAGAGGCTCAGTGAGCAAAGTCAAAAATCAATACTGGGGAAAGCAGGATCTGTAATACTGTGATGGACTTCACTGGAGCCATGCTGGGGCTCATGTACTTGTCAGTCACTTAACTAGGGAAGTGCAGAGGATTTTAAATTAAATAGTGAGGGCAAGGGATCAAATGTGGGAAAATGTGTTAGATCAAAGAGTAAAGTTAATGACAGAAGGGAAAGGTATTAATGTTGGAAATGATAAACAGACTGTGACAGGAAGGGATAAAGGGTACAGGTCTTAAAGGAAAATCAACAGATAACAGTACAGGATATTAAAAAGAATAAAAGGGTTAAACTAAAGACATGGTACTTGAACACAGAAATTATTTGAAACAAAACAGACAAACTGAGTGCAAATAGAAATTTTAAGAAATATGGTCCGGTAACCATTTGAAAGACATGGCTGCAGGATGGTTATGGATTGGTACTTGAATTAAAAGGGTACAGGATAATTAGGAAGACAGAAAAAGGTAAAGGGTGGCTCCATTAGTTTATGATGATATTAACACAATAGAGAGGGATGACCCAAATTCAGGAAACCAGGTTGTGGAAATAGTTTGGGTGAAGGTGAGCATTAAGGCAAGAAGTCACTTGTGAGAGTGGTAAACAGATCTCTCAACAGTAACCACAGGCTAGGTGGAGCATAAAGGAAGAAATAATGAGAGCTCGCCAGAAAGGCACAGTGATAATCATGGGAGATATTAATCTGTATTTAGACCAGAAAAGTCAGATGGGAAAAGGTAGCCTACATGAGGAAGGCACAGAATATTTTTATGAAATGTTTTATGAAATATTCTTAACATGTCCTGGAATAGAAAGAAGGCTGTAATAGACCTGGCATTGTGCAACGAGACAGGATTGATGAATGTTCTCATTATGAAGTTGCCACTAAGTTATCAGTGGCCATAAGATGATCAAATTTTATATTCAATTTGAGGGAGGGAGGATGGGATTTAGGACAATTTTCCAAAACTTAAATAAGGGCAATTATGAGGGCAAGAAAGCAGAGCTAGCTAACGTGAACTGTCAAGTTAGTTGAAATGGATAGGTCAATAAAGATGCAGTGGTAGATATCTGAAGGGATATTTCAGAATACAGATTTGACACATTCCAAGCAAGAAAATTCGAAGGAGCAAAATCACCATCTGTGGTTAACTAGAAAGGTTATAATATCCAACTGAAAGAAAAATATGCAACGGTACAAAGACAGGTAGCATGCTAGAAGATCGGACAGAATACTTAAAATAGCGAGGACTACAAAAGAAAGCTAATAGAAAGCTAAAAGAAATCTAGAAAAACCCCAAGAGTTAACAAAGAGAACATTGTCATCTTGAGGAGTTTGGAGAACTGATCATGAAAAATAAAAAAAAAACAGATAAAATCACAGGTATTTTTCACAATCTTCACTAGGGTAGATACAAGTAACACCTCAGAAATAGCAATAAATTAGGAAATGGGAGGGGTGGGGAATTCTGGAAAATTACAATTTTCAAAGAAATGGTATTGCGTAAATTGATGAGCATCTGTATAAGTCCTTACGGGTTTCATCTTAAGGTCTTAAAAGAAATGGCTAACGAGGTCATTGATGCCTTAGTTTTCAAAACTCCACTCAGGGAAAGTCCGATTAGATTGGAAAACTTCAAATGTAACTCTTTTATTCAAAAAGGGAGGAAGACAGAAAGTAGGAAGCTACAGCGGGTTCGTAAAACATCCACCATGCAGTAATTGTGAGAAACAATTACTTGTGAATTATGGTATGGCATTTACAGAAGTTCAAAGTAATCAGACAGAGTCGACAAGGTTTTGCAAAAGGGAAATAGTGTTTAATGAAATCCATTTGAGTTCTTTGAAGAAGTACATTGCTGTGGATAAAGGGGAACCGGTTGATGCACAGCAATTAAATTTCAGAAGGCACTTAACTCGATAAAGTGCCAAAGGTGAACCAAGATATATATACTGAAATTAATAGCCATCTGGATTATCGGGGTGACACATGGCTGTAGGCATCAAAAGGGATTGGGACATGCTTAACTAACTCAAAGCCGAGACCTGCTTAAAATTACAAAGGATGATTGGGCATTTAACCCTGTCGAGAAAGGACTTGCACAAGAGTGGAAATCTGTTAAAACAATGAAAGGATCACTAATATAGAATATTTACTCATACAATGCTCTAAAGAATTAATCACTAAATAGTGAGCGTTTCAAAACATTTCTCCACTTTAAGATACATAACTATGATAATGTATATAAAAGTAGAAACTTGCTAATTGCTGTAAAGGGGAACCTATTTGCATTCTTGAGGACATGAGCACAGCTGACAATTCTGACCCGTAGCTACCTCAGTCTCAATTGTCATTTTAACATTCTTAACAAAAAGACATTATAGAAAATAAAAGCTCAGTGTGGGGAGTAAAATATTTACAAGGAATAAAGATTGGTTGGCCATCTGGAAGAACAGCGTAGGCATAAATGAGTCTTTCTTTGGGTTAGCATGATCTAATGAGTGGTGTGACACAGATCTGTGCTGGGACCTCAACCATTTATAACTTTATAAAAACTACTTAGATGAAATGACAGCAAAAGCGCATTATCTAAATGGTGGAAGACTGTAGAGCTTAAGATACAGATGGTTCTGGACGTTCTCAGGCATTGCAAAGACTACTATGTAGGAAAGTTAGAATATTATTGTTTATTGTGAGGGGAATGGAATACAAAAGTGGGGAGTATGCTTCAAGTATACAGGGCATTGGTGAGATCGCACTTTGAGTACTCTACAGTATTATTAGTTTGCTTTTGGAAGGATGTAAATGTATGGGTAGTAGTTCAGAGAATGTTTATTAGGCTAATATCTAAACTGGGCAGTCTGCTTTATCAAGGAAAGGTTATACAGGTTTGACATATACCCTAACACTTGAAAAGGAAGAGATCAAGTTTTTGTTAAGGCAACAAGAATGACATGGAATTGTGAAACAGCAAAACTTTGAGACAGCCTTAGGCAATTCTGATGGAGAGGTCAAGAAGGTGCATGTGGCAATGTATGGCACTGAGCATGGATCCCAGGATCAATGTTCTCTATTAATCTTTCTTGTTGCCCATGCACAGCAGTGGCTACTGGAAGTAGAAGCAATGCATTGGTGCTATGTACACCGACCTTCCCAGTGGCTGTATGGCTGTGCAGCTCAGATGGAACACTGCTTAGGAATGCAGTGGGAACAGTTATCCAACGAGCACTGTATGTTGAGGAGATACTTGTATTGCTGGATAAGGATTTAAAACACGAAGGATGAAACTTCAGTTGGAATCCACGTGGGTTAAGTTGGAGCTGGAGACAGTCACCGAGGCAGTAGATATGGCTGTTCAACTGAGTTTTGGCAAATACAGGAAAATAGAAAGCAACGAATGTGAACAAAGCTGTAAGATTCAAACAGAAATCCCATCAGAGGGAAAAGTGGAACTTCAAGGTAGACATACCTGAAAGAGAAGTGGCAGTGAATTAGACATGCAAGTTGAAGTAAGAAACTGAAGATGCTGGAGACCTGAAATAAAAACAGACAGTGGTGAAGAAACACAATAGGTCTCAGAATTTAAAAACAAAGATCAGACAAAATTTTCACTGAGGTTCGTGAGTCTTTGGAACTCTCTTCCACAAAAGGCAGTGGAAGCACAGTCTTTAAATATTTTTAACGGCATCATTGAATAGATTCCTAGTAAGGTGATGGGGCTAAAGATTGTCAAGGGTGGTTTGAACATAGATTTGTTGTTACAATTGGATCATCAATAATCTTACTGGATGGCAAAGCAGGTTCGAAGGGCTGAGGGGCCTATTCCTGCTCCTTGTTCATATGTTCATAGGTATGTACAGCACAATTATTAAAAATTGCTGTTACAAATCAAGAGAGGAGAAAAATGTAGAGAGAAAAGAAAAATCAAAACCAGCTGACAAAAAGAAAACAAGAGTCAGGGCAGATATGATGAGCTTGAGCTGTTTAACTTGATTCTTAATTTGGGAGACTGTAATGTTGCAAATCAAAAAATGAGGTGCTTGTCCTCAAGCTTGCATTAACTTTCAACAGTACACTGTGGAGGCCAAAGACAAAGACAGAGAGCTCAGAATAGGAGCAAGTTCGATAATTAAAGGACAGTCAACTCGAAGTTTTGAGGTCACACTTGTGGACTAAGAGAGGTTGTTCACAAAGTAATTACCAATCTGCTTTTTGACTCCCCTGTGTAAAGGAGGCTGCATTGAGAGCAATGATTATAGTACAATAGATTAAAAGTGATTTGGTTGTATTTTCAATCTGGAAGAAGTGCTCAGGGCCTTGGATGCTGAGAAAAAGTGGTGTAAAAGGTCAGGTGCTGTTAATCCAGAGTTTACATGGAAAATACTGTGGGAAAAGGAGGGAATATTATAGGTGATTGAGGAGTGGATCAAGGTGATAAAAGGGAATGGTTCCTTCAGAATGTTGGAAAATGAAGCAAAAGGAAAAGGTGTTTGACAGTAGCACCATCGTGGTCATGGCAAAAATGGCAGAGAATGATCCATTGAATACAGAGGCTGTTGTGGGTAGAAGACGACAACAAGGCCAAGCCTATCATAGTAATGGCAGATGGTGGAATGGGACAGAAGAACTGCATGAAATGAAACAGACACAGTTGAGCATCATAGCAGTGTGTGAGATCTTGTGTTGAGGCAGAAGAAAGGCATATTAGCTAGTATGGAAGGTTGCATTGTCAGAACAGATACAATAAAGATGGAGAAAGTAGGAGAATGGAAGAAAGTAGAGAATGGAACAGAGTTCAGACAAGAAGCATAATGTGAGAAAATGCAGCTGAAGTAGCTGTGGTTGTCATTGCGATAAAGAGAATACTGGATATACTCAGAAATGAAAGCCTGTGAGGCTGGGGATATTTTTATGGATAAGCTTTAGAAACTGGAAACCATTGTTGATGACCATATTGGCAAGAAAAAAATGACAGTTCCGAATAGAAAGTGCACAGTGAGAATAAATGGAAGTAGCATCACAACAATGACTGAAAATCTGATGATTCCTGAAGAAGGAAAAAATTGGATTTTCAGTTGTTGAAGCTTGCATAAGGTCCAGCTAAATGCTTATTGGAATTTCTGGCTTTTGCAACATCTTCTGGAGGGCTAAGGGCTCTAGAACTATAGTTGTTAAACATTGTATTAATAAGTACAAGAAAAATATGTTTTAATTCAGCAACTGGTAAATTCTCCTACTATATTCACTAATAGAGGAAATTAAATATTATGGGTAAAAGCTATGATTTTGACATAGACATCTTATCTCATCGGCAATGAAGCTAGGGATTTTTCTTAATATTAAATAGCAGTTTAGGGCTGAACTGAAAAAGACCCAGTTGTGTGAGCCACAATTCTGATAAACCAATACCTCAAGCACATGTAGGGCCTCTCAGCACTAATGCCAGACCAACCAGATCAACTCAAGTCAGAATGGAAGATGCCGACCAAAGTGTTCAGCTAACACAGCATTCATCCATTACAATAAAAAGTGGCTCCACGCATGTCAAGATCTGGAACAACAATTTACTTTTAATCAGAGGGCCTTTATTAAAAGGAAGATTATTTAATACTCATGATGTATGATATTCATTTCATATTATATCTTTGCAAACCACTATAGAAATAGGTTGTTCCATTTTAAAGAACAAAATACATTCTCACAGCAAAGAAAACACTAGCTGGTCAGACATGTTCTTCCTGGTTTCTGAACAGCACCGTAGCAAGAAAAATATCCATTGGTCAAGAAAATGACAGCTATTTGGAATGCTTACTCTGGATCTTGAACACATAAGTACTTACTAATTTTAACACGATAGAGGTGGAGTAGAAAGCATTTAAACTGCTCAAGTTACTGTGTTGATTTTCTTTTCCAATTTTCATCATTAACTACGCTTTATTTTTAGAATGTATAGACATACAGACAGGTGGAATCTGCTCAAGTATGAAAATCATATTACCCAAAGACTTTGCAAGCAGTGGGAGAAGGTTTCAGATTTGAATATATCATTTCCCCTAAAAGTAAATAGTTCGTCTCTCTGATTAATTTGCTGAGAACTCTTAATTAACAGAACTTGTTTGAAACTTTGAAACTGCACCATATATTTAACCTGAAAGTAGAAGTACTCCAGAGATGAGGGATTGGGCTGCCTTCTAAAAGTTGTAGTTCTTGGAACAAAGGAGCTGGAGGGGAGATTCAATAATGATGGGCAAAATGACAACAGATTTGGATAAGGTAGGAAAAGTAGTTTCCAGTAGCTGCTTGTACAATAATGAGGCATGACATATTAAGGATTTGGACAAAAGCTTGGTGGGAGGGAGTGCTAATGACCTGGAGCTCACTGTCTATGAACATGGCAGAAGGTGACTTGATCAATAATCTTAAAAATAAGTTAGATACACACCTGAGGAAAACAAACATGCAGGGCACCAAGAAGATAGCACGGGAATGGAACTGACCAGATGGCTCTATAGGGAACCTGCATGATCTCAAAAGGCCAAACGGCCGCATTCTTTGATGTAATATCTACTGGGTTCAACTCTAAGGGAAAAGTGGCAGATCTCTCATTTTGTAAACGTGCTTAAACAAGACAATTAATTTCAGTTCAACATGTTGCCATTTTAGTTTAATTCATATATACAGATGAACAAGAACCTTGGTTGTTTTAAAGATTGGCTGCACAGGATTAATAACAATTTACTAAAGTAAGTGGTACTCATTTGAACAAATCCATTTTAAATATAAACTTCCTATTTATAGAGTTCTAATGTGACTACACAGTGTCCTCGTATTAAAAACAAAGTTTTACATATCTTCCAGCTTGAAACATTGTCAAATAGTATAGTATTTGTGCCTTTCTTTGCTTTTAAAAAGTTCGACACAATCTGCGCAACAGCAAAAGGTCATGGAACAACTTGGAAAAAGGATTTTGTTGTACAACTTTCATCTGAGGAATACATTAAATGGCAGACTGTATATTTTTATGTTGGATAGATCCATATTTTAAGTAAACCATTCAAAATTACTCTCAGAATCTATTGGACACCATTTAGACTTTGAACACCTGGTTCAATGACCTGATACTTTCATCATGAACACAATTAGTCCATGGGTACTTTCCTGTATTTGGTAGGATATCCGAGGTTCAAAATGTTTTAGAAAGTATGCTTGAATACAGACATTGTCAAATAGAGACTTCTATCTGCAATGACATATCTGCTGACCTATCTCCTGCTGGGTAATATTGAAGGAATCCTTTCTCATATTAACATTAACTTGTACAAACCTTAGCGAGAGCAGTAATGCAGCACTGTAAGAAGGACCAAGCCTCACTGAAAGGATGAAAAACTTTGGAATAACACTGACTTCTAAAGAGTTCTCAAGTAGCTCCTGGGGGCAGAGAACCATCTTGTAAATTGTGGAATGCAACTGTACCTTTTTTGTTTCATACTGAATTTTGTAGGGAAATACCAAAAAATACTTGATATACGGTGGTCCTTCTGTTAGTTTCTATTGGTTTTGGTACTACCTTCTACCTAGGTTCAAGTGTAGGATACATTGCACAAAAATGAGTCTGGGAAAGGAGATGCTTATAAAGTGTTTTGTTTTTGGTCATTTGTTGTGTTTCATGTTTAAGGTCTTAAGTCACTTTTATTACAGTACTGTCATGCTATGTATTTTTGGATTGTTGTATGTTAATATTTGGTTTTTAGTATATGGCTTTGTTAGTTGAAGAGAAGACCAGTTAAAATCAAACAAGTGTTCAGTATTTTCAATGTCCCTCATAGGTTTCAAAAGAAGCTACTTTGGTGCAATCTTTTTCTTCAATACATTCAGCAGATATCTGAAAGTCAGATTTTCATCTAGATAAATATTTAAAATTCATTTCTCAAGTTCAACTAATTTGGACATCAAATTTCATTGCCTGGGAACTTCCTACTCAGAGAACGTGACTTTTTAATTGAATAAACGACTGTCAGATAACCATTTCTGAAACAACAGATGTATCTCAAATGTAGAAGATAATAGCTCCATCGATTTTGGCAAGTAATATACAACAGCACCATCTGCTCACATTGTAATTTTGGACAATTGCCTATATTAAAGATGACCATCAAAACAAACCAGGAGAACACAGGTTGAGTGTAGAACCATGGAGGACTCAAACTTTGGCTGGAAATCAATGTTTTCATTTCTCTTTAACCATTCTATTTTTAACAATTAAGAACTATTTTCTTTTTTGTGCATTTGGTACACACAAATTATGGTATAGCCAGAGACAACAGTAACAAAGACAGAGATCACACAGATTTGACCCTGGTGTTTGCTGGAAGCACAAAATGGACAAACCACAGCTTTCCTGTAGCTTAATGCATGCTCCAATCTTGGCAGAATGGCTTCAATTAAAATGTAGGATTAACCAATTTGTTGCAAACTGTGCAACCAATACAACTTAAATCTTTAGTTCAGGAACACATATTCTATGATCAGTATGCTTTAACTATTTATTTAGATTAATAGTAACATGGCCAAAAAAGCAGTTGCAGCTCTTCTCTAATTACCTCAGCACAGACAAGGGATCAAATCTGGGCCATTCCTGGTCTGCATGGTCCAGCCACTCACTGAATAAACTCAGCAAGTCATCAGGGCCGCTCATCCAGAACATTTTAACAAATGAAGTGGCCCAACCACAGAAATAAGACAAAAATTATCACAGTAAGAAAAAGTTATATGTACTAAAACTGACTTCACCACCTGGGTTTAGTTCTGCTTGAGAGCACCAATAGGTCAGACAGAGAGGCAGCTACTGCAAGTTTGATCTCAAAAACATTAGTTTGTTTACAACCTCAGGTGTCAGCTGCCCTTTTTGCTTTCCTGAAAATGTCTCACCAAAATTATGCATACAGTCACTTCTTGCACCAACAGCTGGCACAGCCAAAAGCCAAAAGGCAAGTTTGGCTAACTTAGGATGCTTTTGAGTGGCATTTGACCAGTAATTGAACAGATCTACAGTTTTATTGGGCACAGGTTCCTTTAAATATTGAAATACTTCATCTTTTCGCTCATCTTGGCTCACCTCTTTCTTTGGTGGTGTTTTCAGGTTTTCATTAATTCCACACACTTTCTTTCTTGCAGGCTGGAATTCAATGGTATCTTCACATGACTGTCCAATATCTGAAATCATCTCACAAACTCGATTGATTACTTCCTCTTGTTGGTAGTGTGGCACTGACCTCAAATGCTTCAGATGTGGATCCAGGACCATTGCAACTTTATGAGCAGTCTCCACTTTAAAGTTCTCCTTTAAAGACTCCAGAAAAAGATGGCACAGTTTACTTACAGTGCCAGCGTCATTAGCTTTGGAAGTGAAAAGTTTCTCTAATTTTATATAGGTGGGGAGCACAAGCTGTAATGTTGGTCTATTTTCACAACTCAGCTCTATTACAGCCTGCTTTACAGGAGCCAAAATGGCTGTGAGGTTGCTCAACAAACTTTTATTGCAATTTTGGAGGTGCTTGAGTTCCTTCCTTCCGCTGATTAATTCTCGTAACTGTTCATACTTCTCATGTACAAGGAGGAGAGAATCTGCAACAGAATTCCAGCAACAGGGAACCTGTTGTGCTTCAAGAAGGCTGGATAACTCTGGACTGATGGTATCTTGTTCAAGTGAGCTCATTAACTGTATGCAGTTACTCACAAGTTCAGTAACTTCTGGCATGTTTTGTGCTTGTAATGTCCTTTCATTAAGCACACTCCTTACTGTTGAGTTTAATGCACAAGCTGAACATCGCAGGCACATTCCAGCTTTCAACAGTGTAGCTGAACTGACTTTGCTATCTGTGACGTAAATGGTTCGCATCTCTGACATGACAAATTCTGAAAGTACATTTAATACCCACTGGTGAACCTGCTCACCAGTTTCTTTGCCATCTACTTCTTTAATGCCGAGCACATATCTCTTCATGTGCAATCCCTCTACCTGATGTGCTGTTAGAATGTAGTATGACTCCGAGCCAACATTTTGACAATGACAGGTGACACCTATTCCCCAGCACGCATTGCTTCCAAGCGCACATGTGACTTTTACTTTCACTTGGTTGTACATTCTGGGCAGATGTTTCAGAGCAAGTGTATTCATATCCCCGAGGATTTCAGCTACAGGAAAGGATCCATAACGTGCACCAACATCAACAAGAGTCTGAGCAAGTTTGACAAAGTCTTTTCCGTTTACCACAGTCAATGCATTCAGATCAGAACACATTACTTTGAGCAACTTTTCAGCAATGAGTTGGCGCTCTTTTTCAAGGACTGAGCTATTCACTGGAAATGAAAATAAATCATTATACAAACAACAGCAATTCGTATTGATAAACATTCTCCCAAACTTTACAAGGAAATTACCGCAGTAACACTCTCATTTGAATGTTTCACCATCTGAATTGGTGAATTCCCACTGTCAACTGATAAATACCCACTCCGAAAAGTTTAGCATGAAGACAGATGCTGTGTCAAAAAAAACTGTGTGTGCATTTTACTGTATATTTAAAGGGCTATCTCCAACAATAGCTACAAGACCTCAGATTTTTAACATCAATTTCATTCTGAGGGTGAAATAAAACTATATTGAATTGTACAGTTGTAAGACAATATTAGTACTGGTACAGGAGCAGTACCAAAGTGGATACAGATTAGGCCCAACACAGATTTTATCATTAAAAACAGTTGATGTAGTACAATTTATGGTAAATTCTCCAAAACTTCCTTCAGATCAGATTGGTTTTGTTCTTCGTATTTCACAGCTGTTCTAGATGTCTTTTCAACTCTGAGCTTCCTGATATCTACACAAGGCTCACATACTTACACGTCATAGAGATTCTGTTTAGTTATTTATCTTAGTGATTTCATCAGGTTAACAAAATTGTTACAATATTTACTTGGCTATAACATGTTCAATGATTTTTTTTTTAATTTATTCAATTTGTGGGTTGTGGGTGTTGCTGGCTTGCCAGCATTTATTGCCTGTTCCTACTTGCCCTTGAAACGGTGGCGGTGAGCTGCCTTCTTGAAACACTGCAGTTCACCTGCTGTGGGTTGACCAACAATGCCATTAGGGAGAGAATTCCAGGATTCTGACCCAGCAACAGTGCAGGAATGACGACATATTTCCAAGTCAAAATGGTGAGTGGTTTCGAGGGGAACTTGAAGGTGGTAGTCTTCCCATATATCTGCTGCCCTTGAAATTCTAGATGGAAGTGGTCGTGGGTTTGGAAGGAGCAGTCTGAGGATTTTTGATGAATTTCTGCAGTGCATCTTGTAGATAGTACACACTGCTTC
>NC_063359.1:19311679-19336679 GCF_021869965.1 Rhincodon typus | reverse complement strand
GGTCAGCACGTTTCTTCTTGGCTGTCGAGCAATTTGGAGTGAGAGGGGAAGAATCTAGTTTTGTGGTCCACGTAGTCACCAATGACCTAGATAAGAATTGGGAAAGAGATTCTACTGAGGGGCTACAATTAATTTTTAATTCTTGTCAGTCATCCCCTCCGTTCCATTGGCTTTAATTTTACACTCAAGGCTGTTATGTGGAAATTTATGAAGAGCCTTCTTGAAATCCAAATCCATTTGTTCTCCTTAACTATTCTACTAACTTACATCCTCAAAATACTCCAGTAGACAAGCACAATTTTGCTTCAAATGCTTCCACTTGAACCCATGTCAACTTCATCTAATCTTGGGATTCTAAGTTGAAATAAAGACATAAGAAATTCACAGGTGCATGTGGATGCATTTGGTTAATGGGGCCACATTTGGCAGATGGAGTTTAATGTGGATAGGTGTGATGTTATCCATTTTGGTCAGATGAATAGAAAGGCAGCTTATTATCTAAATGGAGAGAAACTTTAGAGTGCTTTGATACAGAGGGATCTGGATGTCCTTGTGCATGATTCACAGAAAATTTGTATGCAGGTACAGTAGAAAATAAATAACACAAATTGAATTTTGGCATTTATTGCTAAGGAATAGAGTATTAAAGTAGGAAAGCGTTGCTGCAATTGTATAAGATATTAGTGAGACTGTACCTGGAGTATTGCATAACAGTTTTGGTCCCTCTCCTTGAGGGATGGAGTTGCATTTGAAGCAGTTCAAAGACAAATCACTGTATAGATTTAGAGGTGAGAATTTGTCTTGCAAAGAGATCGGGCATTTTAGGCCTAGCCTCTTAGAGTTTAAAAGAATGAGAGGAGACCTAATTGAAGTTTATAAGAAGCTAAAAGTGGTTGATCAAATAAACAGAGGATGTTACCTCTTGTTGGGGTTTAGTTTTGGGATTAGAGAGCAGTTTTTAAAACAGATGAAGGGAAATTACTCCCCTCTGAATCATGAATCTGTGAAATTCACTACAGCAGGATGTGATGGAGGCTGGGACTTTGAATGAATTTAATTAGGAGAATTTTAGGTTGTTGACTTGCTCGCCGAGCTGGCTTGTTTTTGTTCTGACATTTCGTCACCATGCTAGGTGACATCATCAGTGGAGACTCTGATGAAGTGATGTTATTCTACTCCACTTGGAATTTCTACTGTCTGGCCCATTATGGTGAGTGCTGTCATTTCCACTTTTGATCTGTATGGGGTTGCACATGGGGTCCAATTCTATGTATTTCTTAATTGAAGTATGGGTGGTTCTAGGAATTCCTGTGTGTGTCTATTTGGCTTGGGCTACTATGGTTACTTTGTCCCAGTTAAACTGATGGCCTTCGTTATCTGAATGTACAGATATTAAAGAGAGGTCATTGTGCCGTTTTTGCTGCAAGCTGATGTTTGTGTATTCTGATGGCTAGTTTCCTTCCTGTCTGTCTGATATAATGTTTGTGGCAGTCGTTACATGGTACTTCGTAAACCACGTTTGTTCTGCATGTTGTGGGAATGGGGTCTTCAATCCTTGAGTGTTTGTCATAGACTGGCTATGGGCTTGTGGGCTACCATGATTCCTAGTGGTCTTGTCAGTTCCAATATGTTCCTGATGTAGGGAAGTGTGGTAAGTGTATTAGGGTGTACTGTGTCCTCCTGTTGTCTGTTATGTAGGCATCTGTGGACGAAGTTGCAGGGATATCCGTTTTTAAGGCGAGGATCTTGATGAAGAACACTTTTATACTTCCCAGTGTAATTCTGGAGTGTTGCAGTGTGTGCTGGCCCATTTAAGTAGTATCCTAATGCAGCTTTGTTTGTGGGCGTTGGGGTGCTTGTTGTGGAAGTTGAGGATTTGATCTGTCTGGGTTGCTTTTCAGTGTACTGAGGTTTGGAACTCCCCATTTTGTCAGTCGTTCTACTTAACATCCAGAAACAGAAGTTGATTATTGGTTTCTTATTCCCTTGTGAATTTAATCCCTGTGAATATGCTGTTGATGAGGTGGTGGGTCTGTTTTAATTTGTTGCGTTTAATAATGACAAATGTGTCGTCTACGTACCGGATCCACACTTTAGGTTGAATGTCGGGGAAGGTGGTGATGTTCTAGTCGTTGCATGACTACTTCTGCAATGAGCCCTGAGATGGGTGACCCCATTGGTGTACCGTTGATCTGTTTGTGTATTTGACCATTAAAGACGAAGTGTGTGGTGAGGCAGAGGTCTAGCAATTTAAGTATGTTGTCCTTGCTGATGGAGTTACTGGTCTGTGTTGCTGTTTCCTCTAGTAATGTGGCCACTGTTTCTTTGGCTAGTGGGATGTCAATTGATGTGAATAAAGCTTTGACGTCAAGCGACACTTCTTTAGAACAGATCCTTCAGCAGTTAACTCTGCTTTCTCTCCAACTAAGGAACATGGCTACAGAATAAGGGGGCACTCATTTAAAACTGAGATACAAAGGATATTTTTTCCAGGGGTTTGAATGCCTGAAATTTTCTACACCAAAGACTTATGGAGGCTAGATCACAAAGTATTTAAAGAGGAGGTAGGTGGACTTCTGAAATATCAGGGAGTTGGCAGCTATGCTAAGCTGCCACAAAAGAAGAACCTTGGCAGATCTCCCATGATATTGCTGAATGGTGGGACAGGCATAAGGAACCAAATGGCCTATTTCTGCTTCTACTTCCTCTATGTACTTATGTCATCGTCGCAATGCCTCTAAAATGCCCTGCTTTTTTTTTTCAAAGGTGAAGAGTAAGGACCAGGAACCCACTCCTCTCCAGGTGTCCATTAAAGCTCTTGAGAAGCTTGTTCAAGGGTCAGAAGGCAAATCCAAACCGCCTGTACCTGTCAGGTGAAATACAGGGACCGTAAAGTCATGTTATGAAAACTTTTTAGGGCAAAAAGAGCAGACAAATTACCTTTTGTGTTGGCATTTTGGTCACTTTTTTGGGACATGAGTCTGTTGGCCTTTTGATGTCTTATCCTTTGTATTTTGCAAAGCAGCAGCAAATCCCTCATGGTAGCTGTCTGCTTTTCAGGACTCGGCTCTCAAACCTTGGCAATGGTCAGCACCACTAAATGAGTGCCATGCTTTCTTCAGCCCAATTAGTTTATCTGCATTTGAAGAAATGGAGACATCTGTGACAGGCTGTTACAAACTGCTGAAGTTGCTGTTGCCCCCATTGTTCTGCCAGTTTTAATCTTTTGTTCAGTGAATGTCAGCTGTAGTTCAGCTTGTAAGACACTTGGGCTTGAACATGGAGATTCATGTACAGCTCCTTGGACACAAAGATCAAGACCAGGGAATGCGCTCCTTTGGAAATGCTGACTTTCAAATGAGCTATTTAAACCCCTCCAAGTCTCCACTTGACTGCTAAGGTGAATGTAAAATAGCCTATGGTATGCTTTTGAAAAGTAGGGAAGTTATCCCTGGTGTCCTGGCCAACATTTATCCCTTAATCAACATCACAAAAAACAAATTATCTGGTCATTGTTATTTTGTTGCTGTATGTGGAAGTTTGCTGAGGGCAAATTGACTGCATGTTTCCTACATTGCTCCTTGAATTAATCCCTGTTGTATCAGCAGTGGTGGGCTTGGTTCCTTCCTGGAGTGTCTTCGGGGGCGAGTGGTCTCCTTCCTGGAACGTTGACAGCAGCATGAGTGGTCCCCTTCTCAGCAATGGCGGGAGATGTTCCTTCCCAGTTTGTCAGCAATGGCGAGTACCTTTTTGCTGAAATGGTGGTCCCAGGAGTTGGTAGCAACGTAAGCCAAGAAATGCAGCGGCTGCTTCAGCGTGGTGGGGTCCAGCGTCTAGTTTGGGCCCAGTTCAGGACCAGGCTGCTTTAGCAACAGCGGCTTTGCCAAGATCAGCCCAGCATGGTGTCATGGTGGTGATGATGACATTGGTGGAGGCATCAAAAAATGGCAACACTGTTGCAGCAGTGGCAGTGTGACTCCAGGACATGGCTGGGCCCAGGTGCTTGCTGGAGGTGGTAGCATTCAGGCTGTGGCAGTGTGCAGAGACTAGTGACACCTGAGTTTGTAAACTGAAAGATGGCTTTGTTTTTCTGGCGGCAAGGACTCTCAGCAGGGGTAGGCAGTAATCAAGACGTTTCTTTTTCTTTTTTTTCTTCTGTTTGTTTGTTATCCTGACTTTTATATACTGAGACGGTGCCGGAGAATGGCAACTTTTATACACTTTTTTTCACTGCACTCCTGTATTCCCGTACTTGAGTACACGTGACAATAGCTAAATCGAATTGAGCTTCAAACGCACTTCACTGGCTCCAGAGTACTTTGAAATTCCCTATGAATGTGAAAAGTGGTGTATAAATGCAAGATTCAGAATACTATTTTGTTTCATGTTAGATCAAATAAAGATGATTATTGAACTAGAAGGCACTCAGATAAATTTATTCCATATCTTGAGTATGAATGATGTAAATTGTAAAACATGCAGGGCATGACTTTGCAATTTTGTTCTTTGACTCTAAGAATCCAAATTGAAACATCTGATTGTCCAGGTATTTTTAAACATTCTATCAATGATTAAATAATTAATCAAAACTAAACGTGTATAGGTTAAACAGCACAAAACGGTTCAGAATTGTATTTCCTGGTCACCATTTCCTGACAGCTAAAATGAGTCTGAATCCATTGAATATTTAATGTCATTGTTTGAAATCTTTTATACCTGTTCATTTACTACAATGTGCAATTTCCTGTGGTAAGTATGATATCAAATTGATGCTGTTTAATTAATTAATTCTTAATTTCTTCAAGATTTGTGGAGATTTTGTTTTTCTTTTTCTGCAGTGTGCTGTTTTGAAGACATTTAAGTATTTTTTTTAACAATTTTGAGCTGTTAAAGGTATGGAAATATTTATACAAGAGAATTAGATTACTGTTTTTATTCAACTGATCATTAAGGTTCTTAAGTATTTCTAGAATTGTGGCAAACCTAATGGAACCAAACCAAATTGCCAATAAATGGACGTTATCACAAGCAGTGAACGGGGGTACACGGTCTATCTCTCAACCAGCAGTGATTCTGAGAATCTCTGTGTAACCGGAACTGAATTACAATCTTTTGGAGGAAAAATGAGGAGACAGCTGTTATTGAGGCACTGACCACCTCACCCGTCCAACTCCTGCTGTGAATCTGGAATTTATGAAGGCCACATTATGTTAAGGCAGCAGATATATGGGAACACCACTTTCAAGTCGGTCACCATCCTGACTGCTCACCAGTCTGAGCCAGAATGTGTAATGAAAGCTTTTGTCAGAAGGGAGCCTCCTATATTTCCTTGGTGTCAGTTTGAGCACTGGTGCAGTTCGTGACTCTGTCTTGCCTGAATCAGAAGGTTCAAGACTCTGGCCAGAGCCTTGAGCACAAAAATTGATTATAGCTTGAAGGACAAGGAACAATATGCCTGAAGCCCACGAGTTAGAGGAGAAAGTATCTAAATTGTGCATTTTGGGCCCTTGTGCTTTGGTGGTAGTGTCCCTATCTCCATGCTAGGAGGCCTGTATTCAAGTTCCACCCACTCCAGAAGTGCATGAAAGCAACTCTAAATAGGTTGATTAGAAAATATGTATACTTCTTTTGGTGGTCAAGCTCTATATACAATGTTAATTTTAAAATATGTCTGTATATAATTTCAAACTATATATTTTATCAGTTGGCAGGAGAGACGAGAGACAGTGGAAGGTATTGGTACAGTGGTATTGTCACTGGACTAGTAAACCAGAGACCCAGGGAATTCTCTGATGTCATGGGTTTGAATCCCACCATGGCAGGTGGTGAAATTTGAGTGTAACTAATTTTTTAAAGTGCTGTCTGAAATGGGCTAGCAAGCCAGACACTTGAGTATGTAACCATTACAAAATTTGAATTTAAAAAAAATCAGTTGGATAATTTGGCCTCCAAGTAAGTTACCAGAAACAATGCATTAAAAAAAAAACCCACAAGAACTGCAGATACTGTAAATCAGGAACAGGAACAAAAAGTTGTTGGAAAAGCCCAGCAGGTCTGGCAGCATCTGTGGAGGAAAAAAACAGAGTTAACGTTTCACGTCTGGTGACCCTTCCTCAGAACAGGCAAATATAACCTTGGTGATCCTGAAAAATTCTCCTTACAAACATTCAAGGCAAAATAGAAATGAGTCAAATAACAGCCTGACCTATTTATTCTCTCAGAATACTATACAGACAACGCCCTAGACATTATCATCACCATTTTTGGCTATGTCCTGTCCAATTTACCAGGGATGGCCGCACAGTAATGTACAATGGGGCTGGGTGTTTCCAAGGGAGTCCTCTTTAACATCTGGTCTAGATCCAATGAAGTGTCAGGGGATCAGATGAAACACGGATAATGAAACTTTCTGCAAATTAAGTAGCCACAGCGATGCAGCTCTTAGAAAATTGAACAAAAGAACATTTTGAGTAGAAGATGAAATGCTACAAGTAGAAAACCAGGTAGTGGGATTAGTTTGGATTTCCTTAACAAAGAGCTGCACAGAATGGATGGATAACCATGTTTTTTTTCAGTAAACATTGATTATACCCCATTAAAAAGGCCATTTTTTTTTTCTGACTACACAGCTATTTAATTTTCTACCATAATTTAAATGTAATTGATTTTTGATAATACCATCCCTAAATATTTTGATACTTTTTCCTAATAAAACATATAAACCAACTAACTGAGTTAACATAACAAGGTGTAGAGCTGGATGAACGCAGTAGGCCAGGCAGCATCAGAGGAGCAGGAAAGCTAACATTTCGGGTCTGGACCCTTCTTCAGGGTCTGCTCCTCTGCTGCCTGGCCTGCTGTGTTCATCCAGCTCCCCACCTTGTTATCTCAGACTCTAGCATCAGCAGTTCCTACTCTCTCTAACTGAGCTAACAGTCCCCTTTGCAGGTATGAAAAGCCTTGTGTGAGTCTACAAAGCTGAAGTCTTGATTGAGCATGAGTGAAGATCCAATGAACCCATATTAGAATTGATCAGGCTTCTTGTTATGTTACTGCTTTTCCTTAATTCCACCTCTCAATGCAACAGAGGGCCATTTGGCAATGTGGCTATACAGTAGACAAAAATTGCCTGATTAAGTCCCTAATTGGCTATCCAACATCCAGGGAAAGCACACCGGGTCAATTGCATTCTCTTTCTCACCACCTTTCCCACACCCCGCCCAACCACCTCCCATTAACCTCTTCTCTGCAGGGCTCCGAAAGACCAGTACATATCATGAGCCAGACAAAACAAAATGCCCTGAGAGAAGTTTTACAAGTAAATAAAAATCTGTGATAAATGAGGTTTGAAGCTTGACTTAGTCATTGCTGTGTAATGGCAGTATGTCAATACACTCTCAAGACATTTTCATGGTATCATACTGAATCACATCATGCGAACAGAGGTTGTAAAGATATCACTCACTGTCTTATCCCAAGATCATTTGAAGCATGACATGCCACTAGAATCGTGCCGCTGAATGGCCCTTTGTTGTAACATTAACTGATGTTAGCCCAGACATTTCAGTGTTTCAGCAATGAAATAATAGCTGCAATAACTAGCTGGTGGAGACTTCAAGAGCACAATATCCAGGCAAAGATTCTTGCTATAGGAAATACCATTAAGCATTGCTACATCAGATAATGTAACCTTCTATCACATGACACCAGGTTTTAAATAAACCACAAGCTTTCGGAGCACTGCTCCTTTGTCAGGTGAAAGCTTGTGATTTTAAGTAAACCTGTTGTTATATAACCTGGTGTCATGTGACTTCTGACTTTGTCCACCCCAGTCCAACATCAGCATCTTCACCTCAAGGATACGCTGCTATAGAAAGCTCACATCATGTTAATCAATAGCCCATGATTAGTTGAAGGTCAATAATCACTCCAATATGTCCACTTGTTCTTAACTTACTTGGATAACTGAACGAAACACACTATTGCGTGTATTTTGGGTTAATACTATCTGTTAATGATTGCACTAAAAACATGCCCAGCAAGATTTTACAAACATTTTTATTTGCATGGGACAATATCAGATTGAGGAAAAGAAAAAACATTTTGTCCAAAAAAAATTGAGTGAAGAAGATTACACTTCACAAAGCTCACACTGACTTTGGCACGTCAGTTTGAATTATTCAAATGCATAAATTGTTGCTGAAGTACTTGCTCACTGACGTTCAGTTTGTGTTCTGCCAGGCTCAGTCAGCTCCTGTCCTTATTACAACCTTGGTTCAAACATGGCAAAAGAGTTGAACACACGATGGGATGTAAGGATGACTGTCCTTAATGGCAGGGCAACATTTGTCCAAATAGAGTCACAGCGGTATACAACATGGAAACAGACCCTTTGGTCCACCTTGTCCATGCTGACCAGATGTCCTACTGTATATATTCATGTAAAAGTCACACGTTTTAAGACTATATTAAAAGGTTAAATTTATGGAGTCGACTATTACACGGATACTACTTTTGAGGGGCTGAAATTCATGCTACAGTCCAAAATAGCATATCATTAGCAGAAGCCCAATTGAACTCTAAATGAATAAAGAAAAAAACACAACATAAAGACAATAGAAACAAAATGAATTGGTAAGCTTTTATTTATATGTACAAAAAGTGGAGTAGAAATATAATACGGCTTTAAATTACAATTGCATGGTACATCTTAAAGATGTCAAATACAAAAGTTCCACAAGTGCTGACTCTGACCTGATGTGACTTAAACTTTGGTGCCAAATTCTTCCATTTCCCTCTGTTTTCTCTTGTCTATTGTTGTTTTAGTTTTTCAAACTAACGTTTTATGCTTTTATTTCTGATTTTAAAAAAGTTATAGGACATTTGGCACCCATACAGTCTCACCGATCATTTCCTCAATGTAACATTTATGTACGGGATAAGACCTTGACTCACAAATGTTGATCTGTTATCTGTGAAGAACTAGGGTTGACTTTTACACGAAATATATGGGAAATTCCAAATTCTTTAGCCAAAAATAGGGGACTGACTTTTACATGAGATTGACTTTTACTTGAATATATATGGTAAATAAATCTAGTCCCATTTGCAAGTATTTGATCCATATCCCTCTAAACCCTTCCTATTCATACACCCATCCAGATACCTTTTAAATGTCATAATCACACCAGCCTCCACCATTTCCTCTGGCAGCTCATTCCATACACGCACCACCCTCTGTGCGAAAAAGTTGCCCCTTAGGTCCCGTTTTAAATCTTTTCCCTCTCACCTTAAACCTCTAGTTTTGGACTTTTCCATCCTGGGGAAAAGATCTTGTCAATTTACCCTATCCATGCCCTTCATGATTTTATAAACCTCCATAAGGTCACCCCTCAGTCTCTGACAATCCAGAGAAAACAGCCCCAACCTATTCAACCTCTCCCTATAACTCAAACCTTCCAACCCTGGCAACATCCTTGTAGGTCTTTTCTGAACCCCTTCAAGTGTCACAACATCCTTCCTATGGCACAGAGAACAGAATTGCACACAGTATTCCAATGTGACATCAAGGAGGTTTAGCAAAATCGGAGTCAATGAGAATTGGGAGGTTACTTTCTTCTGCTGATTGGAGTCACACTTTGTACAAAGGAACATGTTTATGGTTGTTGGAAGTCAGTCATGTCAGCCACAGGGAATAACCGCAAGAGTTCCACAGTTCCTCGTGTTCTAGGTCCAGCTTCATCCAGGTCTTCAGTTACTTCATCAATGAACTTCCCTCAAACCATAATGTCAGAGCTAAAGATATTTGCTACAATTATACAATGTTCACCTTTTGTGAGATATTGAAGTAGTCCATGTCCAAATGCAGCAGGACCCATACAATGTTCAGACTTGGGCTGATAAGTGCCAAATAACATGCACAGCACACAACTGCAACACAATGACCACTTCAAAGAGAGAATCCAGCCATCACCCCTTAACATACAATGGCTTTACTGTCACTAAAATTCCAGTATCAATATTCTGATAGTTTGTATTGACCAGAAACTTAACGACTGAGACAACAAGAGCAGGTCAGAGGCTGAGAATTCTGAGGCAAGTAATTTACCTCCTGACTCCTCAAAACCTGTCCACCGTCTATATTGGCACAAGTCCAGTGTGCGAATACTTTCCACACGTCTGGAATGAGTACAGCTTGAATAATATTCAAGAAGCTCAAAACCATCAGGACAAAGCAGCCAACTTAATCAACGCCCCAGCTAACACCTTCAATATTCACTCCCTCCACCACAAACACACACAGGTGGCAGTGTCTGCAATTTATAAGACGCACAGCCACAACTCAACAAGTCTCCTTGACAGCACCTTTCAGGTCCATAAATTCCACCACCAATTTGAACAAGGGTAGCAGATACCTGGAATCACCACCCAGTGCAAGTACCCCTGCAAGCCAGACACCATTCTGACTTGGAGCTATATAGCTGTTCCTTCACTGACAAAGTCCTGGAATTTCCTCCCTGACAACACTGTGGGTGTACCGATGCCACATAGACTGCAGAGATTCAAAATGCCAAGTCACCACCACCTTCTCGAGGTCAAACAGTTGGGCAATAAATGCTAGGCTCAGTCAGCGACTCCTGTGTTCTGTGAATAATTTTAGCTATGTTCCCCTGTTACATTAAAATTCAATGAAAATTTTAGGTTACTGAAAGAAAATTATACTGATGTAATTCCATTTTTCAATGATGCACAGTTTTGTTCTCATTTTTAAATCCATTATTCAATAAGTATTCACAGAAAAAAAACTCAACACATAATCAAAATTTTATTTGATACTATTCATTTAGAAAATGTCCTCAGAATCACTGGATCCCTACAGTGCATGTAGAGGCAATTAAGCCCATCAAGTCTGCACCAACACTCCAAAGAGCATCCATCTAGGCACACCCCTCCACCCTATCCCCGTAACCCTGCATATATCATGGCTAATCTACCTTACCTGCACATCTCTGAACAGTACAGGACAATTTAGCTTGGCCAATCCATTTAACCTGCACATCTTTGGACTGTGGGAGGAAACCAGAGTTACAGTACACAGACACAGAGAGAACATGCAAACTCCACACAGTCACCCAATCAAAATTGTATTTGTTATTATTCATTTTGAAAATGTCCTTGTTAAAGGGCAATCATAGTTGTTTATTTTGTTTTAATTTGTCCTGCTCCATTTGCTACATAATGAAGTCCATTTATCTTTTAATTCCAATTAGGCTGTTTGGAGTCATTAAAAGAATCTTTTGAACAGAAGAAATTGAATGGAATAAGTGTCTAATTAAAATTTCGTATACAGGTCACTTCATTGTTCTGCTATCTCTGAATAAAGCATATTTAAAATTAAAATGAAAAACCAATGACCTCCAGTACTAATTTATTATACACATGGTCAAACTTTGCAAGAATTTTTTGTGGAAAGGGAGGAACACAGTGATTTTCAAATAACTGTGGAGCTAAAGTGGATTGCAGTGCATGATTAATCCATGACCTCAATGATTGCAGTGCAGGTGCACCAAGTTCAATGGTGCCTATGACTATCTGTGATTTTTATGTCCACCCATTGCTAACCTTGCTGTTGATTGTCTGAATATGTCAGAAGGAGGGCAATATTCCAGGTGACCAGAAACACTTAAAGCTTGTTGGTGGTGCTTAAAATTGCCTTGCAGCTTTTAAAGGGAAAGTGCAGTTTGGCTGGAGCAGATACTGGGAGTCTGATGGCATAGAATCTGACGTGAGAAAGAGAAAATTTGCACAAAGTGACATAAAGTAGGTTCCAAAATTTTCAGGTGTTGCACTGAAGGTTGTGGTGAAGGATCTGGAAAGGAGCAAAGATGTCCTGAATCTGCATGGAGTAGGCCGTCCATACATAAGCTTAAATGCCATTCAGAGCAAATAACCAGACGTCAAGAACCAGAATGCAGTAGCACAAGTGATTCAATGACCTCAAAAGTGCAGTCAAGGTCAGTGGATGTACCATCAAATATCCTGTGAATTGTACTACAAGCCTCAGAAACTGCTCAATTCACCACAACTGCATCACTCACCTCCAAACAATCTCTACCAATCAGGCTTCATATCTAATACTTGCGTGGTTCATCTCAATTTCAAATATTTAACATTGCTGCAAGCCTCACATGTACAGCTCACAGGCTGCACACCCTGTCAGCTATTTATCCATGATGGTCACAGAGGTTGCACGACACTCGGTGTTACACTTTCTGCTCTTTCTTGCAAGATAAGATAATGCACAACCAGATGCAGCAAGAAATAATCAGAGCGGGCATGAGTGTATCAGGAAGTTTGATGGAGGAGACAGTGCAGGACATTTTTGGGATGATTATTGCCGAGAATTTGAGGTGATAGGCTGAAACCAAAGATGGTGACAGTATTCCCAAATCGAATTCTCATCCTTGCATCCCACCTCCTTTTTTATCCTAAATTCTTTGTTGATTTGCAAACTGCAGATGATTTAAAAATTCCCACACTTCCTATCTCTAGTCCTGATATGACAACCTTAACCTTTCAGGTCCTCAACTGGTACAACTTCGCCAGCTAATAGAGTGAGACTAAGGAAAGAGTAAGAACAAAGTCACAACATCAGCCCTTAATTTCACATTCACAGTAGAGGCAAAGTCTGCATATAATGAGACATAGGGCAAAAGTGCATTGCAGCCAGGGCCGAGGAATAAGGATAGAGGAGGTGCCATCTTGATGGAGAATCAGATTACACATAGGTTCCGCTGCGCAGGGTTCAGATGAGCACTTTGTTGAGGAATGATGCAGAATAATGTTGATGCCCATGTTTATTGTTTAATCTGTGAACTATAAGTTGTGAAAAGATACTGTTTTAAATCCAAAGAAACTGTGCAAGAACATGTTGCAGTTTTCAGAAACAGGATTCTGAAACTTGTTGCGAGTTGTATCTGCAAGATCGCTTTATTTAAGCAGTGGTGGTGAGAGAGCAGAGGGTGCTAGACACCTTGGCTCCATGTGTGTGTTCAATGCAGTTTTGCAGAAAAGACAGTGCTTTGATTTTTTTTCAATTGACAAGTTGTGGGTGTGGGAGGGTTCAGAATAATACCAACCTCTTGATTAGTTCCTGGGTAGGTGACTACAACCTTGGGTGTGAACAACACAGGAAAAATATCTAGTCTGCTATCTCTGAATCTGCAAAAAGCATCTGAATTTCTCTCTGTTCCCCCTGTGTTGACAAGTATCAGAAAATCTCCTAGTAGCTTTTCTCACTCACTGTAAATGGACTCTCTCTGTGCAAAATTCCATTGTTGAAAGGAAAAGGCGAGCTGACCTTCAGAGACTGAAAATCAGTGTATTCTTAATGCTGTGTCCTCATCAAAGAGCAGAAAGGAATCAAAAGGAACCGAAGGAAAACAACTCATTGTTGCCTGTCATCTGGACTGGTGCTAGAACTGTGATTCACTTGACTCTTTTGTTCCTTCCTCACCCATAATATTATAACTTGTCTTGTCCCTTTCTGTGTCTGTTAGTTCAGTGTATATTTTTTAAAAGGCATGGAGTTTAAGGTATAGAGTTATAACTTAGCAATTCATGTTTTGACTCTTACCATTGATTGGAAATCATTTGATTACAATTAATAGTGATTTTCTTGTTAATGATGCAAACATAGTATGCATTCTTTTAACCTGAGTTAGACCGTAAAGTAAAATTGGCCGATGCATTTGTTTTATCAAATTTTCAAATTTGTGATGACTCCAGGAATACTGTGACTTGATTTCCAGTGCACTACCCCAGTGAGCCTTGACAATTTATCCAATGAAATTCCTTGGTGTTTGGAAAGTCCGCTTGTAATGCCAAGAAATGTGGAGAACCATACCACTGACTTGGCTCAGGGCTTTACATAGAGCTTAGCACTGGAAATACTATCATTGCCCTGCTCTGAGGTTTCAGTTGTGGCTGTAATAAATGGCAGATTTCAAGAAGAATTAAGGCATAGACATGTTAGACAAGAAGGGAACTTTCCCATTAGTGGAAGGATCAATAGCTAGAGGTCATAGACTTAAGCTAAGGGGCAAGTTGTTTAAATGGGATGTGCGGATTTTATTTTCTGACAGGCTGGTGGGATTCTGGAACTCACTGCCTGCAGGGATGATAGAGGCAGAAACCCTCATAATATTTAAATATTTAAATGTGCATTTGTGATGCCAAGGCATACAAGCTATGGGCCAAGTCACAGACTCGTAGAATCGTAGAGCTGTACAACATGGAAACGGACCCTTCAGTCCAACTCATCCATGCTGATCCAGATATCCTAAATTAATCTAGTCCCATTTGCCAGTATTTGGCTCATATCCCTCTAAACCCTTCCTATTCATATACCCATTCAGATGCCTTTTAAATGTTGTAATTGTAGCAGCCTCCACCACTTCCTTTGGCAGCTCATTCCATTCATGCATCACCTTCTGCTGAAAATGTTGCCCCTTAGGTCCATCTTAAAAATCTTTCCCATCTCACCTTAAACCTATGCCCTCTAGTTTTGGCATCCACTACCTTAGGGAAAAGCCCTTGGCTATTCCACCCTATCTATGTCCCTCATGATTTTAAAAACTTCTATAATGTCACCCCTCGGCCTCTGACATTCCATGGAAAATAGCCCCAGCCTATTCAGCCTCTCTCTATAGCTCAAACCCTCCAACACTGGCAACATCCTTAAGGTAAATCTTTTCAAGTTTCATAAAATCCTTCCTATAGCACGGAGACCAGAATTGAATGCAATTTTCCAAAAGTGGCCTAACCGATGTCCTGTACAGCCACAACATGACCTCCCAATTCCTATACTGAATGCACTGACCAATAACAGCAAGCATACCAAACACCTTCTTCACTATCCTGTCTACCTGCAACTCTACTTTAAAGGAACTATGAACCTGCAGTCCAAGTCTTGATGAAGGGTCCTGACCTGAAACATCGACTTTCCTGCTCCTCCAATGCTGCCTGACCTGCTGTGTTCCTCCAGCTCCACACTGTATCAATTCCAAGGTCTCTTTGTTCAGCAACACTCCCCAGAACCTTACCGACAAATGTATAAGTGCTGAAAAATGGGATGGTAATAGTCAGGTGGCTGTCCTTGACTAGCACAGATCTGATGGACCAAAAGGCCTTTTTTTTTTAATTCACTCATGGGATAAGGATGTCACTGGCCAGGCAGCATTTATTGTCCATCCCTAATTGCCTGCAGAGCAGTTAAGAATCAGCCACATTGCTGTGAGTCTGGAGTCACTTGCAGGCCAGACCAGGTAAGGATGGCAATTTCCTTCCCTAAAGGACATTTTTCCGTGCTGTAGATCTCTACGATTCTATCTTATTGTTCATCATTGAGAATAGGAAAAAGAATTGTTTCCTGAATGCCCACACAGAGCATGACCTTTTGTTGAGAGCTCTTTTTCCTCTTCTTTGTCTTCCAGATCTTGCCCTTTTCTGGGTGACCCTGGTTCCTTCCCACAGCCATTCCATAGGAAATGTCTATGGATGTAGCATTTTGTGCGAGCAATTGGTTTGTACAGAAGTCTGAAATCAGCAAAACATCCTGCAGCACTTGCAACACTGCTATAAGTCAACTCTTGCAAATGGTAAAAATAAGAAACAACCAAACACATGCAGAATCTTAGCAAAAACCACAAGAAAACAATCAGCATTGAACTTACAAGTTATAATGTTTTCCTGAAATAGTGCTGGAGGTGGGGGTGAGGTAGAGATGTCCATCCGGCTTCTAAATATGTGCTCAACTGTGCAAAGTTAATAAAAGGTGTTATCTGGAATGTTGAATATCTTATCAATTTTGTAGGCTGATTTGTCCTCTCTGCATATTCCACATGGGCATTCACACTGACATCTGAGTCAATATTGTATCAGTGCGCTTTACCCCACAAGTATGTAAGTTTTGCAAGTAAAGATTGCCTCAAAAATGGGTTCAAATGAATCCAATTCCTTGGCTGTGGTGATTTGTGGTTATGCTTATTGAGTGTCATGTGCTGAAAAGGTGGATGCATATGTACAGGGTTGGTTAGCTTAATTTGCTGAATGGCTATTTGCAATGCAGAGTGACACCATGGGTTCTAATTCCCACACTCGCTGAGGTCACTATGAAAGACTCTCTTTCTCAACCTCTTTCTTCACCTGAGGTGCAATAATCTTCAAGTTAAACCACCACCAGTCATATCTCTAGGACTACAGCAACTTTACCTTTGCATATAACATGACACTTTTGCTTTAGATCAATAACAAACTGAGAGTGGGGACTACACAGAAGGCAAAGGCAGTGCCTAAAATTTCAAAGATTTCTGTTAAGTTTTTTTTATGTTATTGTTTGAACGTGCATTGATTAGTTGCTGATTGGGACATGAAATTAAATTCTTATTCACTATTATTCTGTACCTTTTGGCGAAGTTCAAATGCACGCATCACTGAACATTTGAATGACATTTAAAATTCTATTCATTAAACATATCTGCAATAACAGCTGCACATCTACTATCTCGTTGGATCAGAATATCAAAGATTTGTAAAATAACATGTTCTATCTTGCAGCACCTCCAAACCACAAGGGCATTGCATTGATAGGATCATTATATTTGTGCTGCTGTTATTGTTGAGGTCAGAGAACAGAGCCTATCCTGAATTTTATGATTTCCTTTCACTGCCTGATTGCAGCTCAAAAGGCTAAATTTAGAAAAAAAGCAATTTCCAGGTTAGAAGGAAAATAGCAATCCTCCAATCTGCTTCGCAATCCACACAGCACTGAGACAATAGTAATCAAGATTTTAAGCAATTTTGTCTATTACTGTTCATCCTATTACACAGTTAATGTGAGATTTTCTCCCAATATCTGTCCTCTGCATGTCTCTCTGTCAGTTTGCACATGCTGTTTCTCTTTTGTTCCACTCGTAACAATTGCAATGTAGGTACTCGATGGCCTCCAATGAGTCCAACGTTCTTTGTGATGTAGTCACCGTCAAATCTTTAGCCTCCTCTTCACTACCTGTCTATTGTCTGTTGGTGGCAGCATCTGGAAGAATGGGACTAGCTTTCACGTGTATACTAACAATACCCAATTTCATATTTCTATTTTACAATTACCTATCAAAAATAATAGCAATACATACAGCTAATTTATTGAATAGAATCATAGAATGGAAAAATTACAACTTGTAGGGAGGCCAGTCCACTCTCTGTAAGAACAGCTCAGCTAGTTCCATTCCCTTGCTCTTTCCCTGTAGTCCTGCCGAAATTTTAAAAAAGTTAATCATTCAATTCCCTTTTAAAAGCCAGATTTAAATTTGCCTCCACCAAGCTTGCGCATAGCTGATTCCAGACCCTAAATACATGCTGTGAAAAGAAGATTTTCCTCGTATTAACCTTTGCTTTTATTTGCTAATTGTTAAGTCAGAGTCTGCTGGTTCATGACTCATTGAAAAGGTACAGTTTCATCCTATCTACTCTGTTCAGACCCCTCATGATTTTGAATGCCACTCTCAAATCTTCTTTCAAAGTTCTCGGGGAGAACAGCCCTATCGTCTCTAATAAGTTCACATAGCTGAAGTCCCTCATCACTGGATTTGTCCTCATAATTTTTTCTTCAATCTCTTTAATGCCTTCACATCCTTCCTACTATAATGCGGGTGTCTTCACATCATTCAGGCAAAATGAAAACGGAAAGAAATGAGGATGCTGTAAATCAGGAACAAAAACAAAGTTGCTGGAAAAGCACAGCAGGTCTGGCAGCATCTGTGAAGGAAAAAACAGAGTTAATGTTTCGGGTCCAGTGACCCTTCCTCCGGCAAAATACTTCAGTTATGACCATACCAATGTTGCATCAATGTTAACAACAAATTTCTTGCTTTTGTACTGCATATCTTTGTTAATAAAGTCTATGAAAAGCAAAGCAATCTCCTTTGCCTCCATTCAAATCTTAAGCCCCTTTGGCCTTAACACTATTGATCCCACTGATTACCACCTCAATAATAGTGGCAAAACTTGGCATATTGTTCAATGTTGAGCTCCGATTTCTTTCGCATTTCTGCTTACTAATAAGTCTGTTTTCATTTACTTCTTCAACATTGTTTGCCTCCACCCTTCACATCCTCAATTCTTGAAACTGGCCCCAATACCTTCCTCATTTCAAATTTTGACGTCCCCAATTCTCTCCCAGGTGGCTTCCCTCCTCAACACTCTGCATGGATGTGTTTATCCAAAAAACCATATCACACAGTTCTGCACTGCCTTCATTGTGCTCTTCTTCAATTTCTATCAAGTTGCCTTTAAAAAATGTCTTCACATTTAAGTCCATTAATAGCCTTACCTCATTCATGTTTAATGATCTTTTGCTGCCTTTCATTATTGTGCACATCTTTTATTCCTCAACACTAGTTTTCTGCTTGTCATTCATTTCTGCTCCACCACTGAAAACTGTTCATTGAACACTTTTGCTCCCCAATGCCACTAGCTCAAATTTGTCTGCTTCCAAAATCTTAGTCAAAGCCTTTCTCTTAAACTCTGCCTTCACTTCCTCTCTGAAATGTTCTATCTTTTATACCTTTGCTTCACAACCACTATTTTAGCCTAGAAGTGTAAAATGACTCAAAACGTTTTCCTCAACATAAGTTTCAATCTAATCTAAGTATCAGTAATGCGTGGAATATAAATGGTAAGACAAGTGAAAACACATGGCTGCATAAGTAAAAAGGAATCATTGAAATTGCAGTGCAATTGGTGTGAAGAACTCTGTAGAACTGCCAGTCAATAATGATTAACATGATGAAAAACTAATGAAGGCCAAAAATTGAAATGAAACATGGTACTGGAATGAAAAGTCTTTCTTCAACCAGTGTCTGGGATACCATAATTTGTAAATGCCTATAAAAGTTCATCTTTTTTCTTTCTGATATCCTTAGTACACTAATTAAGAATTCCCATTAAAATTTTGATGATGCTTTATATTAACATTGAGTTTAACTCACTGAGACTCCTGACTGATCTGAATAACAAGTGAACCTTCCAAGAGATAAAGCTGAATGCAATAAAATGTCTGCATCTACCCTATAACTATAAAAGCTGACAAACAGACAATATTTTGTTGCAAATTTTAGGAAATAAGATTTGTATGTCTGACTGACATGGCATGCAAGTGATGTGTCACACCTTTCACCATGATTAGCACCACATGTTCATGAAAAAAATTGAAAAAGTTTATGGTGTTCCAAAACAAAATCAACATGACAAAGCTTATTATCACCAGAGATTTTTGGATTAGGTGGTCAAACTTCCAAGAAACAGTGTTGTAATTGCTGTACAAAATTGAAAAAGAAGAAAAAAAAATCAAGATATACATTTATGTTGCATTTTTTCATGACCAGGAGATGATTCAAATGTACTTCCTGCCAGGAAAGTACAGTTTGAAGTCTAGACTAGACTACCGTAATGTAGAAAATGAGGCAGCAACATTTCAAAGCAGCAAAGCATTGTGATACCAATCATATTATCTGTGTTTGTTTGAGGGGGAATATTGGCCTGAAGACAGGAGATAATTCCACTGGTCAAAATAGTGCCATGAGATCTTTTACATTAACCCAAGACAGAAGAGGCCTCAGTTAATATATCATCTGAAAAGTGCCACCTTCAACAATGCAGCACTCCTTCAGTACTGCTTCAGAGTATCAACCTTGATTTTTGAACTGAAGCCCTGGAGAGACTTGAACTCAGAACCTTGTCACTGAGAGCAACAGGTGAAGCTCACAGATCTGTCATTTTCTGCCTCAAGCCAGAAAGTCCACCATTGTCCTGATGTCTACAGGTAAGCAATCTCAGAACAGAATACTGTGCATTTTTTTACATTCTTTCACTCATTTTGATTTCAGTTGTTCTATCACTTGGTTAGCAGACTTTCTGTTGTTTCCAAATATCCACTCCCCTTAAAATAATTTCTCTGAATAGATTTACATTCATAAAAGATGGACTAATGACAGCAAATGATAACATGTAATTTTCTTGCACAGATAAATCAGTTCACAGAGGCAGCTTTGTTTTCCTTGCTCATTATTGATTTTTAAGTTTTCTTGTTCCAGTGAATGCTATTTAAAAAAAGTTGCCAAGTTATTGCTGCTTCGTAATTTTAATTTAAGTCAACTCAAATAAATAATCTGCTTAAGAAGTTGAAGTAATATTCACACTACTTAAATGCCAGGAAATGACTATCTCCAAAAAGAGAGTCTAACCACCTCCCTTTGACATTCAATTCAGCATTACCATTGCTGAATCTTTCACTGCTAACATCCTGGGAGTTGTTATTGACAAGAAACTTAACCGAACACTAATACCGTGGTGACAACAACAGGTGAGAGAGTAGGTTTCCTGCCGTGAGTAATTCATCTGTTGAATCTTCAGTGTCTTTCAACCACACAAGAGTTCATGAGAGAGCATTGGCAGATAGAATAAAAGAAAACCCAAAACGGTTTTTTTTAAATATATAAAAAGCAAGAGAATAACTAGAGAAAGAGTAGGGCCTATTAGAGACCATAAATGTAATCTGTGTGTGGAACCAGAAGTGGTGGCACAGTCCCAATGAATACTTGGCATCGGTCTTCATGATGGAATAGGATTATGCAAGTACACATATCAGAGTGGAGAACACAATTATAGACATCAGGGAGGAGGACTGTGAAATACTAGAATAAATTAACATATAGAGTTGGTACAAGCAGATTTAGCAGTCTCAAAAGTGGATAAATCCACAGGCCTGAATCCGGTATATCCCAAGTTGTTGAGGTAGGCAAGGGAGGAGATATCAGGCAATAATTCCTGTATCCTGTCTGGACACTAATGAGGCACTAGTGGACTGGAGGATGGCAAAGTTGAGAAAATTTTTCATTTCGAGGGTGTTTGGAGTCTGGAATTCACTGCCTGAAGGGGTTGTTAAGTCATAAATTCTGGAAATATTTTAGCAGTATTCATTTAATTACCATAGCTTGCAGGTCTATGAGCCAGAAGCTGAAAAATAAGATTAACGTAATAAGAGGTTTGTTGTCTGATGTGAGCATGATGGTCCAAATAACCACCTTCTGTGCTGTAAATGTCTATGATTCATCTAAAAGCTACAAGTCAAAAGTGTAATGGAATACTCTCCACTTGCCTGGATTAGTGGCAATTCAATGACACTAAACATGTTGACACCATCCATCTTAATTGGAACCCTAACTGTTTCCTTAAAGATGCACCTCTTCTACAACTGGCACATTATGGCTGCAATTTATATCATCTACAAGATATATGGTAGCAACTTGCCAAAGATTATTTGGTAGTGCCTCCTGAACAGATGACTACCACCACATTGAAGGCCACCAGATCATACATCATCTTGATTTATAAACATGTCACTGTTCCTCGATCTTTGTTGGATCATAACTATGTAATGCCTTCCCTAATAACACTGTGGGTATGCCTCCACTGCACACAATGCACCAATTCAGCACATGCTTTAGTAATTAGGGGTGAGCAATAAATGCTGTCCTCGTGAACAATGCTCATACCTCAGGAGTGATTTACTTTTCAAAAAAACTCTAAAAGATCTATGTTAGTTATTGCATTCATCTTTTGTACTATTAATTTGACTTATTAAAAGGACTGTATTTGTTATTGTATTCATCTTTTGTACTATTAATCTGGCTTATTAAAAGAACTGTATTTGTTATTGTATTCACCTTTTTTAGTATGAACTTAACTTGCTTATTTAATATTTGCTATTTATGGTGAATTTCTGCTGGATAGAATAGTTTCCACTGTTTGGAAAAAGAGAGATCTTTGGATTACATTTGGAAATTATAGCATCAAGAAGAAACAGAATGTAGAACTCACAGGAAGTATTTGACGTTTTTGGAGAGAAAAGTTGGATTGCCTTAATTAAACCTTCTTTGCCAGAGCAGCAAGTGCAGGCCTTTCATAATCTTTTTCATTCCTCTTTAATGATGGTATCTTACTGATCCTGTAACCTGTTTCTTACTCAATAATCCCCTCATTCCTCAAATTTCAACTGTTAAGACACTAAGACTTAATTGGAATAAATGCGTTCTCAGTGAAAATAAGCACCAGATAAAGTAACAAGAGAAACACTTACTGACTTGGAGATCATTGCATGAAGGTTAAATACATGAAACTCATTGTAAATGTGGAAAGTTTCACTAGATGGACAAATTCTGTGTAATAAAGAAGAAAACAAATAGAAAATCTCATACAATTCTGGGATTATAAAGTAAATATATAAAGGATAAAATATTATTTGTCTTCTCATAATTTAATTAGTAGTCTAATGATACATGTTAACTCAAAAAGGAGACTTATTTGTTGCCTGAATAGCAAGCAAAGAATATATTTTGGAAAAATAATTTAACCATACTCAATTTAAAGCTTTGCATTTTTATTTCAAGGCATAATGTTTCTTATGAAAATACAGTAATTGTCTGAGATTTCTATGGAAATAGCATGGACAAATCGGAAAACCCGATGCATCATATTCTGATTGTCTTATGACATATGTTTCGTGTCTGCATCTATGTTGGCTTACAAACAGTTTCCTGATTTTTCTGAAAAAACCTAACTCTTCTCAAAGCCCCATATTTGTTATTTTAATTATCTGGCTCATTGGGAAGGTAAAGTAAAGACTACTTGCCATTGGACAATAGTTAATGGTAGCATAACTACTGCCACTTGCCACCCTCTTTTGTACAAATATTAATGCTTGCTGTTGTACAACTTGACAATTTTTTTTCCCCGCTAGATTCGATCTTATTTGGCCTATCTATAAACATTCCAGGTAAAAAAAATCAGAAGGAATTTTAACCAGAAAAAGTAGTGAAAGATCCTCAATTTGAAGAAAAATTCCAATACCGTGCCCTTGCTAACATTCGTTGCTGCTTTAAAATAAGAGCATGACATCCTTAACATACAGCATAAGATAGAGTATAGAAATTGCTAAGTACAGCTATTTAGTGCATTGCTATGGTATGTTCCCAGCTTTCTTTCATCTGACAGGATGCTGCATATTCTCTTGCATTTTTCTTCTTTTTCCTAATGAGCTGTGATCATTCATTGTTTATAGCATCATTTAAGAATTTTTGACCCATGTTCTTAAGTTTATTTTATGCATATACAGTTGCTTTGCTGTAAGTTCTGTTTTCATACAGTTTTAATTTATTTCAGCTAATGACCACATTGTCTGTGATTTGGATTGGTTTAGTTAGCTCTGTTATTTGCTGTCACTGTGAATTCGGAGGTTGTTTTCAGTTGAATCGTTGATTGGTGGCAGAATGGTTGCTAGGGCAATGTTTGCTATACAGTGCACAGTATTCAGCCACATCTGGATAAAGAGAAACAGCTGCTAGAAAGTGAGCATAATTCTTGGTCAGTGTAAGGAATCAGGCCCATTCAAAAATTGACAGCATGTATATCATACCTGAATCCAATTGAAAGAAATTCTCTACTCAATTTGGAATTCTTTTGAACTTGGGTTAGAGTGAAGAATTATTGAGAAGTCGCTATAAATGTATAATTCAAAAGGTAAACATTATGGTAACTATATGTAATATTTTTCTACGTTGAGATTCAAAATCTCAACAAATTCTTGAATCCAATGAGTGCAGTTCTGTCCACAGTTCTGCAAGGGAGGGCACCAAATCGGACAGGGGAGACACTGATCATATGCCCGCAGGAGAAGCGAGGGCAGGCGGGACTCAGATAGCAGCTCATTGGGTTGAGTAATTCACGAAGCTTTCATGGCTCTGACAGGTACACAACTGCTGTGTCATGTACTGCCTCATAGTATTTCTTCTATTGTGTTAGATGTACTTTCACATTTAAGCTGAACTTAACAGTGCCTTTTTTTAGGGGCATCCTTTCATTTTTGATGTTCATGTTCATTTTTTCTCCAGTGCTCCCTCTGCTGCCAGAAACTTTCAATAGAACCAATAAAATGAAGCTAAAAAACCCCACTTTTTTTTTGTTGAATCTGGCCTGCATCCCCTAATCCTATTTATTCCCCTGGCATGATTAAAAAAAAATCCTTTTATGTGATGTGGGTATTACTGGCCCTGATTGCTGTTGATGTGGTGGTGGTGAACTGTTTTCTAAAATGCTGCAGCCCAGGGCTTGCGGGTAAAGCCAGGACGCTGTTAGGAACCCTCCCTCCTTCTCATCCCCGCCACCTTGACCTGACACAGTCTGTCCATCTTCTCTCCTACCTATCCGCCCCTCCTACCCCACTGACCGACCCCCACCACTCCCTACCTGTGCTCACCTATCACCATCCCACCTACCTTCCCAAGCCCCACTACTCTCTCTGTTTCTGAGCTCTCTTCCCCCTCCTCCATTTCTGAAGAAGAGTCCCAACCCGAAACGTCAACTTTCCTGCTCCTCCGATGCTGCCTGGCCTGCTGTGTTCCTCCAGCTCCAGACTGGGTTATCTCTGACTCCAGCATAAGCAGTTCTTACTATCTGTGCTGTTAGGAAGGGTGTTGCAGGATTTTGACTCGGCAACAGTAAAGGAATAGCAACATTTTCCAAGTCAGTCTCATCTATGACTTGGAAGGGAACTTGCAGGTGGTAGTGTTCTCATACGACTGCTTTCCTTATCTAGATCATAATAGGTTGTGCATTTCGAAGGTGTTATTGTAGAAAATTTGATGAGTTTGCTACAGTGCATTTTGTATGTAGTGGATACTCCTGCCACTGTATATCTGTGGTGGAGTCAATGTTTAGGTTCGTGGAGGAGGTGCTAATCATGTGAGCTGATTTGTCCTGGATGCTGTTGAGTTTCCCAAGTGTTGTTGAAGCTGCACCTATCCAGGCAAGTGGGGAATATCTCATCACATTCCTGACTTGTACCTTGTAAGTGGTGGAGAGGCTTTGGGGAGTCAAAAGGTGTGTT
>NC_063359.1:19283945-19311179 GCF_021869965.1 Rhincodon typus | reverse complement strand
ATGTTAAAGTTAATATTCCCAGATTGATGGAGTGTAGTATTGTTCGTATATGATACAATATTTATGCTAGTTTCTTCCTCATTGGAATTATTCCTTCATTCTATGGTTCATCTGCAATTCAACAAAAAGATTCATGTTAAATTCTTCAATTGCTGATTGAAAAAACAATTTGAGCATTTGTTTAACACTCTCTGGCTTGTCGCCCTAAATTTTGCTCATTTTATTGAGCTACCCCTGTGTTTTCTTTTTCTAGTTGTTGATGGTACAATTTCAGATCATGGCTGGAATCAAATAACTGGATCGCAGCTGACTGAGAAACAAGCTGATAGTGAGTCCGCTACAATTGAAACTAATTTTAATGACCTGATTTGATTCCAGGTTTTTGGTATAGTTTGCTAAAAGGGGGTGAATAGGCACTTTTCCATTTTCTTCATCTCTACCAGCATCAGGCTCTCCAGAGACACTTTTAGCTTTACTCTGCCTCAGAAAGATACTCCAGTCTGTTTTACTCTTAAAATTTTCCATTTTCTTTTGCTGTAAAAATAGAAGAATAAAGCAGCCGATACCCAAACTGCAATTACAAAATAGGATTCCAGACTATCTCAAAAAAAAAATTACATTGATCAGAAGCTCCATTTTCAGACTAGAAAAAATTGGTGGGTTATGGCAATCTGAATTGAAATTAGGACATAACTGGGGAACAGTAAAAATATTTTTTCTCTTGGGTGTAATCATCACCATCTAATCCACTAATACAGGTTTCCTCCTGTATGCTTGATTCCTGTTCAGAAAGACATTTGGATGATTTTCTCAACCAAGCAAAACAGGGGATTTGAACTTGTACCTTGGAATAAGACTAATGCTCAGGGTATACCAAGAAATATTCTCAAAATGTATTAAAAGATCCAGGAAAAAATGTTTTTTCAAAGAAATTCAAATTATAAAATGAGCTGAAGGAATGTAATAGGTTTTTCTAATTGCTAAGGGTCTTAACCTTTGGCAATCTCCATGCCATTGGGTAATTTATGTGTTTTGAGAATTGTTTTCACTGTGTCGGTCAAATAACAGTAATAAATTGTGAGAACTAGATGTGCCATTTTTGTATGGCTCCATAGACTAGGTTTTCTAGTAACTCTTGGTTCACCAAATACAAGGGATTACATGCTGCTTTATAATCTGCTGTCTTTTGATAATTACCAGTGCTGCACAATGATTAATTTCAGTTCACAAGCAAAAAAAAATAAATTTTCCCATCAGAATTCATTTGTTCTGGAGAGGCCTATACTTTGAACAGGTTTTGGTTCCTATTTGTACATTTATAAACATGTGGGTGTTACACATTTGCATTTTCACTCACTTTTCTATTTTCTATTGCATGGATTATCCATATTTCTATAAATTAGCTTTCTTTGTTCTTAAGATGAGTGTGCTTGTTTGCAAGCATGTTACCTCTGAACACCATTTTAATATCTCAACGGTGATGAGGGATTTCAACTTCTCAGAAAATTGGGTCCATCTAGAAACTACCCTTTACATTTCTACAAAAACTGGATTTACGTTACTCTCAGAGTCAGTTAAACTTCAAACAAACTCAATAAATTCCTCTCACCACTTAAGTTCACAAAATAGTTTATTTTTGTGTACATGTGCTAATGCTACATTACTGCTTCATCAGTTTCTTTTTATTTACACCACACTGTAGACATTAATGTATGATAATAAAATGTATTGGCTTCTGCAGATACTGAACAGTTGTTTAGAAAAGTTATAATCGACGACCAACATTATAATTCGCAGCCTGTAAGAGATGACAACCAGCGAGTGCAGACTACCAACAGTAAGTCACACAGATAATAGTCTTCCTCACCCTCTTTTTATTTAAGGCATGTTTCCCCTTTTTTGTCTGGTTCCTCCGGTCAGTGTGTGCAGATAAACGTTCTTATTGAATGATCCTGACTTTGAAGTGGTTCTAGAATTTGTATGAAATGGAGCGGGATGACTCTCACCATTTTGGAATTTCCCAGTGATCCTCAATGGTAAAATGCTTAGACTTCATTCAGCACCATTTCCTAATACTCCATCCTGTTGGAATGAACAATTCATTAAACATTGTCACAAATAAATTCACTTACCAACACAGTGAAGCATCACTGCAATCCAAGCCTCTCATTTATACTCAAGTGTTTTGTACATTACAGCGTTGAGTAAAATCTCATTTGGAACTTCAATTGACAAAATTACAAGTTAAAGTCACAAAAACCCAATTTAAAACAAATTATAATGACGATATTAATTACTTGTCTTCATTGTTCAGACCTTTGAGTATAGGAGTTGGGACGGCATGTTGAGGTTAAGGACGTTTTGCAGGATGAAAAATGACAATGCAATCAGGCAGAGTCAATATGGTTTTATGAAAGGGAATTTGTATTTGACTATTGGAGTTCTTTGAAGGAAGTAACAAGCTAAGTACATAAGGATTACTTGCTGATGATTTTTTTTCTGACGGTTATTAGTCTGTGGCATTGATAGCAGTGCAGACAGGGTCATTGAATACTTTTGAGGCTAGATAAGATGGTAAAAGAGGTAACAGATGAGTATGGATAGAGTTGGTTACCCAGCAGGAAGCATCGAATTGACAAAAAATAGGTCATTTTTATGTCGGCAAGGTGTAACATGCGCGTGTAACTAGAATCAGTGCTAGGGGCCCAACTATTTACAAACTTTGTCAATGCCTTAGATGAAAGGATCTAATGAATGGCTAAAATTGCAGATGACACAGAGAAATGTAGCAGAGTAAGCTCTGAAGAAAATAAATGGAGTCTGCAAAGGGATATCGATCAATCAAGTGATTGGGGGGAAAAGTTATCAGGCGAAGCATAATGTGGGAAATTGTAAACTTGACAGTTTTGGCAGGCAGAATAGAAAAATGACATATTACTTAAATAAAGATTTCAGAATGCTGTGTTACATAGGGATCTGATATTTTGGGACATAAAATGCAAAATGTTTGTGTGCAAGTGCAAGTGTGAACAAGTGATTGGGAAGGCAAATGGAATATTATCATTCAAAGGGAAATAGAATATAAAAGTGGGAATGTTTTGCAGCAGTTGTACAGGACATTGTTAAACATTAAGAATGCAAACAAAAGAGAATAAGAACCAGGAGCAGGAGGTGGTGATTTTAGACGATCATGGCTGATCTGATTGTGGCCTTGACTTTCCTGTGCCCCAGCCCATACCTCTGACTCCCTTGACAATCGAAAACCGAATTTAGCCGAAAAAGTATTCAGTGACCCTAACTGCACTGCTATCAGGGAAGAAAATGCCACAAACTAATAATACAAAGATAATTTTTTTTCTGAAGGTCAAGTGGGAAACCACTTATTTTTAAACAATGTCCCCTGGTGTGTACAGTTTTGGTTATCTTACTTAAAAAAACCACATAATATCAGAAGTGGTTCAGAGAAAGTTCACTCCATTTTTGGGATGACTGAGTTATCTTTTGAAGAAAACTTGGACAGTTTTGGCTAGTATCCATTAGAGTTTAGGAAATAAAAGGTTATCTTCTTGAAACATACACGATTCTGAGCAGAGTTGACAGGGTAGATGTTGAAACGATGTTTCCTCTTGTGAGAATTACAGAGTTATAAATAAAGCATGTCTCATTTAAAACAGAGATAAGGAAAATATTTTTCTGTCTAAGGGTTGTGAATCAGTGGAATCCTCTTCCAGAGTATGGTGGAGACAGGGTCCTTGAATATTTTTAAGGCAGAGTTAGATTCTTGACTAACCAGTGTGTGAAAAGCTTTAAGAGATAGGCACCAAAGTGGAGTTGAGGCCACTGTCAAATCAGTCATGACCTTCTAAAATGGTAGAATAGGATCAAGATACTAATTGACCTACTCCCATTCCTAATTATATTTTGTAGTGTTTGTACCTTTAGAAACTTGGTCAACCTTGTTTGCTCTGGGCTCTTTGAATGAGGACCTTCATCACAGAAATCAGTTAATTTTCTATCCCTGCTTTGAGAGGCTACCGCCATTGTAAGTTCCTGACATCTAGACTCAAGCCCTCTAGCTTTTGACTATCTTTGAAGAATGACAAAATGCAATTTAGGTGCATTGTTGTGCATACGTTCTGTATTGTTAGCTTTTACCCAGAAAAGGTCCAAGTAGGCTAGACAAAAGCAATTCCATGTATAATGGTTGATTCTCGAACTTCCCTTAATCAGGTATCCATCGATTACATCTGTAAGGTAGCTACTTGGAATACCTCATATATGTTTACCAATTAATACTGTTTAAATCCGGCCACCAGAAAGGATAGTGTTAAGGGTTCTGAGGAAGGGTCACTGGACCTGAAATGTTAACTCTACGTTTTCTCCTCCACGGATGCTGCCAGACCTGCTGAGCTTTTCCAGCAACTTTGTTTTTGATAGTGTTAAGGGTCTTGTGGTACAGTAGTAGTGTCGCTGTCTCTGGGCCAGAATGTGGAGATGCTGGTATTGGACTGGGGTGGACAAGGTCAAAAATCACATGACACCAGGTCATAGTCCAACAGGTTTATGTGAAACCACAAGCCTTCGGAGTCTCGCTCCTTCTTCAGGTGTTAGTGAGAGAGGTGGCATCACACAGAATTTATTAGCAAAAAATCAAAGGGTCATAGGTTTGTTCAATACATTTGTATCAGTTCTAAGAGGGCTGTTAAATCTTTAATCAGTTAGAAAGGAGATGCAAGTTTCGATTGATTAATACACAAATTCCAGAATTTCTTTCAAGTCACTGCCCCGAGATAACTAGATGTTTTATTAGTGTACCAGAGGTGACGTCACAGCTCAGACAATACATTTTAGATGTGAGGCCTTGTTTAGAATAACTGGTTTTATTTTGAAAGTATGAATTTATAAAATGCCACATTAACAGTCCACAAATTGTGTGCTTTTTTAACAAAATAACATGTACTACAAATTACAAATCTGCAAATGCAAATTCACCCCATAGATTTGTGTGTGTCGCCTTGGAGGCCGCTTATCCAAAGATCAGAGGCTGCATGTCCTTGACTGCTGAAGTATTCCCCTACTGGGAGGGAACATCCCTGTCTGGCAATTGTCACGTGGTGTCCATTCATCCATTGTTGTAGCACCTCTATGGTTTTGCCAATATACCATGCCTCAGGGCATCCTTGCTTGCAGCATATGGGATAAACAACGTTGGCAGTCATGTGAGTATCTGCCGTGCACGTGGAGGATGGTGTTCCCATGTGTGATGGTAGTATCCGTGTCGATGATCTGACATGTCTTGCAGAGGTTGCCATAACAGGGTGTATAGTGTTGTAGTCAATGTTATCCTGAAGGCTGGGTAGTTTGCGGCAAACAATGGCCTGTTTAAGGTCTGGCAGTTGTTTGAAGACGAGAAGTGGATGCATAGGGAAGATCTTGGTGAGATGCTCACCATCATTGATAATTTGCTGAAGGCTGCAAAGGACATGGCGTAGTTTCTCCGCTCCCGGGAAGCACTAGACAACGAAGGGTACCCTATCGGTCGTATCCCGTGTCTCTCTTCTGACGAGTTCACTATGGTTTTTCACTGTGGCAAGTTGGAAGTGGCGATCAATGAGTTGAGCTTCGAATCCCGTTCTTATGAGGCCATCTTTCAACACCTTCAGGCGTTCGCTGTATTCCTCCTCATCTGAACACATCCTTTGTATGTGTAGGTCTTGTCCATAGGGATGGCTTTTTTAATATGATTCGGATAGAAGTTGGAGAAGTGCAGCATCGTGAGGTTATTCATGGGCTTGCAGTAGAGTGAGGTATTGAGGTGTCTGTCCTTGATGGAGATGTGTGTGCCCAAGAATGAGACTGATTTTAAACAGTGGTCCATGATAAGTCTGATGGTTGGATGAAACTTGTTGATACCACTATGTAGCTGTTTCAGCGATTCCTCGCCATTAGTCCAAAGGAAGAAAATATCGCCAATGTATCTGGTGTTTAGCGTTAGCCGGAGGCCTGTGCAGCAAAGATGCATGAACATGTTGGCATATTGGGGTGCAAATCTGGTCCCCATGGCTGTTCCATGTGTCTGGATGAAGAACTGGATGAAGGTGAAGACATTGTGGTCGAGGATGAAGCAGATGAGTTGTAGGATAGCACAAAAACAAAAGTTGCTGGAAAATCTCAGCAGGTCTGGCAGCATCTATGAAGAAAAAAATCAGTTAACATTTCGGGTCTGGTGACCCTTCCTCAGAACGGAGTTGTAGGATGGCGCCTGGAAATTTGCATTTGTTGGTATTGATTACTGATGCCGTCATCGTGGGGGATGCTGTTGTGGACTGCCAAAATGCCCATTGTGACGAGGAATGTTCCTGGTTCGATTGGTCCGTGGGGCTGAGTTTCTGTAAGAAATCTGCAGTGTCGTGACAGACGCTGGGGGTTCCTTTTACAATGGGTTTCAAGATGCCCTCGACATAGCCAGAGAGGTTCTCAAACAGGGTCCCATTGCCTGATACGATGGGATGTCCAGGTGTGTTGTCTTCGTGTACCTTCGGAAAGCAGTAGAAGTCCCCTACATGAGAATTACGTGGGATGAGAGTGCGTAGGGTACTCTGGAGGACTGGATCAAAAGTCTCGATTAATCTGTTGAGTTCAGGGGTGTGTTCTTTGGTCAGATTGGCAAGTGTAGTTGTAGTGTACCAGGTTATTCAGTTGTCTGTGTACTTGCTTGCAGAAGTCCGTTCTATGCTATATGACGATGGCTCCTCCTTTGTCTGCTGGTTTAACAATGTTGCAGTTGGTCTTGAGAGCATGCATGGTGTTGCATTGTACTTGGGTGACGTTTTGCACTACTTTGTGACTGTGGCTGATGAATCTGGTGTTCACACATTCCCTGACGTCTTGAGCATACATGTCGAGCCCAGGGCAACGGCCCTCCGGAGGGGTCCAATTCAACTCCTGCTTTAGCTACTCCACCACGCATCTCTCTGTCAACTGTTCTGGTTCTTTTGGTTGTCTCATGGGCTCACTGCTAACATCTTGGAAGAATTCCCGGAGTCTCATTCGTCTGATGAATTCCTCTGTCTGCTGCGAGAACGATGGGGTCCATTTTGATGGTGGGCCAGAAATTGAGCCCTCGGCTGAGAACTTTGATCTTGTCTGGTTGAAGGGTGTGGTTTGGTAAGTTGATGATGGTTTTCTCCGTGGTGGTACCATTTTCAACTGTGGTACCAGGGGAGGCCTGACTACTGCTGGTGGTGTTGCCAAGTTTCTCCAATTTCTTGATCTTGTGTTGCATGTAGGTGGTGTATTCCTGTTGCCTCGTCTGTTTGGCAGTGTCTTGTACTGTACTGCTGTCACTTGAGCGCAAGCTGTGAATATGGACTCCACCTAAAATGCATTGTCTGACCAGAGATGTCACTTCCGGTATGATGATGAAACGTTTAGTTATCTCGGCGCAGTGACTTCGAAAGAAATTCTGCAGTTTGCCATTTAATCAATCGAAACTTGCATATCCTTTCTAACTGATTAAAGATTTAACAGCCCTCTTAGGTTTGTTTAATACATCTGCATCAGTTCTATGACCCTTTGATCTTTTGCTTATAAATTCTGTGTCTGATGCCACCTCTCTCACTAACACCTGAAGAAGGAGCGGGACTCTGAAAGCTTGTGTTTTCAAATAAACCTGTTGGACTCTAAGCCGGCGTCGTGTGATTTTTTTGATCTGGGCCAGAAGGTGTGGGTTCAGATCCCACCTGCCAGAATTGTGTCATTAACATGTCCAAACAGGATAGGGGAAAGAATTAAATGAATGTTTTCACCAGTTCTGTTTGGCTGCAGGGCCAAAAGATAACTGCTCAACATTCCCTGTTTGTTACTGTTGTGATATCCTTATATATAGTCAAAGTTCTGCAATTTAAGAAAACATAGACAATTAAATCCCACGTGCAGGGGCTAGCTCAGTTGGCTGGATGTCTGGTCTATGATGCAAAGTAATGGCAGCCGTGTGCGGTCAATTCCCGCACTGGCCGAGGTTACCATGAAGGACTCTCCTCAGCCTTTCCTGAGGAGTCGTGATAGTCAGGTTAACGGGAGAGCAGCCCTGTAGTCTGGTAAGACTGTGGTGACTTCATCTTTACCTACACAGATATTACTAATGTAGAGTTATGAAATAATATTTGCAGCTTATTTTTATCTAGGTTCTTTTATTTCTCTATATAATGCTTTGCATTGCAGAACAAAGTCATCTTGATTTTGACCACAAGGACAGGCTTTACAATGATCCCATTCATGAATCAGACTTGTCCATAGGCGAAACTGAACTTACTTTTTTTTAAGAAAGATATTGACAAGTACTTACTTTGTGGTGTTTTAAGTTTTATTTTATTGTCCTATAATTAATACAAAATGGTGACTATCATTAACTACTTCACTCACACAGGCTAGGAAAAGTGGCAATTAGTACACGTCGGTGACTCTTCAGTAAAATCGCCATAGGGCTTCTGTCTCCCTAAAGATGTATATTTATGTATTCAGTATATTTTCCGTATTGACAATCAGAAAAGCAGGAAAACTACTTGTGCATGCCACGTGAAAAGCTAGCAAGTTACCATTTAGTATAAATGTGACACAAGCAGTTGTAAACTCAGGGACTAAGTTAAATGATATCCTATGGTGATGCAGTATTAAGAGAATACAGTTAATAAGAGACTAAAATTTGTGATAAAAATTGCAATTTTAATCCTAGTCAGTTGGCCCCAATCTTTGGAAGCAAAGTTGTCAGTTGAAATGGCAAAATAATCATTTAGTTGTCTTCAAGTACTATTTTGTTATTTATAAATATTTTCTATGAAATTATAAAACAAGTGAATTTATAATTTTGAAACTTTTGCTTTCAAACGAAAAAAGCAAAACAATTTTATGACTAAACAACAATTCATCAAACTCTGTGAAACAAGACTAAAGTTAGGATATTTGTCTTAAGGTTTCAAATTCAAGTTGAAATTAAATTTAAACTATTTCTGATTAAATCAAAACTTAAACACCTTCCAAAACTTCTTTTTGCCTTTTTGAAGTGCCATTCCAGCAGCCCTCTGCTCTTTACAATAGCCATGTTCACGTACAAACAGACAATGAAACCTTGTCAAGCTTATTAAGTGAAAGGCATAGAATAAAAAAAGAAGTACTACGTAGAAAGGAACCATGTGACCCATTGAGAATGAACGACCACAAACAAAGTGCAATCCAGCTGTCTCCTAGTCCTAAAATTTTTGCATATTGCTGTTTTCTTTTGGTGCGTCAATTATTTATCCAGTTCCCTTTTACAGAATACGACCGAATCTGACCTTACAACCCTAACCAACGATATGTTCCTGATCCTAGACCTTTGTTGCATTTAAAAAAAAATGATTTTCCTTTTGTTACTTCTATTTTGCCAACCACTTTAAATCTCAGCACTCCTTTCATTAAGCCTATGGACCATTGTAAATGGTTTTGCTTTACTTGCTCTATCCAAACTATTCATGATTTTAGACACCACTATCAAATCACCAGTATAAGGAAAGCATGCCAAGCTTCTTCAGTCTATCGTGTATCTGTTCTGTATACTTACCAAAACATCATGGATTTCCTAAAGTGTTTTGACCAGAATTGGAGACAATATTCCAGCTGGGGCCAAACTAATGTTTTATTCGAGGTTAATAAAGCTTCTTGGCTGTTGTATACTATGCCTTTATTTATAAATCTTAGGATTCCGTCTGTTTTGTTAACTACTTTGTTCACATATCCCGCTACCTTCACAAATTTATGTATGGTACGCACAGGTGTCCTTTTTGCTTCCACCTCTTTATAATTGTACCATTTAACTGGTATAGTTTTTCTTTATTCTTACTACCTAAATTTTTTTTTGGAATATATTTCATCTGTCATGTATCCACCTTTCCATGAGTCCTCTGAAAATCCATCATTCACATAGATGTTCAGTCGAACTTAAGTTTTGTTGAAAAAAGATACATTTTTGTCAAAGCTTTTCAACTTGTACTCGTCAGGACAGTTTGCAAGAATATTAGTATAAAGTGGAACAACATTTTTATACTGTATGAACAAAATGAGCTGAATATTTGCAGGTTGACTCTGGTGGAGACGCTGTGGAGAATGCATAGTTAGATGGTGACTGATAGTTAACTGCCCTTGAGAAATTAACCAGAGAATGGCTGATGGCTCTTTGAAACAGGTGCAGTATGTGAACATTTTGCCTTGGTTTAAGTTTAAAGATAGCATGGCAGTTAACTGTGAGTTCATCAACTAACTTGCCAATCAGCACACTCTGCTCAAGTAGAACAATGTTGTTCTCTTTTACATTAGTATTCTTGCAACTTGTCCTGATGACTGCATGACAAGAAGCCTCCACAACGTGTGTTTTTTCAGCAACGTTTACTCCATTATTGTTGGCTGTCCACATGATACCATCATTCTTAAGGGAAGCAAGCAGCACTTATCAAATACATTTCCAATGACAAGTGATAGGGTGAATTTTCTGCTGATTATGAATTTTATGTCTAGTAAATGTTCCTGTAATTTATTAGAAAGAAAATCCATGTTTCAGCAATACCTCAGCAGTTGGAAATTTGACACAAAACATATTGGAAAAACAATTCTGTTTGGAACAGGTAGTGGCTACTCTGCTGAGCAAACTTATCTTTTTCTCAGATGGTCAAAAGCCTGACATAATTTCTGTTTCTATTTGCTGTGCTGTTAGACTACAAACTGTGTACCAGAGGTGTGTTTCACAATCAGAGTCTAATGCGTTAATTATTTTCCTTCATAGGTCAGTTCAGTAATACCTGCCGATTATGCGGAGCGATCTTTTCACAAAAGAGTGGCTTGGTGGACCATATTCAGTTTGTACATCAAAGATATAAGCCTCATGTATGTACACTCTGTGATCAGAAGTTTCGACGACCATCAGAACTCAAAACACATGTCGAACGGCGCCATGACAGTGAGTCTCATCTTCAACAGGGAAGTCTATCCGGGACATTTTACCAGCAATTTCTCCCAGATTTACTACATTCACCATGAATGCCGGAACTGTGCTAAATAATTCCAGCAATTCTGATGTCTTTTTTATATTTTTACAAAGCACCGATGATATTGTTATTTCCAATTACTTTAAACTAGTAATTCAAATGCCTCTCCTGCATAAAATAATTGGTCATCTTTCCCCTTCCCCTCCCCCATTTCTGAAGAAGGGTCTCGACCCAAAACGTTAGCTTTCCTGCTCCTCTGATGCTGCTTGGCCTGCTGTGTTCATCCAGCTCTACACCTTGTTATCTCTGGTCATCTTTCTATTTCATTTCAGGTTTTATTGTTTGGTAATTAATTTACTAATTAAAGCTGATAATACCTGTAGATCTCATCTACAAATAATTTTCCTTTGTGTTTCTCAGATTATCACTTTAAAATAAATAGAAACATTATTTTTGAATTTAATCTTTATTTGCAAGTTAGTACAGCCATCACTTTGAAAATTAGGCTTGCATCTTTAATACAGTTCATTGTCTGAGCTTGGAGCATAATTGTGCATTTTTTCTGGCTTATAGATTGCTTATATGATGTCCAAATTAGCAATATTAAATTTGTTGAAAACAGGCTGTTAAAATCACCAGGCATGTTACCAATAAAGGTACAAGCCATGTAGAATACCCTTGATGTAATTTTTTTTTTACATCTTTCTGATTTTTTTTCTTTTGTGGGTTTCCTATCCCACAGCAGCATCTCATGAAAGAACAACCTGTGTGAATGAAACAGCTAGAGACATGCCTGTGAGTGTCACGTCTCATGGTAAATGTTTTTATATTTTCGATCTTTGAATGTTAATGTTAGCCATTAGGTGTCAGTCTTGGCTCACTGGGAGCACTGTTGTCTGAGTCATAATGTCACATATTCAAGTCCCATTTCAGCCCATAACCAGAATGAAACTCGAATGAAGTAATGAGGAGAGGTTGCATTATCACAAGTGTTGTTGTTAAACACTTCTGCCCCATCAGATTGAGGTAGAGATTCCTTGATGCAATTAGTTATAGAACTAGTATTCTTCTAGTACGCTGGCAGTTATTTGTTCCCTAAATGAACACGATAAAAATAGATTATTTAGTTAATTGTTATGTTGCTTTTTGGGACCTTTCTATACCTCAAATGGCTGTTGCATTTCCCTGCATTCAACATTCTGGTGGTGTGACCCTTCTAAATTTGCTTTTTCTCCACAAATGCTGCCAGACTTGATGAGATTTTCCAGCAATTTCTGTTTCTTTTTCATTTTAAAATGGAGACAATTTGCTCAAGTCAGAGGCAGTGCCAAATGTATTCTCAGACTCTTTACTGCATCCTTCATTAAAGCTCTGAAGATTAGGCTTCAAAGTAACCTGCTGTATTTGGACTTCTAGAAGATGTTCAACAGGTACCTCACAAAAGGTTAAGTCATAACATAAGAGCCCCGTGCTAGAGTAGTACTTTGGCATGGATAGGAAATTGTCTAACGAGCAGGAGACAGCAAGTGGGGATAAGGTGTTCTTTTTCAGGTTCGCAACCTGTAACCAGTGGGTTTCCACAGGGATCAGTGCTGAGACAGTAACTATTTACAATATGTATTAATGACTTGAGGAAGGAAGTGAATGTAATGTAGCGGATTTGGAGATAACACAAAAATAGGTAGAAAAGCAGGCTACAAAGGGGATACAAAAATTTACAGTGAAATATTGATAGGTAAGTAAGTGGGCATAAAGTTGGCAAATGGAGCATTATGAGGGAAAATGTGAAGTTGTTCATTTCGGAAAAGAACATTTATTTAAATAGAGAAAAGTTGCTACACAAAGGGACTTGGGGGTACTTGTGCATGAAATAATGGAAAGCTAGCACACAGGGGCAGCAACTAATCAGGAAGGCTAATGGAATGTTGGCCCTTATTTCAAAGAGTTTGAAGTTTAAGAGTAGGGATGTCTTACTACTACTGTGCAAGGTGCTAGTGAGACCACATCTGGAGTACTGAGAGCAGTTTTGGTCCACTTATTTAAGGAAAGATATCATTTTATTGGAGGAGGTTCAGAGAAAGTTGACTAGGATGATCCCTGCTAAGAAGTGATCATCTTTTCGAGCAAAGATTAAACCGGTTTGGACCTTACTTACTGGAGTTTAGAAGAATGAGAGGTGATCTCATTGAAACATATAGAATTCTTAAGGGATTTGAAAGGGTAAATGCTGAGAGGATGTTTCCCCTCATGGGGCAGTCTAGGACATAAGGGCAAGGTCTTGGGATAAAGGAAGGGCAATTTAAGACTGAGTGGAGGAGGAATTTCTTCTGAGGGTTGAGTCTATTTGGAACTCCTTGCCACAGAGAGCTGTGGGGACAGTATCCTTGTGTATATTTAAGGCTGAGATAGATAGGTTCTTGATCAGTAAGGGAATCAAGGGTTACAGATGGAAGGCAGGAAAGTGGGCACGAGGAGTGTCGGAACAGGCTGGAGGGATTGAATGGCCTACTCCTGTTTCTGTTTCTTATGGTTCAACCTGTTACACACAGTCATAAATCACACAAAACTATCTCGATATTGTGTGAAAGGTGTGTTGATAATTATGATGACTTTTTGTTGGATAATGACGGTGTGATATTAGGACACAGCATAAATAATGTACTTATTTAAAATCAACATATACTATGAAATACTTCAATAGCTCCTTTTCATTTCAGACTAGCTTCTAAAAATTAAAATGTCCTACTTGTGATCAAGGAAAAAAGTTTAACTAATTAGTAATGATTTTATTGTCTGCCAACATCCTGTCAAATCTCCTCAGCTGACAGATTATTTGGTAAACACAATCAGGAACATTTGTCAACCAGTACCCAGCATTTAGCTCTAATTTGGAAGATTTCATCTTTTTAAAAAAAAAAACCTCTCTTTTTGGAATTCACTAATCCACACTGCGGTGGACACTGTATAAAATAAAGGAGACAGATGTTTTTAATTGGTAATGGCTTAAAAAGTTATGGGGAGTGTGCAGGAAAGCTCAGAGATGAGATCAACAATGATCATATTAAATGGCGGAGCAGGCTTGAGGGGCTGAATTGCCAACTCCTGCTCTTAGTTCTTATGAATTGGGCAATTCAGCCGAACAAGATCTCTCTCATCAAAACTCGCTGTGTGTTGTAGGAGACTGTGAGGCCATTAGCAGTACTTCAGCCATGAGTTTCATTGGTTTCATCTGTTCAGAACTGGCTGGGTTAGACACATTGCCTGTGCTCAGTTGAGAGTTTTACTGCAATGCTTGTACAGATGGAAGGTGTGACATTCCAAAGAGATGATGAGTTAACTTTTGTTTTGGTAATTTGGAAATTTCTACAAGCGGCCAATTTACTCATTCTGTGTTTGATAGCAACCATTTTAAATCCAACAAGAGTCAATTTTGAAAAAGAATCTAAAGAGCATCGTTTTCTTCTAAAAATAAATCAATTTAGGATCTACTTTCAAAGCTTGTGGTCATGACATTTGACATAATAATATGTAGCTTTCCTGCTTACAGATCACTTGCCCAAGATTCAGATATATAATGTTGCACCTTTGGTCAAATCCTACATCAATGAAAATGGTGAACAGAAATTATCAGGTAGGGCTTAAGTCTGTTTTGTTTAAACACACAGGCTATTATTATGCAAAAGGAAGGAAACTGAAAATAATTCTACTTAGTTTAATTACAGTATTTTGTTTTTACTTTGCACATTTTCCTGCCCTGCAGATGAAATGAAATTTGTCCAAGATGCTATCAATCAGGTTAACACTGCCAGAATTATGACTGTGAGAAACAAAAAGGCAATCAAAAGACCTAAGAGTAAGTTACATTTTCCCAATGCTCTTTACAATCTGAAAAGTTTAGCCTTATGCCAGGACAAGATTTGGAAGGCTCTGGCAGTTCCCCTGTTATTTGCTTAAGTAGCAACTTTTTATTAAAACGCCAGACTGACCATTCAGTTATCAAGGAAATCACAGAAAAGCTTAAATTGTGTACTTATCAATGTTCACAGTGGCACACATATCACTTGGAATTCTAATGAAAGGTGGCTGGACTCGAAACATTGGCTTTGTTTTTCTTTCCAGGGATGCAGCCAGACCTACTGAATTTCTCCAGAAACTTTGTTTTTGTATCCTTTGAGAGTCACTGGATTTTCCTTTTACTTGTAAAGGGACCTAGTGGCCAAAAATAATTTTCTGACTGATGTTTCACGTTACCTTTCCAAAGACCAAACAAAATCATAAAATGTTAATCCAGTAGTAAAGAAAAGAATTCCAAAGTTGGTTCTAAGCATAACTGTGTGATAATCACTTCTACATAAATTAGTCTTCAATTTTGTTTTGTGCTTTAATTTTGCACAGTAAAGCATTTAAATGGTAATTAGTTAACTACTATTTTAATAGGGATTAAATGATTTAAGTTGTCTAATGCTTTCTACACTGTCACAATCATCTAGTCAAAATCCTGGAAATCTCTCCAAACAGTACAGTGCTTGTACCTTCATAAAATGTACCACAGAGGTTCTAGAAGCTGATTCACCAATTTTTTGAGGAATATTGGGAAATGGGCAACAAATGCTGGCATAGCCAACAGGACACATCTCATGAATAAATAATAAAAAAATTCCTGCTCAAAATATTTCCAAATTGAGAAATTTCTAGTTTTAGATTTTGTTCAGGAGAATGGTACATTCTTAATGCTTCAAAGAAACTAACAAATCAGACTTTCCAGACGCCTGGAATCATGAATTACATTTGTCTGGATCTGCCATTGGTTTGTTGCCTGATCCTGCAATCGACTTGAACATTAATTTGCAAAGTCAACATTCTGACTTCAATTAATGAACACTTTTTTTGACAAGGTGATATCTGGAACACATTTTTCTGAAACAATGTTGAATTTTGCTGCTTTGAAAACTGCTTGTTTCATATTCCAAACTTTTTTTTTCCAACTTCACTCTACAAAAATCAAGCTACCTTTGTCCTTATAGATCAGCAATATGGATGATTCCTGTGCTGTGTCACATAAATACACTGATTCAGAGAAAAAGGATGCTGTGAATGTTACAAATTATTGCAAAACTTTGGAACATAAAACAAAGAACTGCAGATGCTAGTAATCTGTAACAAAAACAGAAATTGATGGTGAAGAGTCACCAGACTCAAAACATTAACTCTACTTTCTTCTCACACCTGCTGAGTTTCACCAGCGATTTGTTTTTGTTTGCAAAATGATACCTGTTCCTTTTCCTTTTGATGATCTGAGGTACCGGTCAGGTGGGATGCGCCCCAACATCTCTGCCATGATTTTCTATTCTACATTTAGCAGCAAGGCAATTATTTGTTTTCTTCTCAGTTTTCTTTCCGGACCTTACGGTTATGGACATTAAAAATGACTTTTTTTTGAGTCATGGACAATGGAACATCTCCTGATTTTTTTTTTATTACTCATTAATGGGTTGAGGGCATCGCTGACTAGGCAGCATTTATCACCCCTCCCTAATTGCCCAGAGGGAAGTTCAGAGTCAACCACATTGTGTTAGGTCTGCAGTCATATGTAGGCCAGACCAGATAAAGATGGCAGTTTCCTTCCCTAAAGGACGTTAGTGAACCAGATGGGTTTTTCCTGTGATTGACAATGGATTCATGGTCATCATTGGACTCTGAATTCAATAGGGGAACTACGAATCTAATGTTGACCATGAATCCATTGTCAATTGTCAGAAAAACCCATCTGGTTTACTGACGTCCTTTAAGGAAGGAAACTGCCATCCTTACCTGGTTTGGCCTACATGTGACTTCAGACCCATAGCAATGTGGTTGACTCAGAACTGCGCTCTGGGCAATTAGGGATGGAGAATAAATGCTGCCTAACCAGCGACACCCTCGTTGTGTGAATGAATTAAAAAAAAATGTTCCATTGTCCATGACTCAAAAAAAAGACCTATAATATGCAGATGGGAGATGCCTTGTTCCTGAACTGCTTGTTGAAAAATGCAAAGGAATAGTTCACCTTGATTCATTGACTTGTTCCTCTTCCTCAATGATTACAAGTGCTTCACCTCAGTTTAAGTCTAATGCTGCCACCTCAGTCGAAGTTGAAAATTATATAGCATGCACAAATCATGTCCTGCTGTGGTCTTTCATTCACCAAATGAATATCCATCTGAACTGTAAATGTTCCATCACCAAGGAAAGGAATAATTGATGTGAACATTGACCTGGTGTCTATTCTGAACAGTGCAATATTGCTCCTTGTGACATTTAAGAGGAATATTACAGCAAGACTGTGCTCAATTTAGCATATTTCTTCCTCCATTGACTGCGAGTGACCTCTTCCTGTTCTGTTTCTACACACTGTGATTGAGATTGCAGACTTAGAATTAGAATTAGCTTTACAGTCACTTGTACTCACGCGAGTACAGTGAAAAGTTTACAAGTCACTACCTACAGTGCCATCTTAGGTACAAAGCAGAAATAAACAAGGTTGCAGGAATCTGTGTGGAGCTGGAGGAACAAAGCAGGCCAGGCAGCATCAGAGGAGCAGGAAAGCTGACGTTTTGGGTCAGGACCCTTCTTCAGAAATGGGGGAGGGGTAGGGGACTCAAATAAATAGAGAGGAGGGGTGGGGCCGGGGAAGGTAGGTGGGATGGTGATAGGTGAGTGCAGGTAGGCAATGGTGGGGGTTGGTCAGTGAGGTGGGAGAGAAGACAGAAAGGTCAAGGAAGCGGGGATGAGAGGGAGGGTTGGTCATGGGATGAGGTCAGGAGTGGGGAGATTTTGAAGCGAGTAAAGTCCACATTGAGACCACTGGGTTGTAGGCTCCCAACGGTACTGCAGCTGTGGCCTAACCAAAGTTTTGTACATCTCCAACGTAATCTCCCTGCTGTTAGAATCTGTGCCACAACTGATAAAAACAAGTGCCCTATAATGTTGCCTTAAGAACCCTAGGAACCTGTCTTGCCACCTTCAGGAATCTGTGGACAAGCACCCAAAGATTCCCCAGTTCTCCTGAACTTCTTAGTGTGCAATTCATGGAGTACTCCCTTGTCTTGTTACTTCTTCCAAAACGCATCCCCTCACACTTACCAGGGTTAAGTTCCATCTGCCACTAATCTGCCCATCTGACTAATCCATCTATCTCCTCATCTGTAACCTAAGGCCTTCTTCCGGTCAACTGCCCATTTAATCTTTGTGTCATCTACCAGCTTACTTATCATCACCCCCTACATTTTCTTATATATAAACAGATCACGAACAATAAGGGACCCTGTGATATGCTAATGGACCTGGCCTCTAACCATAGCAACAGCCTTTCAACACCACCTTCTGTTTCATATCACTAAGCCAATTTTGGATCCCATTTGCTTTTACTGTCTTTATCAGTCTCCCGTCTGGGACCCTGCCAAGAAATATGTATAAAAGATATCAACTGCACTACCCTCATCTACATAACCTCCCTATGACAAAGTCATGCTAACTATCTTTGATCAAACCTCCCCTCTCCACCTGGAAATTAATTCTCTCCTTCAGAATTTTCTCTATTCGTTTCCCTACCACTGACATGAGACTCTCTGTTCTGTAATTTCCTGGTCTCTCTCTATCACCCTCCTTGAAAACTGGAATCACATTAGCTGTGCACCAGTCCTCTGGCAACTCTGCTGTGGTCAGAGAGGTATTAAAATTTGGGATCAGAGTCTCTGTAACTTTTTCCCTGGTATCCCACAGCAGTCAGGATACAGCTCATTCAGACCTAGGGATCTGTCCACTTTTACGACTGCTAAACCCTGCAGTATCTCCTCACTTCCTATGTCAAACTCTCAAGAACCTCAGTTCCTCTTCCACAATTCTGTACCTACATCCTCTTCCCAAAATGAAGACAGGCTTGAAGTATTAACATCCTACCAGTGCCCTATGGCACCACACACAGATTAGGGTCCAAGGGGGCAATGGGACCTTTTGTTGGCCTGGTTATCCTCTTTCCTTTGATATACCTGTAGAATATTTTGGGATTAGTCAATTAGACACCTCCATGGACCCCTGCAATGTTTGCGAATTTCAAGGGAGTAAGCAACTCACTTCAAAGTCTATTCTTCTCCTTTGTGGACAGATAACTTAAGAATGGCAATCCTTTCTGCAGGAGACTCCATGTCATTCAAAACTGCGATTTTAAAATCAGTATTTCCTAATAAGGTATTGTTTTAATGTTATTATCACAGCATCATAAACATGCAGTGATGTAACAAGAATGTATTTTCATGTTAGTTTTGGAATCCATAGCCTAATGGTCTCTTGCTGTCATTTTTATATTTTCAGGAGTGCACAAATGCAGCCTTTGTGGGAACAAGTACTTGTATTATTCTACTCTTTGGAAACACAGGCTGATGCATGGAGGTACACTTCCCTTCAAATCTTACAACTTTTGAGATAATAGGAAATTTATTTCAGCTAATGTGATGAATGGCAAATTCACCGTCTATAAACACACTTACAGCATTTAGTTTCTTCACAGTGTTACTTGCCTTAAAAAAAGCTTAGCAAGTATGAATTCTTTTGATTTATTTCCCAAAATATGTTCAGCAGCTTCTGGGTTTCTCAGGCTAGCAAAGAGGCCTGGTGTCTCCCATGTTGATGGTTGAAAACTTTCTCTTGTGCTTTGTCATTATTGACCCCCAATGTTGGATTGGGATTTTGCAGGAGGCCTTACTATACGAAATTAAAACTTCTTAGAAGTGGGCAGGAAAAGTCAAAGACAAAGAGATCAATGCTGCCATTCTGTACTTACCAGCTGGAAGGAAGTCAGCATTGGGAAGGATGTGCATGGGGGCCACTTGTTCACACCTCAATCTCAGGAAGTCGCGTAGAACATAGAGGGATGTGAACCAAATGGAGCAGAGACAGGAAAGTAAGAAGTGGACCCTCTAGGCTGGAGAGATTCAGTTATGAAGAGAGATTGGTCTGACTGGGTTTGTTTTCTTTAGAGCAGAGGAGAGGTATAAAATTATGAGGGATACAGATAGGGTAGATAGGAAGGAATTCTCCTTTGGAGGGATCAGTGACTGGCGGCAGGGAAGAGGGAGGGGCATAAATTTAAGGTAAAGGACAGAAGGTTTAGAGGAGATGTGAGGAAAATCATTTTCATCCAGAGGATGGCAGGAATCTGGAACCCTCTGCCTCGAAGGATGATAGAGGTAGAAACCCTCATAAGATTTGCAAAGCAAAGCATACAAGGCTATGGACCAAATGCTGGAAATGGGATTAAAATAGTTAGCTGGCTGTTTTTGACTGGTGCAGGCGCAATGGGCCAAAAGGCCTTTTTCTATGCTATAACTGTATCTAGTTGTAATTCGTAATTTATGTGGACCATACATCCAGTGACTCATTACATTTAGTCAAGCTGCTCTCAATAACCTTTCATGTCCAATGAAATTATGTTAGACTAAACTTTAGTTTTCTTGTTTTCAGTACGCACACAACATTAATCAAGGAAGCTAGTGTGGTTATAGTGTAGATTAACATATATAATAATGTCTAAGGTTTTAGAATAGATTTGTAGCTTGGGTTATGGATGTTGAGGTTGGTTGGCTCGCTGAGCTGGTTCATTGTTCCGCAGACGTTTCATTACCCTGCTGGGTAACATCATCAGTGCAGCCTCCGATGAAGCGCCGTTGTGTTTTCCCGCCTGTTATTTAGACTCTGGTGTCCGTTGAGCTGGATTACCTCACTTCTGGTTTTCCTTCGCAATGGAGTGTATATGGGGTCTAGCTCTATGTTTTTATTGATGGCTTTCTTAGTGGAGAACCAGGCTTCTAGAAATTCCTGTGCTTATCTCTGCTTCGCCTGTCCCAAGATCCTGGTGTTGTCCCAATTGAATTGGTGGTTTTTCTTATCCATGTGGATGGAGATGAGTGAGTATTGGTCGTGTCTTTTTGTTGCCAGTTGATGTTCGTGTACTCATGGTTAATTTTCTTCCCATTTGTCCAAAATAATGTTTGTCGCAGTCTTTGCAGGGAATCTTGTATACGACATTGGTCCTGTCCTGGGTAGTGGGTCTTTGGTTCGGGTGGGCAGTTGGCATAAGGTTGGTGTGGGTTTGTGTGCTACTCTGATGCCCAGTAGTCGTAGGAGTCTTGTGGTCAGTTCAAATGTGTTCTTGATGTAAGGTAGTGTGATGAGTGTGTTGGAGTGTGTAGTATCTTCCTGGTGTTGTTCAGGTAATAGGCATCTTCTGACCCAGTTTTTCAGGTATCCATTGTCTTTGAATACTTGGAAGAGGTACTCTTCTCTTTGGTGTAGTTTTGTGCTGCTGCAGTATGTGTCCGTTTAAATAATGTTTCCACGCAACTTTGTTTGTGTGTGTTAGGGTGGTTGCTGTTGAAATTCAGTACTTGGTCAGCGTGTGTGGCTTTCCTGTGTACCTTTGTTAGGATTTCCCCATTGGTCCTGCATTCCACCATGACATCCAGGAATGGGAGCTATTTGTTCTTCTCCTCTTCTCTGGTGTATCTGATCCCGGTGAGGGTGTTGTTTATTAGTTCATATGTCTCCTCTGGTTTGGTCAGTTTAATAATGACGAAGGTGTCATTCACATAGCATATCCATAGTTTTGGCTGGATTAGCGGAAGGGTCATGCTTTCAAGTCTCTGCATCACCGCTACAGCTATTAGTCCAGAGATAGGTGATTCTATGGGTGTCTCGTTGATCTGTTCATATATTTGGCCGTTAAAGGTGAAGTGGGTGGTGAGGCATGGGTCTAGTAATGTCAGCATGTTGTCTGTGGAGATGGTGTCACTAGGGTCTTGTTCTTGTTTTAATAGTGTTACCAGTGTTTCTTTGCTAGAGGTATGTGTATCAATGTATATACAACGATAAAAGCTTTTGACTTTCAAGTTTACAGCTTATGAACGTTTATGTATTTAATAAATACATTTTTACTTGCAGGGAAAAAGAAACATTTCTGTCTACTGTGTGGATCAGGCTTTTTTAGGTCAAAGAATTTGGACATTCACTTCAAGTCAATACATCTTCAGGCCTTTAAGTTCAAGTGTCCTCACTGTGAAAAAGGTTTCAATCGACCTATTGATGCTCAAAAGCACATCATTATTAGGCATACAGGTAGGTTTTCAAGTGACGTGTAAATGTTTATGTTCTGAATAAGAATTGTAATGAATACAAAACATTTCTTTTTCTCTACATTTGCTGCAAGATCTGTTGAGTTTCCCTAACATTGTGTTTATTTCAGATCTCCAGCATCTTTCATTGCTTTCAAGTGTGTGTTCTACCTAGTCACGCATATGGCTAATGATGTAAATTATCCATATTTGATTCTGTTTTAAATATCATTTGAAAGGTAAAAATTATCCCTCTGAATAACCTAACACAATCAATCAATTAAAGGAAAAATAATGAAACTTTCTCTGCAGAGTACAAATTTTGGCAAAAAAATTTGACCAAACACTTGGTAGTTGTGAAAGGACAAAAGGATGACCCAGATGGCTTTCAGTCTGGTGTTCTTGCATCCATAGATGTGTGTCACTAGACACTTTCATTTGTCACTGAATTCTCTTCAGATGCAGTACATTCAGGAGATGTCAAGAGAAAAGTCTTCCAGAAGGCTTGGAGAGGAGGTTTTTCAGTTTGTCAATTCTATCGTGGGATCCTCGAGAGAGTTTTTTCAAAGATTGGAAAGACTGAGCTGGGAGTCTTTCCACACGTTACACAACTGAATTCCAAAACACATTAGTTACAACTCCTGACAGCCTTAAAAACTCTTTTGCTGGAAGTATCATATCTGAGTTCAATTTTTGACTTTAAGAAAAATCTCTTTTCAGAAGTGTCTATATTTAAAAATCTCTATTCAGTGACCCTTTTTAAAATAAAAGCATCTCCTCCCTATTGTAAATGGACTGATTTTCACAATCCTTAAGACATCTTAAGGATAAAACAGATTTGCATTTATAGAATGCCTTAGAGTTCTCAGGATAGCTCAAAGTCACAGTTCCAGTTTCAGCTAATGAATAACTTGTAAAAATGCTAAAATTTATTTGACAGTTATTTGCAAACCTCAAAAATAGCAATGGATAATTAATTCAAAAATACCTAAAGAAATCATTGCATTTGTATGAAGTTAAATAACAAGCTGTTAGCATTCAGAATAGAAATATCCAAGCAAGAATCCAAGTTTCAGAAATTCACAAATACAGCAGCCTTAAATATTCCTGACTTTGTACAAAGTACAAATATTCTGAAGAAATGGCATCATAGGTCTCAGTAGCAGTGCCTGCTTACCCAGTCTCAGTCCAGTCCAGTCTTCCATCAGTTGACAGTGCTACTCAGACACTGAACCTGTCCATTGCAGACAGCATCGGTTTCTGATAAGGACCAAATGGACAGCACCATATTTGGATGAGAACCAGGCAGAAATAATTCTGGAACCTACGGGAACTAAAGCTGAGGCACAGTTCTGCTAGAATATATTTTTAGTCTTCAACAGAAGACATGCAAAGTGCAAGATGCATATAGGAGCCAAAAAAGAACGTCAATGAGAGGCAATATTCTCTCAGACTATTCAGGTGATTGTACAATATATTCAGGATCTCTTAACTGCTCTGTCAGTATACTGCAATCAAACTGTCAAAACATACATCATTACTGAAATGTCATTTTGACAACTGGTCAAAACAAAAATGGTCTTCAGACTCCAGTGCAATGAGGAAGCTGGTTTTAACATAGGCCAGTCTCTCAACTAATTGTTTAATTCGGTACGTACTTCAAAGGCATGAACTATAATAACAATAATAAAAAAAACCGAAAGAACTGCGGAAGCTGGAAATCTGAAACAAAACTAGAAATTGTTGGAAAAGCTCAGCAGGTCTGGCAGCATCTGTGGAGAGAAAGCAGAGGTGACATTTTGGGTCCATTGACCACTTGGGTTCTGAAGAAGGGTCACTGGACCTAAAACGTGAACTCTGATTTCTCTCCATGGATGTTGCCACTCCTGTTGAGATTTTCCAGCAATTTATGGTTTTATTATAATAACAATAGTATATTCATGTAGCATTTCTTTAATTTCCAGATTTGAAGAACTTCATTTGTCGAATTTGTAATAGAAACACAGAGACGGCTTCTGCACTGCAGAATCACATCAAAAAGTACCACTCCCCAAGTAAGTAAACTTAAGTTTGCCATAATTAATAAGGTTATGCCTTGTAAAAACAAAAGCATTGTTCATTTGGATAAGTTTCAACAGTTTGCCAGTGTTTTAAATGCATTTAATTTTATTTCCATATGCTGGGATATATGTCCTATCCCACAGCCAGGACAGACCCTCCAAAGATGGTGTCAGAAGGAAATTGCTTTGGCAGTCTTCAGCATTGACTCTGGACCCCACTAACACTCATGGCATTAACTCAAACATGGGCAAGGAAACCTACCAAACACCACTTAACTGTTCGCCTTGAATTGATAAATCAGTGTTCCTCATGTTGAACACACTTGGAGGAAGGAGAAGGTGGAAAGAACACAGAATGTACAGTGAGAGACTTCGATGTTCATGATATACAATGGCTCAGCAGTACCACAAGTAGCTAAGCTGTCCAAGTCCTAAAGGGTAAATCTGCCAGACTGGATCTTGTGGTAGGTGGTAAAGGGGGCTAACAAGAAGAAAACACCTGCTCGCCCTGTTACACATTCATCTGTCCGGGACAGTATATTGGTGGGAATAACTACCACATAGTCCTTGTGGAGACTACGTCCCATCTTCAGGCCAAAAATACCCTTTGTTATGTTGTGCAACATTACCAATACGCTACATGGGATGAATTCAGAAGATAAGAGTAGCTAAAACTGGATGCGTAATAAGGCACTGTGGGCCATCAGCATCAGAATTACATTCAGCTGCAATCTGTAACCTCATGGCCCATCAAGCAAGGTGATCAACCCTGGTTCAATGAAGAATGCAGGCATACTTAAAAATATGAGGTGCCTTTCCTGATGAAGTTACAGCACAGGACTACTTGCTGCCAATTAGCAGAGGCAACATGCAACAGAGTTGAGCGATCCTGCAAACAATGGAGTAGTTCAAAGCTCTGCAGTCCTTCAAGTCCAGTTGTGAATGGCAGGGAACAACTAACAGGAGGCAGGATTTCCACATATACCACCACCCTACACAGTGGTGAGAAAAACTGAAGTATTTGCAATTACCTTTAGCCAGAATGCTGAATGGAGAATGCATCTCCCCCCACCCCTGAAGTCATCAGCATTACAGTTGGCAGTCTTAGGCAATTCAGTTCAGTGTACATGATGAGAGGGGAATTGACTAAATTATCTTATAGGTCAAAGCATGAGGAATTAAACTGGATTCAAATATTGATTATGAGCCTGGCTGTGAATACCAATGCTCCGTTCAAATTTAGTCTTAAGATCAATTTATCTTCTCATCACTAATCTTGATGCCTTTTCACCTTCTGTGTTAGTTATTTTAAACATTTATTATAAAAAATATTAAAGGTATTTCAGGCTAAAACTAAAATTTGAGCCAAAATTGCACTGAAATGCATTAGCCTTTATTTGGGCAAGTCCTCAGTGATGAAAATTACATGCAGCTGTTCCAGCCAGTCTTCATCCCAAACAAATATGTTTGCCTCTACGAGCATGATCCCTCTAAAGCCCTATTAATTGGCAGCGAGGTTTATTTGTTCATTACAGCTGATCAGTAATACCTAACAATTTTTCTCCGAATTCCAAACTTAAGTTTCTATGTTAAGTAGTTGGCTGCTTTTTCCCTTGGTTATGCTACTCTTGTAGCTCAACAGTGTCTAATCCAGTGGTTGTTGCTTTCATTGAGGGATCTCTTGTTTGCAAACCATGTGGATCAGATCTGCTGCCTAGTCCCACCCAGAGACTTGACAAGTGAAAGTGATCTCAAGATTCAATCAATCGTGCACTATTTCAACCTTTTTGTGGGTTTGAAGTTCTTTAATAATGCTCAGTCCCAATTTGTTGAGAGATCAGGGGCAGCTCGTACCCGTCTTTCCTATTTAACCAGTTTTTCTTTTCTGGTTCCCAATACTGACTAATCCCTCACTGGATAACCATTCCTATTTACACAGGTCTCTTGTTTCTCAATTTTGGACCATCAATCTTTTGAGCGTTTGAGATGAGCCCAACTTTGTCCTTGACTTTGAAAATGAAAAAAATCTGGATCCATTTCTAAAATTGGGTCCAGTATTCCAAGAAAATGACATTATTTTCTCTACTCAGTCATTAATCACAAGCTATTCCAACACTTAGGCTGGAGCACCCCCTTCCCCCCCCCAAAAGAATTCAATAAAAGTGAGATAAAGTGCAATTTGATATTTCTACCATTTAAAATCATGAAAAAAGTAATGGTGTCAGCATTTTATTTAACAAGATTATAAATTTGCTCATAAATATTAGCAGTTATCGGTTGGTCCCAACTAGACTAATAATCATTCATTACCAAAACTGGCAATTGCTATAATTTAAAATTGATATTTCACATAATAATTCATTCATTTGGTTGTATAGCATTGTTCGCTTTAAGTTTTCAACTTAGTTCATTACTGGTATTAGAACCTTGAATGATTTTTTATTCTCAATTTTGGTTTGGCACTGTGAACTGGGAACTGTTAGCTGAAAACAACTTGTAGACTTTGAAACAGCTTGTGATAAAAGGCAAAAAACTGACCAAACAAGGTTTCTTTGTTTGAGAGGACAGGTGTGGAGTCTAATTGGAGGCTGAGTCTTGATTAAAAGGATTCCGACAGACATAGCGACACCGGTAGAGCATTACATTTAAACAGATAGAGGTTGGCTATTGACAAAGTCAGTATTTGAATATTGTTTCCAGCAAATCTGGAAGAGACACAAGAAGATGGTGGTCATTGAATAGTATTTGAGATCTTAGGAAGACAGTCAGACTGTCTTTTAAAAAACTGTTTTCGGAGGAAACAAGTTTGGTTGCTAACAGGACAGCATGAAGATTTGAAAGTTCCCTGCCTAATCTCTTACACCACCTTTTGGAAGCCCAAAGAGTAGAAAGCGGAGTTATAAATATTGCTGCTTTTGCCTGGATGAACAGAGGTGATCCTGATCGGCAGTTCCAGAAAAGCAACCAAGAAGTATACATGAGAGATAGTAGGAACTGCAGACGCTGGATGAACAC
>NC_063359.1:19225849-19283445 GCF_021869965.1 Rhincodon typus | reverse complement strand
ACATAAACATCCAAAGCTAGTAAGCTTCTTTTATAGAAAAAGGAACAGCAGCTTCTATTTATTCAATACCTTTAACAATAATAAAACATTTCAAGGTGCTTTACCTTACCAAACAAAATTGGGCAAGAAACATGCAAGGAGATCTTGGGACAAAAAGCTTCGTTAAAAAGGTAGGTTTCAAACAGCTATTAATGGAGAGACTTAGGAGGAGAGTGCAGAGTTTAGTGCCTATGGAGCAGAAGCTACAGTGTCAATACTGCTCGATGCCACAATTGGTGGAGCACAGAGATCTTGGGTGGGAGTAACAGGAGGAGGGGCCAGTGAGTTAAGACTGGAAGAGAACACAGATATAGGAAAGGACAACATCAAGTAAGGATTTTAAAATCTAGGCATTGCTTAACTGGGAACCCTTGCAGGTCAGCAAACACAGAGGAGATGGGTAAAAGAGACTGGGTATGAGCAGCAGTTTTTAAATAACATTTGCAGAGGGATTGATGAGCAGCTGAGCTAGGAGTGGGATAAAACACTCTAACTGTGCCTTCAAATACCAAAAAAAATTCACAAGCAACAGAAAATTATTAATAAGGTCTCAGTGATCCCAGTGGCCAGAAGATCAATAATACTGCATTATATTGTATCTCTTCCACCACTCAATTAGTCTTTCTCCATAAGGTACCAATTCTCCCTTAAACTTGCCGACATTATCTGCCCTCTTCAGAACTTCAAGTGTGTCGTACTAACCAAAGTTTTTATGGTCTTCGATGTGCTTCAAGAAACTGGACTTGTATTTGTATTTCTTCCCACAAATATCACACGAGAAAAAGTAATCTGAAGAATACATTAATGGAATATTTTACTTACTTGAATATGTGTATAGAGAGAATAATGGCTCTCACAGTATATTAAGATGTTACATGTCAGTTTGTAACCCAAATAAACTTTCAGAAGGCTTTGACTGTGTACACTACATACAAAACAAACAGAATAGAGCAATGTAAGAACTGCAGTCATTATTACCTGGAAGTGGTCTGCATTGGAATGCAGGGAGGTGATCTCTTGAGGTGATGTTGAAATTTGAAGGAGGGCTTACTTTTCCCATTATACCTGGATTTGCAAAAACTTTGATTACCAATCTACACAACGTTTATCTTCCATGTAGCAGTTAGACTATCTCATGAGGCAAAGTTCACAGTGAATCAGAGATTGGGGTTTTCTTTGATCTGGGACCACTAAGTTCCTTTGGAATCTTCTATCTGGCTTTCAATGGAACAGGAGATATGCATCCTTCACCAATAGCTTTTTCACTTATTCCATTCTCCAAGCTGGCTCTTGCCTTCAATTTCCCTTACCATATTCCACATTCCCTCAATAATCTTTCCCTCTATACATGTGCACAGATAGTGCCTTCTTCTTTGGACAACTTCCAACAGGGTCCCTCTCCCCTTCTCATCAGAATCAGTCTCAATCATTTACCTTGCTCCCTTGCCCAACTGGACTTTCCTCATGCAGTTCTTTCAAAATAGGAAGATTGCAGGAGGCAAGGCCCATGAAGTAATAGAGATAGTCAGGGTGATACAGAGGTAAGAAAATTATCGAGATCATAAAGCAATGGAAACAACTGATGGATATCCTATTCTGTTCAGGATATTATTTATTACATTTAATTTTTCAGGTAGATCTAGCTTCTGAGTAATGATAAGACATCTCTTTGCAATTGTTAGGGAGCCATATGGAAAATTAATGTTTGATTTGTTTAAGTTTTTAAGGCATAAGGTTAAAGTTTCCCATAATTAGGGGAAATGTTATTTTCAGGGTGTTTCACAGCACCTGTTCTATCATGGTTCATGGAGACTTTTCTCCTATTAATCTTCTGCTGTTTGCCACATTCATGACGAATCCTGGTTCTACAGCACCCAAAGTATTCATTCATTCAGCAGTAGAGGTGGGTGTGCTCATCACTGCCAGAACCGTGCACCTTTCATGTCGCTGGGGTCATAGTGAAACCCCAGCTGCACACCATTTTGCACAATGCAAGTCGGGAACTGGCTGCCACACTGTGTTATTCCACCTTTATCACATAGGACAAGTCCCATAAAGAGAAGCTGGCACCTGCTTCACTGACAGGAACCTGGAGGAGCCAGTCAACAGGAGGTGTGGAGAAGAACGCCATCCTCTTTCCTGTAGACTGGCAAAGGAGACCACACTACCTGACTCAGCCAGCTAGACCCAGATAGCAGCTCAGGTCAGTGCCATTTCCGGGACTAAACAGAACATCCAGCAGTACAGGAAGGTCATTGATCTTCTGCGCTCCACAGAAGTAAATGCCATCACCTTCTTTCCACTACCTCACACTCACTCTAATTCTGCCACTGCACAGTAATATCACCAAGGCTAACAGACAATAACTCTCACCACAACATGCAGCATATCCACTCAGAACTCTCACTCATCCTCCCTTCCTGTCCTATGCACTTCCTACTCACTCACTGGGGATACCGCAACACCTCTTCCGCTTCTGCATAATTGATGTCTTATTCGATGTTGTTGTCTTATAAAGAGCAACACCACAAGGAATCCTCTGAGCGCACCCGCAAGTGTTGGCACCAGCTTGTGTCATTACGGCCTAGTTGAGGTTGGTGTGAAGATTGTAAGGTTTCAGCTACATGTCCTCGTGAGTAACTTGCAGGCTCTATCTGAGACTAACAATGATCCTGTCCCATCCTTCGTTTTCCCTTGTGTGACTTTCCCTTATCCCTGATTACCTATCAGCCTCCCCCTCCATTTTTATGTTCAACCCCTTTATATTACTCTGACTGTTGCTCATTTACCCCTGAGCTCATGGTTATGTCTATCACAATGCTCTTGTGACTGTGACTTGTATGAACCTCCTCTTCCACAGTAACACCTACCCCATTCTTGCTACACAGTTTGAAGCCCCATCCTTCCATCTTGAGTTGCACCCTTTCACAGTAATCATTCCTTCAGTTACCCAGTCTAATGAACTCCAATCCCTTTCTGAGGACAAAAGAGACTGGCCCTGATAAGCCCTCCAACTATTAACAACCCCACCCCCAAAAATGGTTGGATCTTGCCCTACAGAACAGAATGTGACCCAATGCCCAGACTGAAAAGACACTGTTCCCCCACACCCTGGTCGGACCAAGCACCTAACTGACTGCGGCCAAACTCCCACACTGAGATCGGACAAGCCGCTCAACTAAGTGTGGCAGCACCCCTGACTGGCTGTAGTTACCCTTGACTCTAATAAGGACTGGCACCCCTTGATTTTCAGACATAGGTGAAGCACGTGCAGTGTGTTTATTGCGTCAGCAGCTGGGACATGCAGCAGTTATAACACTGACATACCATGGTGCCATACAGCAATATGTCCACATTCTTAACTGTTCAGTGATGCCAATCAGGACAAGCGAACTGCCTTTCTGTCTGCACTAAAAGGCAATACAAGCCAGAGAAGCTGTGACCCTGTAAGTTCTCAGTGAAGCACCAAGAATCTAAAATGCAAGGCAAGCTGTGAGCCTCTAATTGCAAAGTGAGGGAGTGCTAAGAAAGCAAGCTAAGAGCCATAAAATTCATCCTGTGCAGATGCATGAAATGGCTGTGCATCCCTATGCAGAGAGCAAACTGACAGCATTGCAATGTAAGGTGTGCGCGAGCTTCAAAGTGCAATGACATGTGGAAGTGGATTATGAATTAGACAGGAATCAGGCAAGATGATGTGGTGAAGTTGGTGATCTGCCAATGCAGAATTCCGTAGACAAAGGATGGAAGTGGATGTTGTCCATGGAGCACACAATGAAGACAAACAGGCCTTAAGATGGAGGCCTGGAGAAACAAGTGAGGAGTTGAGTCTGCCATATAACCACTCTGACTTACAAGTTGGCAGCTGGCACAACCTGTTTACTCAGCGGTGATTAGGAGAACAATGAGATTCACATAGGTTAGGTTAATTTAGCTAATAATGACATATAAATGCATGGAAATAAGGTAGTCGCTGCTTGTTAAAGAGATGCAGAACTCATCATAGAAACCTTACAGGAAAATTTGGAACATTTTTTTCTCAATATCAAAATTCACATTTTCTCACTCTTGCTGGATTCCTACATTTCTTGCCATTGCCTATGCCGCTGAAGGGCTGGGAAAATTAAGAACATAAGATGCAGGAGCAGAATTAGGCCATTCAGCCTATCATTTCTGCTCTGCCATTCAATGAGAATATGGCTGATCTGATAAACCTCAGCTTCACTTTTCTGCATTTTCCCTCTTGATTCCCTTATTTCACAATGCAACAACCCTTTTCTGTAAAGAATTAGAGATTCACTACCCTCTCAGATAAGAAAATCCCTCTTACCCATGTCTTAAATGTGTGACCCCTTATTCTAAGATTAAATCCCTCTGTTCCTAGACTCTCCCACAAAGGGGAGACAATCTCTCTGCATCAGTCCTGTTAAGCCTCCTAAGAATCTTGTGTTTCAATAAATTCCTCTTGTTATTCTTTTAAACTCCAGTAAGTATGAAACCAACCTGAATCATTGGATCCCTACAGTGCAGAACAGGCCATTTGGCCCAACAAGTCCACACCGGCATTGCAAAGAGCATCCCAACCAGATTCGCCCCCAACACCCTACCCCCTTAACCCTGCATTTCCCATGGCTAATCCATCTAACCTAGATATCCCTGGACATTGGCCAAATTAGCTACCTAATCTACACATTTTTGGACTGTGGGGCTGTACAGCCAGAGTTTATAGATGGAGAAATCAAAAGATCATACAAATGGTGTGAGTGGACTGTCAGATGATAAGTGACCAGGAGTGTTAGACGGTGATGAAAGTGTAAACAGCTAAATAACCAGTGAAGGGATGACCTATAATCCGAATAAGTGAGGCAAAGGGATAATTAGAAACAATTAAAAATAAGATGAATGATTGGAATCGCATGCTGAATTCAAAACTGTACAAACTAATTAAGATTGAGAGACCATAACAATTTATCAAGGTAATGCTGTCAAAACAGGACAGTAAGGAAGATTTTACAGATACAGAACAGTGTGGTGTGGTGACCTGTAGTGCAACTTGAACCAAGATCACGGGTGAGGCCGTCCTCATTGGTACGGAACTTGGCTACCAGTTTCTGCTCGGCGATTCTGCGTTGTTATGTATCTTGTAGTCTGCCTTGGAGGATGCTTACCCAAAGATTGGAGGCTGAATGTCCTTGACCGCTAAAGTGTTTCTCCAACTGGGAGGGAACATTCCAGCCTGGTGATTGGTGCACGGTGTCCATTCATCGTTTGTTGTAACGTCTGCATGATCTTGCCAATATGCTATGACTCAGGGCATCCTTGCCTGCAGTGTATGAGACAGACAACATTGGCGGAGTCACAGGAGTATCTGCCATGTATGTGGTGGGTGGTGATCCCACATGTGATGGTAGCATCCATGTCAATGATCTGACAGGTTGCACCACAGGGTTGTGGGGTGTTGTGGTCAATGTTGTCCTGAAGGCTGGGTAGTTTACTGTGAACAATGGTCTGTTTAAAGGTTTGGCGGTTGAAGGCGAGAAGTGGAGGCGTAGGGAAGATCTTGGCAAGGTGATCAACGTCATCTATGATATGTTGAAGACAGTGAAGAACATGGTGTAGTTTCTCCGCTCCAGGGAAGGACTGGACGATAAAGGGTATTCTATCAGTCATATCCTGTCTCCATCTTCTGAGGAGGTCGTTGCGGTTTTTCGCTGTGGCACATCAGAACTGGTGATCTATGAGATGAGCATTGTATCCCGTTCTTATGAGGGCGTCCTTCAAAACCTTCAGGTGTCCGTCGTGTTCCTCCTCATCTGAGCAAATCCTTTGTATGCACAAGGCTTGTCCGTAGGAGATGGCTTTTTTAATATGTTTAGGGTGGAAGCTAGAGGAGAGCAGCATCGTGAGGTTATCCGCGGGCTTGTGGTAGAGTGAGGTACTGAGGTGTCCTTCCTTGATGGAGATGTGTGTGTCCCAGAATGTAGTCTATGATAAGTCAGATGGTGGGATGAAATGTGTTGATATCGCTATATAGTTGTTTCAGTGATTCCTCGCCATGAGTCCAAAGGAAGCAAATGTCGTCAATGCATCTGGTGTTTAACATTGGTCGGAGGCCCTGCGCAACCAAGTCCTACTCGAAATTATGTGTGAAAATGTTCACATACTGGGGTGCATATTTGGGCCCGATGGCTGTTCTTTGCGTCTGGATGAAGAACTGGTTGTCAAAGGTGAAGACGAGCTCAAGGACGAAGCAGATGAGTTGTAGGATGGTGTCTGGAAATTGGCAGTTGTTGGTATTGAGTACTGAGGCTGTTGCAGCCATGCCGTCGTCATGGGGGATGATGGTGTAGAGTGCCGAAACATCTATTGTGACGAGGAATGTTCCTGGTTTGACTGCTCCATGGGTGCGGAGTTTCTGTTAGAAATCTGTAGTGTCGCGAGAGAAGGTGGGGGAGCTTCCTTGTACAATGGGTTTCAAGATACCCTTGACATAGCCAGAGAGATTCTCACACAGGGCCCCACTGCCTGATACGATGGGATGTCCGGGTATGCTGGCTTTGTGTATCTTTGGAAGAGTGTGGAAGACCCCTACATGAGAAGTATGCAGGACAAGAGCACACAGGATATTCTGAAGGTCTGGATCAAAAGTCTTGATCAGTCTGTTGAGTTGATGGGTGTGTTCTTTGGTCAGATCGGCAGATAGTTGTCTGTAGTGTTCCTGGTTGTTCAGTTGTCTGTATACTTCCTTGCAGTAATCCGTTCTATTCTGTATGACGATGGATCCGCCTTTGTCTGCTAGTTTGATGACAATGTTGTGATTGGTCTTGAGAGCATGGGTGGCATTGCATTCTGCTTGGGTGATGTTCTGCGCTTCCTTATGAGCGTGGCTGATGAATCTGGTGTTAACGCATCTCCTGACGTCTTGTGCATACATGTCGACCCTGGAACAGCGGCCTTCCAGAGTTCTTCGCAGCCTTCAAAATGTCATCAATGACGATGAGCATCTTGTCAAGATCTTCCCTATGCCTCCACTTCTTGCCTTCAAACAACCACCAAATCTTAAACAGGCCATTGTTCACAGCGAACTACCCAGCCTTCAGGATAACATCGACCACACACCCCTGCCATGGCAACCGCTGCAGGCCATGTCAGATCATCGACTCTGACACTACCATTACATGTGGGAACACACCCACCACATACATGGCAGATACTCATGTGACTCGGCCAATGTTGTCTGTCTCATATGCTGCAGGCAAGGATGCCCCGAGCCATGGTATATTGGCGAGACCATGCAGATGCTACAACAACAGATGAATGAACACTGTGCAACAATTGCCAGACAGGAATGTTCCCTCCCAGTTGGGGAACACTTCAGCTTTCAAGGACATTTAGCCTCTGAACTTCGGGTATGCCTCCTACAAGGCGGCCTACAAGATAAACAACAACGCAGAATCGCCCAGCAGAAACTGGTAGCCAAGTTCCACACCCATGAAGACAGCCTCAACTATGAACTTGGTTCATGTTGCACTACAGGTGACCTCACCACACTATTCTGTATCTGTAAAATCTTCCTTACTGTCCTGTTTTGACAGCATCACCTTGATAAGTTGTTATGATCTCTCTATCTTAATTAGTTTATACAGTTTTGAATTTAGCATGCGATTCCACTCATATAGTTTGTCTCCAGCACCACCTTATTTTTAATTTTTGTAATTATCTCTCTGCCGCACTTATTCGGATTATAGGTCTTCGCTTTGCTGGTTATTCAGCTGTTTACACTTTACTCGCCATCAGCACTGTTGGTCACCTGCAGAGGCTTATCATCTGACACTCCACTCACAATATTTGTATGATCTTTTGATCTCTCTGCCTTTGATCTCTCTGCCTGTAAACTCTGGGTCTGTGTGCTTTGCTCTCTGACTGTACCTGACAAAGGGGCTGTGCTCCAAAAGTTTGTGCGATTTCAAATAAACCTGTTGGACTATATCCTGGTATCATGTGACTTCTGACTTTATTCCTTAGATAAAGGGACCAAAACTGTTCACAGTATTCCAGCTGTGGTCAGACTAATGCTTACTCTGCTTTAGCAAGACTTCCCTAATTTCACGCTGAGCTTGATGAGTTTATTAATAATGAGTTTATAAGTGAGTTTATTATTTGAGCATATTCTTGTCTAATTCTACAATGAAATTTCCAGCAGAATGAAGAATGTTCAGGAGAAATTAGGAAAAGTCCTTCATCATATTCTAGCCACATAGCAAATAATCATTCACAAACAAAAACGGAAATTGCTAGATGAACTGAGGAAGGGTCACTCAACCCGAAAAGTTAACTCTGATTTCTCTCGACAGATGCTGCCAGACCGGCTGAGCTTTTCCAGCAATTTCTGTTCTTGCTTCTGATTTACACCATCCGCAGTTCTTTCGGTTTTTAAAATAATCATTCATTTTCATCTGTGCAGCGGGTCCTCTAAGTAGTAAGTTGCTACCTTTTTACTTCCTTCCAAAGGACTATCTTTAAAAATAAGCAATTCTATTCTGGTAGAAAGAAAACTGGCATGTCTATAGCATCTTTGGTGACATCAGGATGTCCCAAAGTACTTTACAGCCTATAACTGCCTTTGAAATCTGGTTATTGTTGCATTGTAGAAAATGTGGCAGTCAATTTGTGCATAGTAAGCTCCCACAAGCAGCAATGTGATAAATATTTTCACTTATTTCAATCACTACTGTCCTTGGGGAAAAAATAATTAGACTTTTTCTCATTTATTGGATGGCTACTACAGGTACTTTATAATAACAGATGGCATTTTTCCTCAATCGAATGACATCTTGCATAATTTCTCCACAGAGAATAGTTTTACAACAGTTTTAGAAAAGTGCAAGGCAAAACATCAAATTGCAAAACATCAAATTTATTCTGGATCATGAATTTTCATTATCGCAGCCAACGCTGACTTTGGCAACTGTAAATGTGCAGCTAGCTGAGTCTGGTTTAAACTAGCCTCTTCAAGCTCATATTAAGAATCCTATTAGGTATTGTTGGGGGTGTAAACAGTCACATTGATTTATGGCACAAAGCTTTATGCGTTTTTTTTCCAAGAAGCTACAAGATTTGCAAGGCTATCATTCTGAGCTTATACACTAAGGAGTATTTTTCTGGAATGAAATGCACTAATTCTGTGTTTGCTGAAGAATGATCCAATTGCAAAGATACTCAGACTAAATTTAATAAGCACAGAACTGGCCTTAATCAAACACTGTTGGGTACTATGCACTACTCAAAATTACACATTTGTACTTTTTATAAAAAGATGTTGCCTTGTGCTAGTCAATCCATTCAGTTCCCTTTGAAAGATTTAGTTGAGTACTCATGCAAAAGAAAGTGCAACCAGGGGGTAAAAAAGGCCATTGTGCTTTTTGATTTGTGGAAGAAAGATGGATACAACTGTGGTCATTGTCACTGAGGGAAGCTGCAGCCTCAGAAATGTGCAGTGGAAAAGTAATTGAGACCTGGGATCACTAGGCACAAGTGGTAAGTTACTGTTAACTTATAGGTCTGTTGCAATTTTAAAGGTTTTGGGACAAGTGCCGAAAGTAACTGAGATGAGTCAAAAAGCTGTAGCTTAAGTTTCAAAGCCAAAAGTACAGCACAAGATGATTCGCCAATTACCTTATATTGCATCAGGATTTATGCTACTCAAGTAATCCAAAATAGATTTTTAATGTCATCTTTTTAAAATCAATGCCAATGGCTACAGAAGAGAAACTATTTATTTTATAGCACTTACAATAGGGAACAGCTTCCTCTGTCTTTAGAACTGATGGCCTGATGGCCACAGAACTGCATCCTTTGTTGTGAAATTTCTCTTGCCATGAATCTGAAAGAGACTGATTTCTGTATGAGCAGAAATCAAACTGTTGCAGATGATAGTCTGGAAGAAAACAAGAAACATGGAAATAATCAGGAGATGCAGCATCTGTAGTGAAAACAAACAATTAACATTTCAGATGTAAACCTTTCACAGAAGTGGCACTTGCTCTTTACAGCTTGCTCATTTTTGCTGTGATGTATTTTTCCTCCAGCATAGGTCTGCTTATTGTTCACCAGTGTTGTCTCCTGAAATGCTAATCTTATCTGTTCTCTTGCACAGATGCCATGTGATCAGTGTTTCCAGAATTTGTGTTGCGCTCTGATTAAAGACTAATTTCAAAAAGCAACTTAAATGAAAATTTAAAACACATTGTATTGAAAAAATGTCCACATTATAAAAACTACTAAATTACTGTTTGGAGCAATGACAATATCTTGCATTTTCTCATTACCATTTGACATGATAAAATTTCTTAGAAACATCAGATTTGAAATCGGTGAAAAATAGATCCTGTGCCAGGAGATATTTGACAAGGTGATTAAACTTGGTTTTAAGGGTAATCTTGGAGGAGGTAGGAGATAGAGTTTCAAAGCTTGGGATCTAGACAATCAAAGGTTTACTTCCCATGGTGAGGCAAAGGAAGTGAGGGGGAATAATATCCTAGAGCCAGAGTGTACAGAACTGGGGACTTGGAATGTGTGGTTGTAGAACTTGGGGAGGTTAAAGATATTGAGGCGATGAAATCAATGAGGTTCCAACATAAAGATCAAAACTTTACACTGAGATGTCGAAGAGCAAATGAAGGTCAGCAATGATTGAAAGCTTTTGATGAACAACACTGGATGTGGGACAAGTGACAGCAACAATTGAATGAGCTGAATGGAAGTTAGGAGATTAGCTAGAACAGTATTACATTTTTTTTAATGATAATTGTATGGATGAGAATTTCAGCAAGCTGAGGCAGGATGGAGGAGAATTAGACTACAGATAAAAGTATGGGCCCATAAGTTCTGCTCAAGGTCAGTTAATATCCTGACACTACAAATGATTTGGTTCACCCTGAAGGCTGGAGAAGGGTGATGGAATTGGTGAAGCTGATAACTTTCTTGAAATTTCAAATGTTTAGTGGGAGAAAAATGAAGGTGTCCAGGCTAGCTGGATATGAGGAAAACGACCTTTGGTTTTCATGAGGGGGGAGCTTGCAGTTGAAGAAGTTGGTTGGTTGGTGGGGTGGTAGATATTAATGACAAATGTATGCTTCTAGAGATAATGGTGCTGGGGTGGAAAATATACTACTACCTGCTACAGTTTAATAGGAAAGGCTGAAGGTACATGTACTGAGCTAAGTCAGACAACGGAGGCACGGTGTTGAAGGATCATGTGGTGAATTGTGTAGAGAGAAGAGTTTTAAGAAATTGTTGCCTTCCTGAACTGATATAAAGATAGTACACATTTGATGCAGATTGTGGAAAAAAATCCAGAGTGTCCAAGCTATGGTTTACTGAAATGTAGTTTCAGTTTATGATGCTTACTGGCAGGACTAGCTTTTTCCATCTTCATCATAATTGGCTTGAATTCTGACTCTGGATTAATTTCACTTTGAGGACATAATTTGCCAGATCTATCTAAAACAAATACATGGAAAAATGAGATTTAAATAGATGAGAAAAAATAAATCGATAAGTATTAGTACCAGGAAATTTCACTGTATAAGGTCAAATTACTATAAAAAGAAATTCAACACTTCCTCTTTGTGTATTCTAGTGAAGATTAACATATGGTAAAATAGAACTCTTAGCAACTTACCAAAGAGTTTCTGTGAAATCAAAGCTTTTATACTGGGAGCAGAAGAAAACAGCATTCCTGTTAATAAGTAAATATAAACAGTTAATTTGCAAAGGTTGCATGATTTTGTTTACATTCCAACTTTTTCTCAATAATATTTTAAAGGCAATTAATAAATCAGTGAATCACAATCTGTGATTATTTGATGCTTTAGATTATAACATAGAATCAAAGAATCCCTAGTGTGGGAACAGGCCCTTTGACCCAACAAGTCCACACCAACCCTCTGAAGAGGACTCCACACAGATCCATTCCCCCACCCTGTAACCCTGCATTTCCCATAGCTAACACAAGTAATCTACATGTCTCTGAACACTACACTATGGACAATTTAGCATGGCCAAACCCCCTAACCGGCACATCCTTGGACTGTGGGAGGAAACCGGAACACCAGGTGGAAACCCACGCAGACACGGGGAGAATGTGCAAACTCCCAACAGACAGTCACCCGAGGGTGGAATCAAACCTGGTTCCCTGGCGCTGTGAGGCAGTAGTGCTAACCACTGAGCCACCGTGCCTTGATTCTACTTGATACCCGATCCTTGTTACTATTTCATTAACACATATACCTGATTCTGAAAGATACTAAAGACTGCATCTTACCAGAAATCAGCTATGTGTCAGTTTCATTGAGTTTCACAAAGCGTTTGTTCGAACCATAGCCATATACCCAGTCAAGTGCTAACAGTTCAGAGTTGCCCTCACTGTTAATGTAGCGGCACAGTTGTCACAAACCAATGCTTCTCTTACAGAAGTGTCACAGCTGACGCTTCCTTGCACTTATACCTGAACATTCCTACCCCAGTCACTGATTAAAGCACTGGGCCATACAGGTCACCTGTCCTTAGATCACCCTTAGTCCCTCTTACAACCCTCTACATCACTGCTATTCTTTCCCCAATGCTCACTGCAGCCAAGCATCTTATCATCATTCAGTGCGGAACCATCGCATACATCCAGATTGATGGCAGCCCCCTTGACTTGACTGAACACTACTCCACTTCGACTTCGAAACATGACCATTTGGTTGATGCACAAGCAATGTGTTTGCCATTTAGGCTGCTGGCACATGCTGTACGTATGAGACTGACAGCAATCTGTCATACAGCAACATGTCTACCCCCTTGACTGACCAGTGCTAATAACCATGGTAAGCTGCCTGGCTTTGTGCCTATGCTAAACAGCAATGTGAAACAGAAGTACTGTGAGACTTTAAGGTCAGGCTGAGGAGACAAAGTACAAAAAGACAAGGGAAACTGGGGATGCAGTGAATATCCAGGTAGGCACTAGTGAGAGAGCATTAAGAGAGCGTGCAAGTAATGCTGAGACATAGCTCGGTCCAATCCATGAGCTGGCTCTGTCCCTGTGTGCACAGTGTTCTTGTAGTAGCCTTGCAATGACAGGTGTGGGTGTGACTCAAAGTGCAGCAGTGAAGCATAGAATAATACTGTAAGTGGGTACTGAGGTGTGCCATATTCGAGATGTAATGAACATCCAGGTATAAGAGCACAAGACCATAAGAAACAAGAAGAGGAGTAGGCTATTCAGCCCCTCGAGCCTGCTCTGCCATTGAATAGAATAGTTGCTGATCTAATATTCTTCACATCCATTTTCCTATCTTTTCCCCGTAACCCTTAATTCCCCTACAGATCAAGAATCTATCTCATAACAGACACAAGGACTTTTCCCCACAGCTCTCTGTGACATAGAGTCTCATCGACCCACAACTTGTTAAGATAGGTCTAAATCAGTGAGTGCTAACAGGGCAGGCACAGTGATGTGGTGAGGTTGGTCACCTGCCACTGCCAACTTGTGTGGCGGAGGGTGGAGGTGGATGATATCCATTAAGTATGCAGGAACATTCTGGTGAAGACAACTGTTGGACGAAAACCCAGAAAAGCCAGCAGTGAGCTGTTGCTGCCAAATTACTGCTCTGACATCCATGTCAGGAATTCGTACAGAATTGGAAGCTGCATAGAAATGGGGAAATTCAACTAATAATGAGAATCAAATGTATTGAAATAATGTAGTCGCTACTCATTAGTGAGATTCTGAACTCATCATTTAAACATTGAGAGGAAAATCCCAGAATTTATTTTCTCAGCATTGTGATTTTGACTTTGCATTTCTTGCCACTGCTCATGCCACTTGAAGGAGTTGAAAATCTCAACCTAAATGACAGTGAAAGAACGGCAATGAAGTCAAAATTCTGGAACTCTCTCCCACTAGCATGGTGGCAGCCCTACACGCTAATGACTGCAGCCTTTTAAGAAGGAAGCTTACCACCACTTTGTCAAGAGCAATCAGGGATAGGCATTAAATGCTGGCCTAGCCAGCAATGTTCCTGCACCATCAATGAATAAAATACAATTATTTTGGTATTCAAGCAAATAGATCTGTTTTGCACTGCACACAGAAATTTAGAGGTCTTTCTTTGGTCTGCACTTTTAAATGCACAAGGAAGGAGTTTGCACAATTTAAGATTAAGATACTGCCGATAGTATTTTTAATGTATTTATTATGCCTGAACAATGTTCCACATAATAGCCTGCAGAAGCAGAATGCTTCATATGCATAATCCTCTCTTAACAGTGTCCAAACATTGTTTTTCACTATTCACCGAAAATGATGTTCTTTGCAAATGAAATGCCTGACAACTTCAGCCACACCATTAATTGTTTCAATGAGGCACCCATGAAATCTGTGATTTGATGAAAAATGGTATCAGAAATATATTTGAAGTTATTGATCATTATTTGCAACAGGAACAATTTGGAAATGTTTCATTTTGGTGATTTCAGTCGTCTTTAAATGATTGGGCCTTTCCCATCACATTCTTATTGATAAAGGTCACACCGAAATGTATAGGCTTACAAAGGTAGTTAAAAGTAATTATTTCAAGAAGACTCTAAATCTCCAGCAACCTTACCTCTGATACTTTTACTAGCAGCATTAGGGATAGAGCTGAAAGCAGCAACAAATTCTCCTACAGAAAAAAAATTTCAACAATTAAAATTGCCTAAATCATTTTAGTTCTATGGGATTAACACAGTCTGTATTACATTTAGGTGCAATATTTCATCAAATTCAGCATTCAGGCAGTTCCAACAAATGAATTTTACCTATGCTAATAATGGGTACAAAGTACAAATCAGAACTGGACAGCCTTTCAGTTATTCTCAGGCAAGAGGAAGATTTCTGCTATCGTGTTACTTTATGGTAAAATCACAAATAATTCTTTAATTAAACTTCAGAAATATCCTTTTGAATAGTTGAAAATATATTCAACACTTCTGGCTAACTATGATCCAATCAATTTGAATTGATTCTAATCTCTAGGAAACTGATGAACAGTTCAGCTCTCAGAACTTGATTTATTGGTTGTACATCAATGAGAAAATCATCTTGGAGAATATAAAATTTCTTGTTCTCCTAAACAGCTTTTCTTTAAATTGTTTTCCCCTTTTAATGATAAATATTGTTGAGAGGTTGATGCAGTGAAAATAACAGAAGTGTGCTGGAGCACAAAAAAAGACTTGGCCCTTATTTCATGCTTTTCACAAGCAGATGTCTTGATGCACTTCACAGAGAATAAAGTGTAGTCACTACTGCAACGTGGCAACTATTTGAACACAGCAAGCTGCCACAAACAGCACTGTAATAATGACGAGACAATCTGGTTTTCTAGTGTTGATTGAGGGATAACTATTGGCTAGGATACCAAGAATAGCCGCTGCACCTCACAGCTTCAGTTTAACATCTCATCCATAAATGGGTCTTCTGAAAGTGCAGTACTCCTTCAGTGTTGGTGGATTATGGTATTGGTATATGAACCACTTTAAGGAGAGCTGGTGCATAGTGGTGATGTCACTGGACTGATAATCCAATGCCTTAGGCAAATGTTCTGAGAACACAGGATCAAATTCACGATGGCAGACGGTGAAATTTGAGTTCAGTTAAGAACAAAAAGATAGTCCAGTGGTGACCATGTAACCACTGTCAATTGTTGTAAAAGCCTGCCTCATTCACTAAATTTTTTTTTGGGAAGGAAATCTGCAATCCTAAATTGGTCTGGACTACACATGAATCCCTTTGCTCAGCAAATTGGCTGACAATAAATGCTGGCCTAGTGATACCTTCATCCCATGTACGGATAAAATCAAATTTCTATAGATTCAATTAACAACCAAGACTAGTATTTTAAAATTAATAAAGGCAATTATGAGAGGATGAAAGCATTTAATTGCATAAAGATGGGTGGCAGGTCATAGGATTGGACAGAATATAAAGAACAGCAAAGAATCACTGAAATAATTGAATACAAAATCAAAGAGGTTATGTTTTGGTTATACAAGGTATTGCTGAAAGCACATCTGGAGAACTGTGTATAACATAGGTCACTTTGTTTAAGGAGAGATGTAAATGCATTAGAAGCGGTTCAGAGAAGGCTTAATCGACCACCACCTGGAATGGGCACATTGTCTTAAGAGGACAGGTTGAATGGGCTAGAATTATATCTGCTGGAGTTTAGAACATTAAGTAGTGACTTGGTTGGAACACACAAGATCCAGAAGGGTCTTGACGGGTAGTTGTAGAAAAACTACAACCAGGGAGTCACTGTTTAAAAATAATAGGTCACCCATTTCAAAAAGAGATGAGAATTTGTTTCGCAGAGAAGGCCATGAGTCTTTGAAACTCTTCCTCAAAAGGTAGTAGAAACAGAGTCTTTGAACATTTTTAAGGGAGCGGTAAACAATTCTTGATAAAACAAGGGGGTGAAAGGTTATCAGAGCAAACAGGAATGTGGAGTTATCAGTCATGATTTTATTCTTCATTGCAGCAGAGTCAGAGGGTCAGGTTGCCTACTCCTGATCTTAATTCATATATTTTTCTGTACATATAGCAACTCTGAAACCCAATTTCATTTTTGCAATTATAAAACTGGAACTGATTTGCCATCCTTCGGTAGTGCACAGTGGTATATACTACTTCTTGAAATTAGATTTACCCAAGTTCAACATTAATAAATTAAAAATAAAAGCTAGGTATGTAATCTATAATACTAAAACATCCAAAGTTACTGTTAGACAGGGATTTGAGAAGGTAATTTTATGGCTTTGTTGCAAAATGTCAATCAAACTAGATAAGCCAAAACACCAGTATTGGCCATGCAGTAGTTTCATGAACCAAATTCAAAAAACCATCCCAAAGAAGAGAGCTCTTCCTTTTAAATGATCTTTGCATTTGATCCAACGCACATCCCATTCCCACAGACTTACTCTGCTCCAACTTCAACTCCAAATTCAACTGCCTGAAACCTTCTGGTTTGCACACTATCCAGAGTTTCAAATGTTTCCTCAAACAGCGAAAATTTCTCCTCTCACTCACTCCTTAAAGCTTTTTGACAGCTACTTCTCCTATCCATCTCTGGTCAATACAAGGAGGTCATGGTGAGCTTTCAGCTTAATTCAGTATAATGGTTACAACCATCAATACTGTCTGGCATGGAATTCCAAGATGTGACCTCACAAAATACATTCCAAGGATAGAGTATGAATTTGAAATGATGGTGTTCTCCAACATTGTCTTTCTTTACAGTAGAAGCTCAAGGGGTGAGTGATGTGGTTTTTTTTTATAAACAAGACCCTGGGAACTTATATAGTTCATCATTTAGATAGTACAGCAGTATCAGTTCCATGGGATGGGCATTGAGCACTATGCTGGTCAACCAGGTTGACTGGATGGTGGTGTTAGCAGGTGCCGTTTTGGTAACCAAGCCAGTACACTGCTGTATTATTTCACGTAACATTCAAGATGGGGTCCATGAATTTCTGAAGTAAAAATGTCCTTTTGAAATGACAGCCATTGACATTCACACTTCAGTTTTGCTTGGGTGAACTAACCACATAGCTTAGTTTATGCTTTAATTGGTATAGGTACTGTTGGATTGAATTATTTTTCAATAATTTTGACTTCATTAAGTGAGGAATTAAATTATTTTCTGCTCGAACGTGATTGGTTGCAAAATGCTTTCTGTAAGGAAGAACAGCCAATGTGGCTCAGGTCAAAAATAAAATCAAAAACTTGATGTTTTTATGGTTGTTTTTGTGGCTCAAGCTAGTGTAAAGTCAAACTAACAAGTCAAACTAAATTGGAAAATGCTTTGAGGTATAAAGCTTTTACGCAAGGACAGAGTTATGTTTTAAAATACTTTAGTTTTGTAACTTATTTTAGCTTTTTATGGTGATTTTAAGCTTTATGCATTTTGCTGTATCTTGCAATAGTTCTCTGTCACTTTAGTATGGTAATAAGGTATGATTCTTGCTTATTTTTGGAGAATAAAAGAAGTCTGTATGGTTTTTGTAAAGCAACTTCACTTAACATGTTTCAGGTATCAACAGTTATTGTGGAGTCGCTAATGATTCTTTTAACTAAAAAAAATATTGGTAGGCTTTGGAATATTCTCAAGACAATTATTCAATTAGTGCCACAGCAGCTGGGCAGAGATCTTTGAAGTTGGTAAGCTACGAGGGGTAAGCTGTTATAGCATATGTGATTGACATTTCAAGGAACAAATCAGGAGGTGGTAGGGGATAATCATCACTTTTACAGAAACAAATCAGGCATCTGTCAGACACTGTTTAGATTGATCATGTGCTATCCAATTGGCAAATTCAGGATACCTTTGGTCATGCAGTGACTCTCAAGGGTTGATTAACGGTGACTCTTAGTGGTTTGGAGCACAGTAAAAAGACTGAAGACAGAAGGAAAATTTCCAGAAGAGAACAAGAGACATGTGCTTAATCAGCCAGAAATTGCAAGCTAATATTCCACTGTGAGCCGACTGAATCCACTGTTTTCATTCTATTTTCTTTTGTAAGTTTTATCAAACAATAAATTGTGAAATTTTTGAAAACATACTTATTCTTGAAATGGTCTTGTCAGGACTGATAAACCTTTCAATTGGCTTTCTCAACTGAAGTTAATAAGAATTAAAGTTAAAGTGAAGGTCACAATCTTGCAGTACACTATTGTTAATTGGGTTTTTTGTGCAAACTAAATGCAATAACTAAGATGCATCTTATATGTGAGCATCAGTTTTCTTAATTGGGTTGTTTTTGTGTTAATTGATTTTCTACCTCTGACATGCCTTTTCTTTTAAATCAGAGATGTTATCACACATGTCTGGGTGGGGTGGAACTTGAACCCAGACCTTCTGACCCAGAGGTAGGAGTACGACCACTCACAAGAACCCTAGTGCAGAGGTAGGATACGAAACAGGAGTTCCCAATGGAAAAAAGGGAAGTGGATATAAATAGATCTTCTTTATTGAAAATATGAGGAATGACACTATGGTATCCTCGATTAAAAACATCAATTAATGCAACTTGCACAAACATTGGCATTGTTGAACTAGCCACAGTACTCAGAATAGACTCAGGGTAAGAGAAGCTCATCATAATCAATCTGTTCTTCAAATTTGACTTCTCCAGTACTATTAAAACATTGATAAACTTCTCTGAGCATTTTATTTCTGTTATCTGAAGTGAAATTTAATGAGAACTAGTATAATCAACAATACTGAAATTCTTGAGCACATATGTAAGTGCTGAGCATTCCACGACAATTTGTGGATGAAAGAATACAAAAATGAGAGTTTAGTAGATGATCCACTCATTGTATAGTATCCACTCTCCACGCTGTTCTCGTAGCTTCAGCCTTGACATGGCTAGTCCAATTCAAGATCTGTTTACTGACTTTCCACTCACACCCCACCACCCTAAGATATGTTTAGTGGTGGATTTCATGATGGTGATGCCAGTAAAGATCAAGGGCTTGCTCTTATCTGACATGATAAGTATCCAGCACTTGTATGGCATACATAAAACACACTGCTTGTCAACCCAAGCCTAAATAATATCCAGCCGCTATAGTACAGCATAGCCTGCTTCACTATCCAAGGATCGGTGAATATTAAATGTTGTAGAATTGTGAGCAAATAACCTCACTCTTCACATTGTCTGGCAGGAAAGGCAATTGATAAAACAGCTTAAGATACATTAACCAAGGACACTTTTGTGACACTGGAGCCGTGATTTCTTTTTATTATTCATTCATTTGACTGTCCTCTTGGTATACCTTTGAACAAGGTATACCACCAGTCAGTGTAAATTTCCTTTGAGCCCCTTGATTAACTCTAGTTCTGTCAAGCTCTTTAATGCCAAAATCTGCTTTAAAGTTGAGGCAGTCACTCTGATCTGTTATGGTATTCAACACATATCCATGTCTGGCTTGAGACTGCGATGAGGTCCAACTGCAAGTGGTTTCTTGAAGTGGCTCCTGTGTTAGAGGGTCTCTCTAGATTCAAGTTGCCGTAAATGCTTTTAACTGTTCAAATGGCTTTCAAATCATACACAGATTGCAATGCTTCCCACATTACTGAGAGTGAAAACATTTTCTATTTGAATGAAATTGATTGTATAATAAAAGCTTTAGAGAAGAACTTAACATCTTCCAGTTCTGATGAGAGGCCATAAACCTGAAAGATTCTCAGTTTTCAACAACGCAGCCTGATTCACTGAACAGTCACCGGCACTTTCTATTTCTATTTCCAGCTTTTCCTGTGTAAGGTAGCCGATCAGGCCTGAGTGACAGATTATGCAAATTTAGCCGAGATCGTGATAGTCCCTTCACACATTTCTTCACAATTCTTTCAATTTCCCCTTTGTGTTTTGTAGAAACCTCACTCGCTTTCTCCCTTTCAATGGTCACAGGAAGCCTTCGAAGTACGAGTAAGAATAATTTATTTCTGTCACCAGACATGGAAGGTGCTAAGAGGCCTCCACCTTACATTGAAACAGTGCATCCAATTAAAGTGCATTGCATTAGGATGTATCCGACTGCTCACCTTTTGTTTCATGATCTCTTCTGTGCTTCCAGAAGCTAGACATATACTTGTACTTTTTACCACAAATGTTACAAACCATGTCATCTAGAAAGGAAACAGGTTTCTGAATTATTGAAGTAATCTAAAAAAATGGGAAACATTTTAACAGTGAATAAGGGTGGACAGCAAATTACAATCAAAAGCTCGTTTTTAACCTGATTGATGGTTTTGAATTTGATTGTCCTCTTTTGGGGCATCCTGTAATGCAGTGAATTGGCAAGCAGCAGGCAATTTAGAATTACTTGCAAGAGACAATATGATTAAAATAAACTGCAATCCATTCTAGAGCATGCACAAAATATCATAAAAAATATTGGTTATTTCTAAACTGCAATACATTTCCCACCATTTATATTCTAAAAACCAGCATTGTGCACATTTCTTGATCGATGAGATTGATTGTGACAAGGATGATAGCTTAATGTCATTACTATCATAAGCTCCAGGATGTCTCCCAGCCCTCCCCTTTGGACACAGAGTTTCCACAATACATAAATCACATTCAGCATTCTCCATGTAGAAGGGAGGGCATTCATCCTGCCACTACAACGGATCCTTCCAGTTTGATAAGTAATGATCAAGGCACTTCATGAGGACCATTTTGTTGTTCTTATTTTGAGGAATGGCATTAGAACAAGTATTTTAAATGACAGAATGGAGTATTATTATTCTTTTTTGAGCAAACGGAATTAACCACTTCATGGGTAAACATCACACTGTCCTTTAAGATGACATTCAATTCTTCCAGAATCAATCCATAATAATTTCTAGGTCCTCAAAGTTTAATTCTGTTCCTTTTCTTTCTCAGCCTGGTAACTTGTAATCCCAAAACAATCTTTCATGGTATTACTGAAGGTCCTCCCTCTAGCAAAAGCTAGATGAATCTTCTATCCCCATCTTAAGTCTTCATGAATTTGGTCTTTTCAATTTCTGAATGCACTTTGACCCACATTTTGGTGTATAGAACCATAAACACATTCACCCTTCTGCCACACACACGTTCAGACTCTAGCAGACTACCTGAATCCGAGAGTTTTCACAGAATATCTTAGAAATCCTCTCTCTCTCTCTCAAAACCCATTTCTATGGCAAGATGAATCACATTGGCCTTGTATCCAGGTACAAAAGCTGATTAATTATCTTTGAGACCACCAAATCTCTTTCATTTTGAACAGTTTAAAGTATAACGGTTACCAACCTGATATTTTCAATACCCTTCTGGGACTTTGGAGGGTCTTAGTCTAACAACTGCTAGCACACAAGCTATCGTTATCCTTAAAACAGTACACCTTTCTCCCTTTAAACAATCAGGACCTCCTTTAATCTCTAACAATCAGACCACCCAGACTTCAGAACAGGTCACTTGACCCACTCCTTAATTTATCCTAAATTTAGAGACACGATCCCAAGAATATTATAAATATCATAATTGTAACCAAAGGGCACTTACAATGCAAGTTTATTTAATACAAAACACAAAGCTTTTGTACTGCAAGAACATCAAACTGACACTAAACCTTCAATACCAAACAGAATTAGGACCTGACCTAAAGGTACACTCGAAATTAGAAATGCAGGTACAGATCTGTTCCAAAGGCTGCACGAGGAAACGTTTGGCGGTATTAATTCAATGGTTTATCAGCTTCTCACTGTACCTGACCACAGAACTGGTCCAGATTCTTTCACTGGTGTCTTTTGGTCAACTGCCATACATCCCGAGTTCTGACAGTTTTCTGTTTGCAGAGAATTTAATGGAGACTGATTTACAGGTGTATTCCAAGTTAAACAGTCATAATTTCTGATGCAAATGCATCCCATACCCAGAGCAATCAGCACCTTTTGAATCTCTGCATCTCCTAACTGGGGTTCTTCAAAGACTTGGCAGACTAGTCATGAAGGAAAGGTGATTTTTGAACTTTTAACTTGGCAGTGGTTATCTTCCATTGAGAACAAAATTGGCAATGAGAAGAAACAATGATCCATAATCAGGAGTAGGATTTTTGATGCTACATTTTTATCAGACCAAAACCTTAGTATACCAGGATCAGATAGGAGAAAGCAGCCAAACTTGATGGGTTTTTTTTGACCTGCAAGCTACAATTGGAAAACTCAACAACACTAAGTTGCTAAATTTTTTTTAGAAAAAAAAATTGCACTCCAGAATAACATGTTTTGTGCCAAATCTAAATAACTTTTCATTCAATGTGAAGTGCTGAAGACAGTAGTTTGCAAATATTTCAGAGATGAATGCTACAGCAACATCATTCCACAATTATTGGCATCATCTTGGCCTGCAAGTTCCTTTTCCCTTTGAAAGGTGCATTTTAATTTCTACTGTAATTACTGGAATAAATCATACTAAGAAAGACTACATTAAACTTACATTAGTTCCAGCCAACTCTTTCCCTTTAATGAAGTGTAAAATCATCTTCAATTTAGAAAACCTCCCAATTCTTTAAAATAACATACTTGACACAGGCACACTATTTTAAAAGAATTATCTGCTATGGATTGATCCAACTATGTAGAATTATTTACTAAAACATTATGTTTCATATTGGACTGAAATATGGCACAGATCGTACTTTAGTAATAAGATAATGATACTGTGGTATCTTAGAGTATGTATCGAGCATTTTTGATGTCAAAAATCAAAACCAATTTCAAATATGGAAATTAACTTGCACCTGTTCAAACAAGTCAGTAAATTTACTGGGTTCTTAAATTTAGAAATATTTTCATTGAAAAACATTATTCAATTAGTTGCACTCCTCAGCCTTTTATTTGCAGTTCTCCAAAGTACATTTTCTCCATATTGTACAGAGCAAGTGCATATTTTCAGCACTTAGCCTTAGCTGTCCTTCTCCTCCCATTTTTCACAGCGGGTGGAGTCAGATATTTACTGGGCATTTTTCATCACCACAGGTGAGAATGACTAGAAATAATCCAGCGTGCCGAAACCAATCATACTACTCTTATGATCATCAGATTTTGATTCTTGGGATTCTGCTATCAGTTAATAATCAGACTGGATTCTGCAGACTCAGGGATCTGAATCTTTCAAGCAGCTGCAATGCTGTGCACATAGAAGCATGTTTGCGTACAGCACCCAATACTGTTGAGCATTTCTTCCAGGATCTTCCTATGTCACCTGTCAAAGAAATGTGCAGCAGCCCTGCAGAACACCACTGAGGCAGAGTGGAGTTGGGAAAGAGAGAACACACCCCCATTTATTGACTGCCATATGATGAGTGCCAATCTTTTAGGTGGGGTGTGGGAGTAGGCGGAGTTGAGTCGGTTGTGGAGCTACGTAGGTGTTAGACCAGGTTTTACACCAGCGCTTCCACACTTCTTTCCACTATAACCCCACTTCAAGGCTTGAAAATTGTCAACACCTCTCAGGCGAGGCTGAAATGGCAAGGTTGTTCTACTTTCTAATCACGGCAGCCATTATTGCTGCAGATCTTAAAACCGAGGCTTTTGCTTGCAAACCCACTGGTCATTTCCCATTTTAAACCACCTAATATTTTCTGGTTAATGATACAGACTTTTTCTCCCCTCCCCCCCTCCAGATCTCTGTCTTTAAAGTCTTTGAGACATTCACAGAGGGTCCCAGGGAGCAGGAAAATTGTCCATCAGAAGTTTAAACTTCGCAAGCAATTTCCACAGAGGTCTACACACTTCCATAGGCTCCTGATTTACAGCTTTGGTCATATAAGAACATAATAAACAGGAGCAAGAGGCCATTCAGCCCTCAAGCCTGTCCTGCTATTGTATAATATCACGGCTGATAAAATAGGAATGCCCAGTGTTCATCATTATCACCACATGTGCTCAGATATGATGTGAAATTATATCAGGGCATCATTGCTAAATGGGTAGATCCCCTTTATTAACTCTTCATTCAACTTGACATGGAACTTATACAAAGCTTGATACCAAATTAGTTGTAAACCTGTATACCACAGAACACCGAACTGAGCCTGATGAAATAAATCCACTTCTCTTCTGATTGGATTACATTTTTCTGTGCTAACGTTCCACCGATGTTGGCTAACATCTGCATCTTATCCAGTGGCCATTGGTTTTGCTTGAGCTTAGACTGAGGGACCCAACACTTATTAACAATGTAAAACATCATGGTCATAATAACCATGTATCACTCCTCAACATTCATACATCTGCCTTCCATCTCAGATCATTGGCTAGTGATCAGGAGTGGAATCGTTGGCTCTCAAATCCAGAGAAGTTACATTCAACTCCAGTTCGTTAATATCTTGGGAAGCAGCAGTCCATGTGGTGTACAGCATACTCTGGTGCTGTTAGAAAGGGAGCTACAGAATTTTGACTCCGTGATAGTGAAGCAATGGTGATATATTTCGAAATCTACTTAGCTTATGGCTTAGAGAGGAATTTGAAGGTGGTGGTTTTTCCATGCATCTGCTGCTAGCATCATTCTAAGTGGCAGAGGTCATGGATTTGTAAGGTGCTGTCTAAGGAAACTTAGTGAGTTATTGGATAACTGGATCCACTTCTTCTGGATTATTCCTTTTATATTTAGAGTTTATCATATAAAACAATAATGAAAATATTATCCCTTAACTCTAAGGCTAAGAGGTAGATAGAGGTGACAGCGCAGCAGTAATGTCACTGGATTAGCAATCCGGAGGCTCAGGCTAATGCTTTGGGGACTTGATTTCAAATCCCATCACAGCAGGTAGCGAAACCTGAATTTAATAATTAAACAAAAAAAAACAGATGGATTAGCCAGCATTGCCTGCATGCTAGGAAAGCCCTTTTTTTTTTAAAAAGGCTCCATCTGATTCCATGGCAATAGTCCCAGGAAGCACAGGTGTAATTTTTCTAGTATTTTCATTCTGATATAACTTGATAGCTTCCTACTATCTTCAGAGTAGGAAGATTCACATTCAGGACCTCTGTCTTTGGAAACAGTATGAATCCTCATTTATTGGTAGCAGAGGATATTTTATTGTAAAGTCCTTCAGATAGTAACAAAACTAAACAGAAGCACAATCTCCCAGCCCAGTTAACCAAGTTAACCAAGGGACATCTGAAATTATCACCTGACATTTGTTAAAAATCAAGCACCAAAGAGTCAGGAATATTAACATTGGATTGGTCAGCCTGGGAAAAAAAACTCAAAGAAATTTATGACACAATGGTAAACATGATTTAAAATTGTACATGGCCAATTTTTGCAAAACATATTTTTTCTATTTAAGTTAAAGACTTCGGGCCCAGATTTTGGAGGATATGTTTAGGGAGAACAGTCTACAACTTCACACAACAAGATTCATGAAAATTAGGACAGAAATCCTGAAATTGCAGTTTGTCACTCAGTTTTGACATATCCTGCACCGTGAACACCTGTCCCCACAGAACATGTAATTGTTGAAGTTAGGAAGACCTTCTATTTTCCCATTCCCACAGCACTGTTAGAAATTCTTACATCAGGTGTAACTAGGTCTTTAACTGGTGGATGAGTTGAAAAAATTTGAACAACCAAGCTCACCCTGAAAAGTTTTTATTTTGGAGTGAGATTAAGTGATTAAATTAATAGATTTTAAGCTAGTTTGTTTGTAAACATGTTTTTGGGACGTTTTAAGTTTCTACCTACACCCAATGCATATGATCCGATCTTTAATTTTGATCTCCTTTTAAAAAAAGATTTCATTTTCTGTTTTTTGTTTCCTGTTTGTGCAAATTCTTGAACACAATTAGTTTCTTTGACAGGTTGATGGCACCATTACAGCTTCATGCTGGGAATCCCTTGTACAGAACACTACAATCAGTTGTCGTACTACTGCAGGGTGCTCAAGACAAAATTCTGACCAGACAGATTGCTTGACCCAACAACAAGGTTTACTTCAAATATGAGCATCATTGACAAACAACACTGAGCCACAGATTTCAGTGAGATTTTAAATATTCCAGTTATTAGAAAAAGCTACATACATAAATAACAGTGACCACCTTTCATTATTTGTGAAGCATTCTGGACATTCAAAGATTGTGACATGTGCTTTAAAATGCAAGTTGTTTCATTCCACTGAACAATTTAGACCAATATTTACCTGAGTTCTGCTGCAAATCATTATTCTGATAATGCTGCTGACATGAGTTAGTTGTTGTAAGGATGTGACATTCTGTAAAACAAACAATTTCACTTTGTTTCTCATGAAGGAGAATACAGATTGGACTGTGCAGTCCAGACTTGTATTTTCAACAAGAAGTTCTTATCTTCAGTTGAAGTAATTAACCATCACTTTATGCTTAATGCATCAGTGCCATGTTTTATGCCCAAGAACTCTTCCCAATTGTTCCATCTTCTTATGAGGAGTAGCCTCTCTTTGCTTTGGTCTAGATTTTTCATCCTATCATATACATATCATGTATGTTTTTAAACTAAAAAAAGTTCTCTAGATAAATGTTTACAAATTCTCTGCGAGAGACCTCAAGTTAAAGTACAGCAGATTATATGAAACACTCAACCACTTGATAAGAGGAAAGACCAGGCAGCTTTATTGTGGCATGTATATACCCAGCATGAGATAACGTTATTCATTTGTACAACGACTGCATCTTTCACACAGTCATCGCCTATAGCACACCCTCCTTGACAATCTGAAGTGCTATCCTGAGGATAGTGGCTGTGAATTCAAACCAGCTTCACCCATTTTCAGATGCAATAGCATCTGCTAGTTGCAAGATTCACTCCATTATTTCAATATATTTCTCGACCTGGCAATGTATATCTGCTGTAAATGATGGATGCACCCCTGCTAAAAGCCCTGTGTACTTTCACATTTGGTTTTCTGTGGGATTCAATGAAAATTCAGCACAGTTTTCAGAAGAAATTGAGTCAGAGACCAGAAGATTAATGGAGCAGCAAATATATGCAAGTATCATCCAGTGTCCATTTTTAAACTCACATATTTCTATTATAAATTCCTGCATCAATATTCAGATCTAAACTTTTCTTGGTACTGATGCATCCCTCAGAATATATTATGAACTTAAGTTTAAATTTAAACTGAGCTCAAAGTCATGTGTTCTGAAGAAGTCATATTACATTTGAAACTTCAATACTCTTTCCTCTCTCCAAACATGCTGCCAGACATGCTGAATTTCTCCAGCATTGTTTTTATTTCAAAGTCATGGTATTGGCTGAAACATAGACTCCAAGCATCAGAATTTAGAAAAAGCTGAAACCTTTGAATACATCTTTAGCATAAACATAACAATATAATTCAATAAATGTCCTATGACATTAGATCATATTCTTTTCACTGTTTTGGGTGGGGGGTGTAGATATCGTAAGCACTTTGATCAGGTTATGCAATTATACTGGTAGGTCGTGTGTTAAAAACTGTGTTCAATGTAGGAATTCATCACCTGGCAAGAAATGTGAGCAAACGTTGTTGTTTTACTAACATACATGCAAAGTTTCTATTCCATCCATGTTCACCTATGACAATCAAAATTGGAGTTTGTAGATGCACTGCCTCTAAAGCAAATACAACGGCTGTTGGAAATTGGGAAAAAAAAACACAAAAATTATAAATATGCAGTATGTGGAGCTGTATCTGTGGTGAGAGAAACAGTTAATATTTCAGATTTTCTGTCAAAAATAGAAAACATTTTAAAAACGTTTTTTTAAGCAAGCCAAAAAGTGGGGAGGATGAACATAAAAGGGGAAATCGTGTGATCTCATGGAAGACTAGAGCAATTATTATATAAAAAGAGATGACATTGCAAAGCAAAAGAAGATGGTAGTTGGACAAGAAGCAAATAATGGGTCTATGGGAATGTGCGACTGGGAACAGCAGAATCATCCCCAAAAGCCAGCAGAGGCAGTAAAGGCTATGATCATATTGATAACTCAAAAATAATCAAGAGTTTGACAGAAAGCTAGTTAGTAATATGAAAACATAAGAAGTTACAAAGTATTTGAATAGGTAAAAGCAAGTGTTAGCCCTCTAGCGTGAGACTGGGGAGCTGACGGAGATTGAACAGTATATTATTTGTAAGCACATCTTAATAGATTTGAATCAACTTCTATGTATGTGTAAAAGAGAGTTCCCCAAACACTGCACACATTTCAATTTCTTTCTCATTCAGGGGGCGGTGAGCAGATTTCAAAAAGATAAGACTTACCACATCAGTAACCATGAATTCAACAGAAAAAGAATTCCAAAACAAGAAACTGATCATTTAATGAGTAAAATGACCATTAAAACATTCCAAGCAGCAGAAATGACTGTTAGGAACTTCTTTTGTCTTTTTGCTTAAGCAACAGAGATAGAGAGAGAAACTAATTAGGCCCAAGGACCCATCACCCTGGCCATGAGGACCAGGATCAAGCCTAGGAGTTGGGCTAAGGGTAACCTTGGTTCACCTCTGGCAGGTCACATTCTGAGCTGGTCTTTGCAGAGTTCAGACAAAAGTGGGAAATCGGAAGTGAGTTGTCTTTCAGCCTGTATTGTCTAGGGTGTTTCCAGGGGTACGAGGAGGAGGATGGGTGTGTTTCTGACTCCGTCCCACTCACACGCCCACCCACCCACCTCCCCAAACACTGGCCCTCATTCTCTCCTGCCCCACTGCCACGATCTATCACTAATTCACTCCACCACCATTCCCATAGACTGCTGGCCTTCCTGACTCACATTCGCCCTTGGCAGCCTGGTCGTCATGTGTCCACCATTCACTCCTCTACCCAGCCAATGTTTTCCTGCAAACCTCCCAGTCCCCATCCCACAGACTCATTGCCATGGCTCCTGGCCTCAGACTGAATTCAATCACTCACATTGCAGTACTTCTCCAATCTGTGATTATTTCTCTCCAGCATTCATATAAAAGAAAGAAAAAGTGTCTGACTGGAAGTGTAGCTCTTGCAAAACTCTTCCAATTATTCTTACCTATATTTTGAACGATGGCTTCATGTGTCAGATAGGAAGCCTCAGCCAAGCCTGGTTCAAAATAAGTTGTTAACAACATTTAAAATAGCTATTTGGAAATTTGATGTAAATGATCTGACTAGTCCACTAAATAGTGGCCAAGGAATTTCAACCTATAAGTGGCAGTCACTTTCCCTGCTCTTGGTATTTTACTTGTTCATAAAACAGCTGCTATTTTGAAGCAGCAAACATTTGGAAATGTCCTCCTATATTGTCAGACCTTAATGTAAAATCATGATAGATTCCTGTACATTTGAAGGAATACAGGAAAACAACTACTTGTAAAGTAAAATAATAGCTATTTAAAAAGTAATTGCATAGTATGGACAAGTACCACTAGGTCTAAATTTCACTGCATAAATGGAATAAGTAAGCAGTAAGTAAACGATTACTATTTCACTGCCAAATCACCTAATCACTAAACAATAATATATACATCACTAGAGGTTATCTTCACCAGTTAAAATTAAGTGAACAGTTCACAATTACACACTGTATCTTCTTGGTGTTTCCCAGCCTACGCCATGGACAAGCTTTTGCCACCACACCATAGTGGATTACAAAGAATATCAAACTGGTATTTAGACAAATTTACATGTCAGTGTTCTGTTTTACAAACCATTTCTATTACTTTGGATCCCATTTTTCTGTACGAGTCTGTTCTCAGGATTCCAATCTTTATGGGTCTCATCTTGAAGGGAATGCAGCTGTCCATCTTCTCCCACCAGAAAAGCAATCTCATTACTTCCAAAAGAATCGTCCCCTGTTATGGGATGGGTATCCTGGCTCCTTGTTTGATGGGGCTCTTGAGAATTCATGACTTCAAATAATCACAGCAGTTCCTCACAATTGGCACATTTACAGTGCCATGTTAGAGAAACAAGTATCAACTTTTGCTGTGAAATTCTCTTTCTGTTTTCTTTCTGATGTCCTAATGTGTCCTTTTTGTCTCTTTGATATCCACAACACCTATAAACAAAATAAACCTATTAATCATTGTAGTTCTAATTATATTTATAGTTGAAACATAGCAGGTTCCACATTAAGCTACAGCTCAAAAAATCACAAGGCTTTGAAATAAACATATGGATGGGTTTGTCAACTATAATTCATTCTAATTACTACTAGCAAAATACTTTACTTGAATGGGAAATCTGCATAAATTTCAGATGACTCCTACAATTATTTCTCCTAAATATTTTTAACTCAATTTCCCATTTAGAACTAAATGAAAGGAGCTTGCGTGTAGAGACAGTACGACACCTATATAAAAAAGATGTTTAGCAACATTTGTTCATGCAACAAGATATTTGACACTGCGCAGTGAGTCTTATGGTGTTTTGGAAAAGTGAGTCATGCGAATTGGTGAAGTGATTCTTGCTGCGAGACCAAGCAAGCTTTCCTTGCAGTATCTTACCAAATTCTCCACATTAGTTGGCTTTTGAGTCTTCAGTGAGGACCGTGTCTTATTTCTACCAAATTTTACCACGCACTATTCCTGCAGCAACTCACCCCTCAGGATATCCTGGAATTTACCAGCACCCCTGCTGCCAGCACCTTATTTAAAAGCCATTGTGCAATTGGACAAGCACTGGCAGTCTGGAGCTGTCCTGCATCATTACTGGTATTAGCCCCAGACATGGCAAATGGGAGGAAATCGCAGCCCTAGTTTTTAAGCATGATCATGGCACTCCGGCTGGTTGAGGTGGTGCATAAATAGAACTCTTTTCCCGCAGGACCAGCAGGGGAGGCCACGCCAGCCTGCTCTGAAGTTGCTCCCAGTGTTGCGAAGTTGGGTAGAGTATTTGATATTTGTAAAATGCTGGGGGCGGAAGGGGGAGAAAGAGTGTGTGGTCCCTTTAGAAGATGATGTGTTTTTTCTAGGCTTAAAAGTGCAGGTGCACAGAGAGCTCCTGAAATTGAAACACTGTATCAAAAGAATGTGTGGTTAACAACCCAGGCAATAGTTTGCTTTGTTAAGGCAACCAGTTTGAGAAATCAGCCAATTAATTTAAACCAGGCACTTAGAAACTAAAAACAATTAAATCTGATGGTTTTGATAACCTAGGACCAATCCCTTTGTAAGCAATTGATAGGTCAAGGATATAAAAGAAAAGGGCATTTGAAAATCAGTGTGACAGCAACTACCATCTGGTAGAGTAGACAACCAGTAGCTCTAAAGAGAAAAATCACTGGCTCTCTCAAAACCATCATCTGACTAAAGGTACAGTGGCACTCTTAGCTAATGTTCCTGACAAGAATTTGATGGAGAAAGGTGTTCCTGACTGAAGAACACTGGAGAAGGCACTAAACATTCTGGAAGATGTATCCTGGTTGCAATTTTGACAGGTTAAGTTTTAAGGTTTTTTTTATTTAATTTGGTTTTGTAAGAAGTGGGACCTGTGTTTATTGGAACAGCATGCCATTAGAATTTTGTCTTATTTGGGAATAGTTAGTAGTTGTGGGGGCATTATTTGGTTTGTTAGTAGTTCTGTTAAATTTGCTCACTGTTAGAGTTAGATAACTAAATTGTTACTTGTTGATTATAGTGAGTGAAATGATTTCATTTCATTTAACCACTCATTTATAACAGAGTTTGGGGGTGAGAAGCAGGTTATACCACTTTTCACACTTCCTTTAAACAGATTATGGAGGTGATGGGAGCTTCTTTGGGTGTTTCTGTTTTAGTTATTTGAGGGAGGTCAACCTCTGCTTCATAACACCAGTCACATCAGCTATGTGGAGGAATGACCATCCCACAGGGCTTGGCAAAGTCCTTCTCCACTCTGCCAGTGTAAATGCCACCATCTTCTCCTTGAAACCTCACACTCAGTATCTTTCTGCTACTGTACTCACCTTAAGTCTTGTGCCCTATCATAATCACTGTTGGATGCCGTATTGTTCCTACTTACCCTCACCCACCCCAACTTGAGTCCCTATTGGCGCTGCATGCCTCTGCACTGCCTAAATCAGTCCCTTGGGAAACATTCCCACCTGTACCAATAACAAAAGCTGTACAACCCACTTTCATTTCCATAATACCAGCCTCTCCCTCATTCAACAATGAAAATGGCCCACAATAGGGCAGAAAAAGTTAAGATGGGTCATGTGCTACCTCATTTGGCTCTTCACCCTTTATGAAAAGAGAAGCCAGACTCTGGCTGCCCAAGCAGGGTCTGGACTAGTACTGGAGGCTGCCTTTGTGCCAGGATACTCTGAGCAAAAGCTATTCCCCTTAACCAGGTGCTGTTGACAACTGGGCCAAACCTCCTGGCTTTGAGTCTGTGTTAAAGGAGACAACAAGATGTTAGTAATATTAGCCTAGTCTCTCTGGTTGAGAGGGTAGTGTGCAAAAAAAAGAGGCAAGGCAATGCAAAGCTGGGGTACTGTGAGCTCCCAGACAGGCAAACAGTGAGTGAGCACTATGACAGGAAGTGAAGACCCCACAGATCGAGGCCAGGCCAGTCCATAGGCTGAGTGCGTGTCCCTGCTACAGCATTATAATGATAGTTGCTAGTGCAGTTGAGACTGCACCTGAATTGCTCTAGCCTAGAAATGATTTAACTTGCTCATATTAATATGTGACAACGATTTAAAACAAAAATGCAACAGAACCAAAATTTACAATGCAAGAGACCATGCAACTCATCACATCCAAGCTAGAGCAATTTAGAACTAGCCACAATGCCTGCTCTCTGTAGGAGAGGCTGGGACTATTTTTCACTGCAGCATAGGAGGCTGAGGGGTGACTTTACAGGAGTTGATAAAGTCATAAGGCTTAGACAAGCTGAATTACAAAAGGCTTTTTCCCAAGGGTAGGGGAGTTCAACACTAGGGGGCACATTTTTAAAGTGCGAGGTGAAAGACTTAAGAGACTCAGGGTTTGGCCAGGAGAGGGGGGGATGGTTTCACACAGATGGTGGTTCGTATGTGGAATGAACTGCCAGAGGAAGGGTTAGATGCAGCTAAGATACTTAAGACATTTGAACAGGTACACGAATAGGAAATATTTAAAAGGGATATGGGCCAAATGAAGTCAAATGGGAATAATTTAGTTTGGGAAACTTGATTGGCATGGACAAATCAGACCGAAGGCTCTGTTTCTGTCCTGTATTACTATAACTCCTGCCACTTCAGATGTTTATCTGCTGTTCCCTTAGATTTAAGGTCTCTACATCAACTAGTTCCTGGGGCAACATTTCTCTTACAGCTGAAAAGATATCAGCCAAACACCATCCTACTCTCCCAAAACTGTCAGTACTGCAGGATAGTGAACACAAACTTGCATCTCGCAACATCTAGATGTGTAGCAAATTTTTACATGAAACAACTTTGTTTTGAAAGCTGATGTTTTTTTGAAGATCAAGGTAGCTTTCTACACTATCTCAGAAACCACTTTTCTCAATTTTTAAAATCAATTCCCTCCAAATAGTAACCCTATAAATCACCACTGCTATTTAAAACTAGAGAGTTATATGAATAAAAGCTTCTACCATAGACTCCAATGAGTGTAAGGTCCTTCTGAAGTCTTTTCGTGAAGATTCAACACAAAAAGTAATGCCAAGTACAATGAAATGTCAGAAACTCCACCTCAAATTAGGAATTTGTTTGTTTTACTTTCTGTTGGGAAAGATCAATACTCCAAGTGGGGTCAGAGGGAAAGAAAGAACAGAAAAAAGGAACTTTTCATTGAGACTTTCTTGACACTATCCACTGAATAGATTCACAAAAATGCTGTTCAAACAAAAGCACTTCACTTGCAAAGTTTGTTTTGCTGAAGTCTCCTTTTCCAAACTGTTTTTTTCCAGATATTTTGGCTCTTTCTTCACAAGAAAGTACAATGTAGGACAGGTGAAAGTCAGGAAATGACTGGCATTTGTTAATGAGCTGTTAAACTGTTTGAAAGCAACAGAACAGTCCAAATGCAGCCAGTTTCAACTTTCTATAAAACTGTTTAGTATTGGAGAGCCTTTTGAAGCACTTTAAACCTAATCCATTGAGAAACTGATGGGATCAGCTGCAATTCTGGTTTCACACCAAGCACAACTTTACTCTTCAATTAATTCAATGAAGACAGGATAGGGTGCAAACTTCCACAAAATTACTTTGTTTCTGTTAGAATCTAGTTCTTTGTGTTCTCCTGGAAGTGAGAAATGGCGATAAGAGAAAAAGATAGTAACAGCAGTGAATATGGGATGACCCTCTGATTATGGGATGAAATTGATTTCAAAAGGATGGTCACACAAATAATGCAGAGCACCAACTAGAAGTGAGAATTAGGTGACTTCAGATCAAGTTTACCTTATAGTTTTAGAAATGCTTTGGATTTGATGAATTACTTTTAATCATCTCTTATTAAATCTTCTGGAATGCTTTTACTCTGGCAACTGTATTCTGCTCCTCCATTGGGATTTTTGTGTTAGCTCTGGTCAGTTCCTGTGGATGCTCATCATCCTCTGGATTAAGCTCTCTTGCTGCTTTCAACTGGCCACTGACACCACTAATCTGAACTCCTCCACTACACTCTTCTGCACTGGGTCACATTGGGAGCCAATCTGTCCTCCTCATCTCCCACATTTGACTTTCACTTTTCTCTGGCTGTATGGACTGTATTGCTTTCGTTCTTTAGGTTTCACACCCACTGTGCCTCACTCCTTTGTTGGCTTACTCGACCATCCATTCCTCTCTGCCTTTTGATGTGTCTAACAAAAGTTTGAGAAACTCCCAGTTCACAATTTTCTCAACTTGGATACTGCTTCATAGTGTTCCACGCTGACTCCAACCTGTCTACAAGTCACCAAGTATCTCAAATTCTCAAGTAGTTTCCTTTTCATTCCCTCAGGATATCCAAATCCCTGCTGCTCATACCCAACCTGTACCAAATCCTAATCTGCCATCTTCCTTGTAACTGCTAGCATATCCTAACTCCCATTACCCAAAGCTTCTAATCTGAAATTCTTATATCTAACTTCCTCATGGCTTACCCCTTAAGTTCTCATTGCTGTGCTAATTTCATCAAGTAATTCAAGATGGTGGATAACTATTAAATATTGCACTAAAAATGAGGACTGTATGCATTCTCTTCCCTAAGTGCAGAGTCACTACTACAGAGATTGCTGTAATTGCATATACAAGGTGAGTCAACTGGAAATAACACAACCAGAAGATATGAAAAATAAACAGTAGCACAGTCAGACAAAAAAGGACAGATTAACTATTTCAGGTACTGCCTTTTTGATCCTGACTGAAGACATGTCCAATGAGTATTTAACCTATTTTACTAATCAACCTGTTCAGAGATGTTATTACACCCCTTGGGAGCAGATTTATTCGACACCTAAGAAATAGATTATTTCAGCACTAAGCAATGATTTCACCTCCAACCTCTTGGGATCTGAAATTGCAATGAAATAAACAGGAGGGGGAAAAAAACCCCACAAACATTGCAAGTGTGCGTTCTTAATACATTGAAAGGACTGCCTTTAGTTTTAATTAATTTCACAATAGAACAATAAAAAATTGAGAAATGCATGTTATCACTCAAAGAAACACCAAGCAACAGATTGCTAGAGACAGTAGGACAGTTTATTAAAAAAAAAAATTGGCAACTCTCACGGTGATGGAAAGTGCATTTAAATGTACAATGTTTAATTCACAGAGAACAGGAACAATGAGAAAAAGCAATTTGGCTTCCAACTCAATTTCATCAATCAGGAAATATCAAATTATCAGTCTAAATGAAATTTACTTCAAAGCCAAATTTAAGGCCATAGCAAATTTGCCAGTAATATTTGGACTCTAGTTCATGAGATTCTAAAAGAAATTCTGCAAGTTGGCAAGGATCATGATAGAGGAATCAAATCTCTTCCAGAAACGTATTTGTCAGCAAAAATCACAAATCTCCAAATTGAATTCAATCAGCACTAATTTGATGAACCCATGCACTGTTAAAACATAACAGAAGGCATTACAAAAAAAAGACTTGCAATCTCTGGCAAAATGCCTAATGGTTTTTTTGCACACATGGTTCTTTTTAAAAATCAAAAAAAAGTGTTGGCGAAACTTCACAGCAAAAGATTTAAAGGTGTTTTAATTTCTGAAAATAACAGAACTATTCAGCTTTACAGCACAGTGCACCTCATCAATTGTCTGCACAGTTCTTGCATGGTGCAACCGAAAACTAATCGAACTACCACGATTTATTTCTGAATCCATGAGTTTTAGCTGCGCTCCCAATATGTACTTAACAAACTTCAATACAGCAAAATAATAATAGGAGCATGGAACATCTAGGCTCCTATTCTTCTGCAACATTGAAGCTCTGGACAAGTGTTGAATATTCAACACAAACTAAATTCCATTCAAGTGAATAATTAAAACACAAGTTCTAAAACTAAAAGTTGTTATTTATTAACTAAAATCAGTGCAAAAATGCAGCTAAACATTCAACATTGACTTAACAAACACTAAAGTGCACAATCCTTCAGATTAAACCAAAATTCCCACTTCCTGACCTTGCAGCCCAATTTAATCAAACGGTTTCTGAATCACCCATGAATGTTCTGGTTTCTGCTCTCTCAGGTAAACTTTTACTGCAGCTGACCCAGGTACAAAACCTAGCGTGTGGGTATAAATTATAAACTCTACTTTCCATCAAATCATACCACACCCTCTCAACAAAGAGGAGACATTCCCAGATCTGATCCCTACAGAATCTCTCTCCCTCAGACCATTGTCCCGCTCGATGGCGCGAATCCAACCGTTTTAACTGACCTTTTCATCACCCCGAATGTCCCGAACTCTCTTCAACCCAACCACTTTTCTTTTTAGTCTCTACATATGTCCGCCTGTAAATTTTATTTTATTCAAAAAATATAAAATACCTTTGAAATTTCTTTCTACCTTAGAGCAAAATTTTTTTTTGAGCCGACGTAAAATGCCGTCCTCTCGCGAGATGGTTGCCCGGGTGATGATTGACAAGTGAGTCCCCCTTGTTGCTGTTGTAGCAGCGTAGCCAGTGCTTTGGGGAGAGGCAGGTTGTGCACTTGTGCTGCAAGGTGCAAGCTCCTGCTGAACTCTCTCTCTCTCTATCTCTGTATGTCAGGAGGTGGGCTGTGGTGGGTCACCCTCTCTGATAATCTGCATTACTGTCCTTTCCTTTCTGATTATTCTCAAACCTTTACTTTTCTCTGGTTGGTCCCTTTTTCAGATAATGCAGTAATCACTTGACCCTGCACCCACACACCCATCTCCCCAATCTAAAACTTGTCATGCCAAAAAACGGGTCTGGAGGTGCATGTGATAGTGTCTGTACCTCTGAGCCAAGTAGCCTGGGTTCAAGTCCCACCTGCTCCATAGGTGTGTAATAACATATTTCAGCTGGCTGTTTTTGTTTAAAGAAAGTCTAAAACTTGTACCAAAATGTTGCATGTATAAAATTATTAATAATATTTTTAAGATAATGGATAATAATCTATACTAATAAGATGGTCTTGCCTGTTTCTCACTTTAGATTCCGTTGATCCTTGGCAGAACTGGAGGTAGGAAGTACAAGGCAGCAGATGGCAGAATGGGAGACCTGGGAGAGCAGGAGCACTCGAAGTACAGTTCAACGAGAACAGAAGAGAATGTCTTGAGCACAAAGAACAGATATTTTGTTATGATTTAGGAATGATTATATTCATACATTTGGATAGACATCACTTGCTATTACCACACTACAGTCTATCGACCAATAATGACAGCCACATATGGTGTGACCTAAGAAATGCACTTAATGAAACTCCAGCATTTGAGTGCTAAGTTGTGATTATTTCAAACTTCTGGAAACCACTAGAAATAATAACAGGGAAAACAGAAGTGTAAGGGAAGGGCAGAACACTGAGAAAACAGGACCAATGGTAAAGGAGAAACAGATCGTTGACTACCAATCCCGCTTTGGCTTGGCCACTACACCTTGAACAGTCACTCATTTATAAGGTCAGTCAAATGTCATTTCTTGCAAATGGGTCTGAATGGGATAATACATGATCGCATACAATATGCACTACCCACTGTGATAGTGTCATGAGGACACAACTGAAAAGAGAAAGAAAGTGGGATCTCTTGGAAGGCAGACTGAGTATCGGTCCTCCCACTGTCTTTGCAGTAACATGTAGCCTATTATAGTTGTGGAAAACCAATAACCCACATCTCATTTACTCGACTCTTCTTGTTAGACCAGAAAACAGCCAACCCCACACACCAGATCATGTTAGCCCCCAAAGAACATTCACATTGAGAAGATATGGATGGCAGCTCACATAATATCATGGATCCAGTAGAAGGTGCCTGTTTGAACTTTTGGTTATTTAATACTGGGTTTTATTAAAATAAATGATAATGGATTCTGCTCATGGTAACTGGAAAGGTTTGTGTTTATAAAGCATCTTTCATAACCCAAAGACCTCCCAAAATAGTTTACAGGCAGTAAAGTATGTTTTGAAGAACAGTAATTGGCTGCCTCATTTCCTATTTCACAACAATTTATACACAGCAAACCCTCTCAAACTGCAATGTGTGATGTTGTTTGAGGGATAACTATCATTTGGAATAATATCCCTGTTCTTCTTAAAAATACTGCTCTGGGATATTTATGTCCAACTGAGCTGGCAGACAGGGCCTTTGTTAAACTTCTCACTAAAAAGATTACACTTACAACAATCAATACTGGATCAGCCTTGATTTTTATGTTTAAATCCTGGAGAGGGACTTGAACTCAAAACCTTCTGACTCAGGCACAGTGACCTATCAACACAGCCCTGTGAAAAATGATATACATTTTAAAAAACCTATTTGTAATTCTCTTAATGTTCTTTTAGTTTCAAAGTCAAGTGGATGGTTTTTCAAGGATAAGAATGCCTTGGGGTTAGTCTAGCACCTAGGTAAATCATTACCACCACATTCAAAGCATTGAGTATTAGTCAGAGGAATTTTCGATTAAACTTTATAAAGCTCAGTGTTCAGTCAACACTTTCAGAAGCTCATCCACTTCTGGTTGCAGTAACAGCCGAGATACATTTAAGTGCTGGAAGTAATGTAAAGAGGAGTCACAAACCTGATCCTGAGCATCCGATTTATGAGCAAAATTGGGAAAAACTTTGACTTTTCATCTTAGGGAGGAGGTGTGTGACAAGTGATCTTATTAGCAGCATGAAGCATTGTGAAAGAAATGAAGAGGTAAAACTAAATATTCATTACAAATTAAATTATAAAACCTAAGCAAGAGAACACAGTGTCAAATTAATAAGAAGTAAATTTAGCCTAACATTAGAATGCCTTTCTTCTACTACAATGTAAACTACAATGGAATAGACTTCCAGAGTAGTAAAGATATGAAAACACTGAAATAATTTTATGAATCAACTGGATGCAGCAATAGAAGACGCAGCACTTGTGGATAAGTGAATGCTGCTACATTCCTCTTGACTGAGTCTAAGGACCTATGTGGTTTATTTTTATTTGATTTTCAGTGACAGAAGTGCAACACTAATGAATCTCAACAAGAAGAGGCTTTCTTTGAGTAAGATTTAGTTTATTAATGATAGCAATTAGGTACAAGTTACATTAATGAGTTAGACAATGTAACTCAGATTATTGGAAGATTGACGACACAGCAAGATCCCCATCAAATTAGAGAGTTATTGTCACCATATCACTTCCCCATCCAAGACTGTTTGATGTTACCAGATGAGTAGAACTTATTGCAGTCTTTAACATTAACTCTTTCAGAATCATCACCTTAGACAACAGAAGAAACTTTAGAATTTCTCTTAAAGGATAAATTAAGATGGGTCAAAAATCTTCTCAATCAGCAAAAACTGATATTACACAAACTGTCATATTGAATGGAACATCTTAGATTCACCACAGTTTTAGTTTTTTATAAAATGCTAATGGATCTCCAGTAATGTTGGTATTGGGTAAAATGATTACATAAATTACATAAATGCACGCACACATCCCTGACACACAAAATAAAACTAGTCACCTAAGCCAGATATACAGTCAAATTGGCAGCTATGAGGACTTTGTATAATGATTAAAACAATTGACAAATTTCAGAAATGTGCACCACCGAAATATATAAAATGATTACATTGGTATGTTGACAGTAACAGTATTGCAAATTTTTAGAAAACTGCACTAAAAGTTAAATTTTTAAACTTGGACTGAGTTTAAAGATTGCTTTCAAATTGGACTCTGAGGGTTACCTGACCTTTTTGTGCGTTCAGACCATAATCACTTCTAAAGAGACAAAAGAAAAGATATTCTCAGATGCACATGTATTAAAAAAAATTTGAAATTCAAATAGCCTTCCACAAGTACGATTAAGATACTATTGCTTTGGTTTTTCTTCGAGTGCCTGGACCTTAATTGCGCCTTAAAGTGAGAAAAGGTTGGGCACCTTGAACACTGCACATGGTAAAAAGACTTTGGAGTAACAAAGAGGATTACCACTTATGTGAAACAGATTGGCAATTTGTCTATGTCACATGACCCTGTGAGCATCTTTGCTTTCCTACCAAGTGGCCATAAAATTGAAACATAATGAGAGGGACATCTTGAAACAACTTGAGGGAAAGATAACAGCTTCAGCTCTGAGAAGGAGAGGGGGAGAGAGAGAGAGAGAGCTATCCAGAAACAGTTTGTGGTCAGTTGTAATTACATGGGCAATTGAAAGCTAATGCCTCTCCTGCAGAATCAGAGAAGCAACAATTCTACTGGCAAAGTTTACGTGTGAAAGAAACCTCTGGAAATTCATCCATAGAAGCTGTCACAGCTGCTGAATCTCTCCTGAAATTCCAAGCCCACACTTCAAACAACGCAACATTTTGACTTCAAAATACCAGGCTTGCATTGAAAAACAGGGACTGAACTTGACTAAATTTTTATAGGTATTGTATCTATTTCTGCAACTAACCAATGTGTGTGTGTCTTAGTTTCTTTAGTAAGACCTAGATTGTGAAATAAATTAACTTTCCCTTTGAAGCACAAAAGGTTTTGCTGCTGTTGTTGTTTAAAATTGACACACTCCCTCCAAGTAAGAAATATACATCACATACAAATACCTTCATCACAGGCAAAGTTCAGGTAATATTTTAAAACTGTCCATGACTTCACCTGACAAAGAAGCAATGCTCTGAAAGCTTGTGATTTCAAATAAACCTATTGGGTTATAACCCTGGTGTGGTGTGATTCACGACAATATAAACAATGGAGGATACAAAAAGGCCACGAGACTCATCCTGGCTGACACACCAAACAGTGATGCTTTGCGTGTCACAATAAACACACACTCTGTATCCAACTTACAGAAGAATTCTTATCCAATCCCTTCAGGCACTAGAAATTAGACCAGGAGACTATGTATATAAATAATGTATATAGTTTAATTTGAATGTGTACCTGTATAACGAGCATATGTTATGTTAATCTAAATGAATAATTATATGAAGTAACATAACCAGACAACTATGTTAGATTTAAATCCAAACATTGAAAGTCTTATGCATGAATACATAAATTTGGCCAGGCTTCTATGTTCACATTCAGCTCTGGAACTGCCTCAATAAATTTCTGGACTGGAAATCTTGTATGTAGACTGTTGCCTGTAATAGTGGAACCGTAGCCTCTCACCTGTAGGCTGGGCTATGTGTTGATTTTGAAAACTTTGCTCTCAGCTCTTGTCACCTTCTTGCCTATGTAAAACAAAACCTTAATTTTTCAGCAAATGCCACAGGCCTTGCTACTGATGGAGGAGGGGAAGGAGATTGCGTTTGAGGAAGAGGTTAAGATGAATGCAAAAGCAGAAGAGGAGCAGCTCATGTTAGTAGTGGAAGGAGTTAAAGAAGTGGAGGTCAAGGAAGAAGTTTAGGCAGATGAGGAGAAAGTGGAGTTCAGGATGTGGAGAAAAAGGTCAAGGCGAAGGAACAATAAACCATGCTGGTGGAGAAGAAGGTCCAGGGAGGTATGGTGACAAATGTGGTCAAAAATTAGGAAATTGAGACAAAGGAGAAAGAGGAGAGGTTTGTAGGTCAGAAAAGGTCAAGATGCAGGACAGGATTGAGATCTAGATGGAGGTCAAGGCAGAGGCAAACATTAAGAAGGACCAAAAGGAGTCTGAGAAAGACGTCAAGGAAAAGGAGGTCAAGTCAGAGGCAGAGGAGTTTGTTGCAATAGATGAGTTTGAGATGCAGGAGCTTAGCAGCAGATGAAACCAAGGAGAAAGTTGTGATGAAGGAAGATGTTATGGTGGCTGTGGCATTTGAGGAAGTAGTAAGAGACTGGGCCAACTATAAAATGTGCTTAGCTGTGAGGATTAGGGAGAAAGTACAACTGTGAGTGCATATCTCACCCTTGGGAGCTTCCTGTGCAGATCTATGTTAGCAGTATTGTGACAGCATTGTGCCTTTAAGGGTGATTTATTCTGTACTGTTTCTCTTGCAGAGACATTTTGCCAGCGGTGTCGTCATGTCTGCTTCAGAAGCAAGGCTAAACGACTTTGAGTTTCCTCTTTTTTTTTACTGATTAGACGAAAGAAGCATGAGTGGATGGAGACAGACTCACACAGACCCAGGGTTTTAGTTTTGCTTTCAGTTTAAGCTGATAGATACAGCTCTCTCTGCTGCAGTAAGAAGCTTGAGTTCGCTCTCTGCTGCTGGATTCATCCTTTCATTGTTCTTTTCTCCTGGACTAGAGGAAATAGTAAGTTAGAAAAATCTGTTTTGCTGAATTTGCCTTTGCCAAGGGTGTGTTTGTGGTTTGCTGCTATATTGGAACAGTTGATGATTTTTATTTAAATATATATTATTTTATTAAGTATTTCAATAACATTAAAGTCACGCCAATTTCTCTTTTTTTGTTCGTATTTTAACTGTATAGTAAGAATAAAGTGTGTTTTACTTAAAGCCTAGTAGTAGACTAATCATATCTGGAACACAGTGCCTTACACTTACCTTGGAATAAGATAAAAGTTAGGGTCTAGGTTATCTCTTTAATACATTTTGAGGAGGTTTAGTCTGGTCTATAACAGTATTCTGGCCGTACTGCTCTTGCCTATGATGCTGCGATTGTATGTATCTTAATTCCTCTGTCTTAGATTAGTTCACAATGTTGTTGTTGTGAGTTTCCTTCTAGTGTTTAAAATTCATTATTTTTTCCCAACTTTCTATATTATGTCTAAGACATTGTTTGCAATTTATTTCCTTTTTCACACTAGAGTTACTGCTTTCACACTGCTACATAAATGTCGTATAAAAGATAAACTCCTGGTCCCCTTTGAATTTTTTTTAATTCATTCATGGAAAAGTGGCATTGCTGCTGAGCCAGCATTTATTGCTCATTCCTATTTACTCTTGAGAATTTATCAAAAACTATGATTAAAGGTTTATTCCAATTTTAGACATATATGTGCTTTTACTACTATTAATTATTTTTAAAATCAACTTTCTGAAGTTAGAAATCACAATTGGTCGGCCACATCTGTTAGCTCAAAAAGTCAACATTTAAACTGTTACACCAGCAAGAAGAGAGATAACAAGGTGTAGAGCTGGATGAACTCAGCAGGCCAAGCAGCATCAGAGGAGCAGGAAGGCTGACATTTCGGACCTAGACCCTTCTTCAGAAACCAGCAAGAAGCTTGGTTTGTCAAGTTTCTTAAATACAGAGCTGTCAGATCTGTTTGCTGAAATTCAGGAGAATCCTAGTGATTTCTCTTTTTAAATTCAAACTCCATGTTGCAGATTCATAGGATATTTTTACAGAATTTATACAGAAATCTTCTGCCTAGTCATTGTAAAAGTGAATAGAGAGAAACCATTCCTCTGGTAGAGAAATTCACAACCAATAAAGTTTGAGATCAGAGCTAGCCTAATTAGTGATGAAATCAGGAAACAATTGTTCATAAGAGGGTAGTGCAAACATGAACTCTCCCCAAAAAAAACTGTTGAAACTAGGAGAGTTGAAATGTATACAACATCCAAAATTGGGGAAAGGTTCAGGAAATGATTTTTTTTTAACAGAATTGCTGTGTTTTAGAATCACAGGATGGTTAATAATGAACATGCCTTCTATGGTTATTTCAAAATGGGCAAATAAGGCGGGCATCACACACCTACTGAACTAAGTATCTTGCTGTATTGTGAACTAGAATTCAGAGCCACAGAGCTGATCTTGACTTGCCGGACTGCCATGTTTGGCATAGGGATGGGGTTTCAAAACCAGCACCATCTACTGAGGTAGGAAAACAAACATCAAGCCAAGTGCTGACTCCTGCTCTTAGGTGGTCTCAAGCATTGAATTGAGAGTATAATCTTGTATGAAGTACAGAAAACCTAATGTTTTCAGAATAACTAAACTGAAGTGTTCCCTGTAGGTTAAAACTTGCAGAAATATTAGCACAGTATTGTTCATCTATGGAAAATATTACTTGGCAGTTTAAAAGCAAATGAGAAAATATAAAGGAGCTAGGGCTGTTACTATACTGTAGAATGAACATTTTTGTATTTCAGCAAATGCTGTAAATGTTCCTTGTTACAATTATTTTAATAATTTTTGTCAGGACATATTTTAAGGCACTGTTATTATGCTACATGAAGGTGTTTATACTTTAGTAGTTTGATTGTTAGAGATTAGAGGAGGGCAAAATTGTTTCACTGGGAAGAAGGTGCAAGGCATTCACACTTAGAAATTTAACAGCAGCCTGTCTGCTGGATAACTGAATAACTGTGAATCTCCAAGAAAAGTATTGAGAATGTCAGATTGTAATCAGTTGTGCTTTAAACTGTCTATTTAGTTCGAAGTTAAAAGAGTTAGATTTGCAAAGGTTATCAATTGACATTTTTATCTGGATAGAAGGTGCACATGATTCAAATTTAAAGGGGAATGATTTTTAAGATATCCCTGAAAACTCACTGTCCTAGTAGTCCATCAAGATCCATTACAGGGTGACCAGCTAAAGGCAGGAAAACACTGTGGTTTACTGTCCAGTGATGTGTGTGGGACATTGGTCAGGGTTGGAAAGACCAAATATGCAGGGAGTTAAAATGAGACCGGAAACAATTTCTACCTTTAGCAAGATTGAGAAATCTCAAGGAAACTTGTTGTCCCTGTCAGACAATTCTACTGTTAAATGTTTCCAGGCTGGACAGGAAAGGATCAAAAATAAACCCTTGGATCATTTGGGACTGATTCAGAGAGAATTAAATGTGTATTTAAATGACAGTATAATGTGTACCTGATAGTGTTTGTTTTAGGGGGTTGTATTACATGTTCTGTTTTGTAGTTTAAAGTAAAAGTTGCCTACAAAAATAATGTTTAGCGAATATTGCTTTTAATCTACTACATTAAACACCTTAATACGTGGAATATTGTCATGTCATCCATTCTGCTATTGCCTGTAAGTTTGAGTTTCCTTTTAAATATTAATCTTCTCTAAGGAGATTATAACAGTTTTAAGATTGAATTGCAACCCTTTCTCTAACACACGCCTACTTAGCCATAAAATATGGAGTGCAAATGGGGACGTATTGATCGGAATAGCATTTTTCCTAAGATACCAATATGTTAATAACAAGCTACAATCCATCAGACCAAAGATTATTTTGAGAAAGGGCGCTGAGGTTTTTTGATTCCTTTATGTTCTTTTCAGTTTAAAAAGAGTGATCACATATCAGTTAGATTAAGTTAGGTTCTTGTTAGTTTGGGAGTGGGGAGGTGGAGAGTAGTTGGGGTGAGGTTGATCAGTTATCATGTGTCACAGCTTTATCCTACACATGACATAGATGGTGACAGCAACAGCTCCTCAAAGGGAATTCTCTGCCTAAATGATCAATCAAAAATTGAGCATGTAGATGTCAACTGGGGCTTGAGAGTCAAGCTGGAGAAGATCACATGTCTATCTGCCAATAAGTATCCATAACTACAAGCTGAATTTATTGGTTGTTTTGACTTTAAACAATAGTAACGGAGGGGAATGTATAGATTAGAGTGCAAGATTTGAATTTTTTTGGGATTCAAATGCAGAAATATTAGAAAACAATAGGTTTGTTTATTTTCCCATGAACTTTGAGGCATAAAGCTTGATATAGGTGTGGAACAAACAGTTAATTCTCTAATTTGGGAACCAAAGTGCATTATTATGAATTTTGAGATGCAGTTTTAATGTGTGGAAATGGTAGTACATTATTTGACACCTTAAATCTACTCTACCCACCATTCAATAAGTTCATAGCTGATACTATGTCCTTACTCCATCACCTGCAGCTTTCAAGCAACACCTAGTCAGAAGTCACACGACACCAGATTATAGTCCAATTGGTTTATTTGAAATTACAAACTTTTGGAGCGCTGCTCCTTCTTCAAGAGCACGCCACCTGACGAAGGAGCAGCACACTGAAAGCTTGTGATTTTAAATAAACCTGTTGGACTATAACCTGGGATCATGTGGCTTCTGACTTTGTCCACCCCTGTTCAAAACCAGCACCTCCACATCAAAGCAACACCTAGACCAGGGATTGTCCTTTGCATGGAAGATGGACGGCTTGCGTCTTATTGCTTTAAAAGAAGTAATGGCATTGACAGTGTGATAGTTATGCTGTTTTACTGTTTTAAGTAAACTAATACATGGAGTTAACCAATCCCCAATGAATGATTAATTATTAGACTATTATCATTAATGCGACTATTATCATAATTCCTCTTGACAACTTAGTTTTCTACCCACTGTTGTGTCGTCAGCAAAGTCAGCTTTCATTCATTCAGTGCCCTTATCTAAATCATTGATAGCAATTGTAAATAGTTAGATCATTAGTTATGATCTTTCAAAATTCCTTAGCTTCTGGAGTGGTCCTAGCAGATTAGAAAATATCAAATGTAATGCCTGTATTTGAGAAAGGAGAAAGATATAGGCCACTTATTTCTACATCTGTAATTGAGAATGTGCTAGAATTCATTATTGAGTTTATAGCAGGATACTTAGATATTAAACAACAGAGCCTGGTGTTATTAAAGAAAAATTATGAGTGATTAATCTGTTTGATTTTTTTGACAATGTAAGCTTTACAGTTGATAGCGGGGAACCAGTAGATGTAATATACTTACTTCCAAAAGACATTTGATAAGGTGCCTCATCAAAAGTTGTTGCAGATGGTAAGACCACACAGTGTAGGGGTTATTATATCAACATGGATATAGGGTTGGTTAACTAACAGGAGGAAGAATGGGTCTCTCTCATGTTGGCAAGCTGTACCTATTGGAGTGCCACTTGGATGAGTGTTGGGCCCCTAACTACTTAAAATTAATATCAATGATTTGATAAGGGCACTGAATGCCTGATAGCTGAATTTGCTGATGACACAAAGATCGGTAGAAATCTAAGTTGTCATGAGGAAATGCATGATAATAGTCTAATAATTAACCATTCATCAGGGATTGGTTAACTCCATTTATTAGTATATTTAAAACAGTAAAATAACTTGTAGTTATAAAGCAGGCATTACAGCAAAATGACTGATTACTGTGTATGCAGCCTTTGGAACCACAGCACACTATTTGGCATACAGAGTTGCAACATTGTATATATACAACACATGGAATCTTTAAAGGTAAACTTTCTTAAAGGCAAGATGCACATACAACCGTGGAAAGTCTGCAAGAAAATATAAACAAGTGAACTAGCAAAAAAAAATCACGGATGGATATAATGCAATAAATGTGAATTTTGGGGGTGACAAATAGAAAGGCGGTATAATATTTAATTGGGAGAGATTACATAACAGATGTATCTGGATATTCTGTAACATGAATCGCAGAACATCAGAATGCAAGTATAACAAGTGCCTAGGAAGGCAAATGTAAAGCTGGCATTTGTTGCGACGGAAATGAAATATAAAAGTAGGAAAGATTTGCTACAGTTTACAGGGAATTGGTGAGACCATTTTTGGAGCACTATGCACAGTTTTGATGTCATTTTTTGAAAAAAAGAGACTTAGTGCAGAATCTTCTAGTTAAGCAAGACTTGCATTGAGTTTTTTGGAGGGTTTTTCACCACAAGGCCTAACAAGATATATGTAAGTATCATTAGGTTGTAATTGTAAAGGATTTTAACTTTTCAAACATAGACTGGGACTGCCAAAGTGTTAAGGGTTTGGATGGTGAGGAATTTGTTAAATAGGTTCAAGAACATTTTCTTTATCAATATGTAGATGTACCTATTAGAGAAGGAGCAAAACTTGATCTTCACTGGGAAATAAAGTAGGGCAAGTCACGGAAGTGTTGATGGGGGAGCACTTTGGGACCAGTGATCATAATCCTATTAATTTTTAAAAAGTTATGGAAAAGGACAGACCTGATTGAAAAGTTAAAGTTCTTAATTCAAGAAAGGCCAATTTTGACAGTGTGAGACAGGAACTTTCAAAACTTGATTGGAGTAGGCTGTTCACAGGTAAAAGAACGACTGGCAATTGCAAGGCTTTCAAAAGTGTAATAATATGAGTTCAGAGGCATTATGTTCTCCTTAGATTGGAGGGTAAAGGTTGGTAAGAGTAGAGAAAAATGGATGAATAAAGATATTGAGACTCTGGTCAGGAATAAGAAGGAGTTGTATATTTGGTATAAACACCACTTGGATCAAGTGAATCTCTTGAAGAGTGTAGGGGCATTCTTAGGAGGGAAATCAGGAAGGCAAAAGTAGTATATGAGATAGCCTTCACAGATAAGGTTAAGGATAATCCAAAGAGTTTCTGTAAGTACATTAAGAGCAAAAGAGCAACTCGGGAGAGAATAGGACCATCTAAAGATCAACAAGATCCTCTATGTGTGGACCAACAGGCAATGGGAGAGATACTAAATGAATATTTGGCACCAGTTTTTTATTTTGGAGAAAGAAATGGAGGCTGGGGAACATGGAGAAATAAATATTGATATCTTGAAAACAATCCATATTGCAGAAGAGGAAGTGCTGGAAGTCTTAAAAAAAACATAAAAGTGGATACATCTCCAGGACCTGATCAAATATATCCTAAAGCATTGTGAGAAGTTAGGGAAGAAATTGTGGGGCCTCTAGCAGAGATATTTGTATCATCTACAGCCATGGATGAAGTGCAGGAGGGCTGGAGGTGGGCTAATGTTGTGCCTTTAATTAAGGAAGCCTGTAAGGAGAAGCCTGGGAACTGTAGACCAGTGAGTCTGACGTCAGTGGTGGGTAAGTTGTTGGAAGGGATTCTGAGAGATAATATTTACATGCATTTGGAGAGACAGGGAATGATTAGGGATTGTCAGCATGACTTTGTGTGAGAGGAATCGTATCTCACAAACTTGATTGAGTTTTTTGAGGACATAACAAAAAAGATTGACGAGGGCAGAGCAGTAGACATTGTCTACATGGACTTTAGTAAAACCTTTGACAAGGTTCCACATGGTAGACTAATTAGTAAAGTTAGATCACATGGGGTTCAGGGAAATTGCCGATTGGATACAAAATTGGCTTGAAGGTAGGAGACAGAAGGTCGTGGTGGAGGGTTGTTTTTTGGACTGGAAGCCTGTGACCAGAGGTGTTCTGCAGGGAATGGTGCTGGTCCACTTTTGTTCATCATTTATATAAAGATTTAGGATGACAATTTAGAAGGCCTGGTTAGTAATTTTGCAGGTGACACCAAAATTGGTGGTAAAGTCGCCAGTGAAGAAGGTTATCTAAGATTACAAAGGGCCAATTAGGCCAGTGGACTGAGGAGTGGCAGATGTAGTTTAATTTGGATGAATGTGAGGTATTGAATTTTGGCAAAGCAAACACGGGCAGAACTTTTACAGTTAATGGCAGGGTCCTGGGTAGTGTTGATGAACAGAGAGGCTGAGAAGTTCAGGCACGTAATTCCTCGAAAGTTGCATCACAGATAGACAGGGTGGTTAAGAAGGAGTTTAGCACACCTGCTTTCATTGCTCAGACAATTGAGGAGAGGAGTTGGGATGGCATGTTGAGGTTGTACAGAATGTTGGTGAGGCCACTTTTGGAGTACAGTGTACTGTAATGGATGCCCTGCTATAGGAAGGATATTATTAAATTGCAGAGGGTTCAGAAAGGATTTGCCAGGACATTGCTGGGACTGGAGGGTTTGATTTATAAAGGACGGGGACTTTTTTCACTAGAGTGTAGGAGGCTGAGGGGTGACCTCATAGAGGTTTATAAAATCATGAAGGGTATAGATAAGGTAAGTAGCAAAAGCCTTTTCTCTGGGGTGGGAGAGTTTAAAATGAGGGGGGATATTTTTAAGGTGAGAGGAAAAAGATTTAAAAGGAACCTGAGGAGCAACATTTTCACACGGAGTACGATGTTTATATGGAATGAGCTGCCAGAAGAAGTGGTAGATGCAGGTACATTTACAACATTTAAAAGACATTTGGATAGCTACATGAATAGGAAAGGTTTACAGAGATATGGGTCAAACACAGGCTAGTGGGACTAGTTTAGCGGGGAAACTTGGCCAGTATGGACAAGTCGGACTCAAGGGTCTGTTTCTGTGCTGCATGACTCCATGACACTATGCCTCCAAGACTGCTCCCATATCTTATTAAGCTTGCCTTCTGCTCTATATTTATTTCACCCCTCTTGCCTGATTCTAACCCCCATCTTTCCAATTGCAGTTCTTGGAACAACTCATCACTCCATTGATGTCTGCCAAAAGACTGGCATCACAGGTTTCCGCACCATCTTCAAAGGGCCGCTAAGCACCCAGACAAGCGTTGGCAGTGTGAGATTGCCCTTCATTGGCAGTCATGAAGACATGCGGGCACTCCTGCGCTAACAGTCCCATTCTGTCATCCTTGTCACTGTTTAACCGCCAGGCCACACACTTTACCTGTCCTTACTTATGTCCTATTGAAACACCCTCTCTAAGTCACTAAATGTCTCCCCAATGTCCATTAGACACCCATATCCTGCTGTTGTCCAAAAGGGAAACATCATGTACAGCTAGCAGTTGGATAATTCCAAATATGAGTTTATATTTGAAGCCACCAGAAGCAGACAGATACGAAATGAATTGAGGGCACTCATTAACCTCACAATGCAAGCCAATAGCCATCCATGCTGGTTCTACTGCACCTAGCTCTCATCTACTGGAACCAGGTGTCAGTGAAGTTCTGTCTGGCTTGTCGTGCCTGAAATGACTGAGCTGTGTCATGCAGAAGGAGAGCCTCCTTCTCCTTATCCTCCTCTTCAGAAGACCACTCCCATTCCCCAAGCTCCTCAGCATCTATCACATCATCTCGTTGCACGACACACCAGGATGATGCAGCGCACTCTGTTCGTGCTGTGATGAAGGACACTCCAGACCAGCAGAAACGCATCTTCAGCAGCCCCACGTCTGCTCCATCCTGAAGCATGGACTGCACTGTATCTCCCTGAATCATCTATCCATCCCAACCCTGTCTCCATCCCGACTTCTCCACCCTCTTCCTCATCCCAACTCTCCCCATTCCAATCCACCTCATTCACCTGCCACGTGACCCACATACCCCCCTACCACCGTACCCACTTACCTCATCCACCTCACCTACTTACCTTACATATTTAACTTCTCTCTATAGTGTTTCTAAGACAATTGAACTTTATGTACTGGAATGCAGCGGCTAATGCCATAAAAAGTGCTCCCTCCAACGTTTGCTGCACTGATTTGGTTTTCATGGCTTTTTCATTGGTAGATGTCTCAGAAAAGCCATGGGAGAATAAACATGTATTTTTTTTCCTGATCAAGGTGAGAAATGGGGTTTGCAGTGCTGATCAGATGATCTGGGCCAATGAATTCCAATTATGACCAATTATTCATCACTTTACATCGTTTATTCCAGTGTATGCTGAGTCTCAAACAATAAGAAACCTGTAAAGTGAATAAGGGAGACAAAGAAATCTTTTTGTGAGTATTTTGCTTCCCAATGTTTTGTTAAACTCTAACTGTTGAATTTGCAAATTTGTATTATACAGAAACATAATTCTAGAATTAATATTCCATGATTGGATAAATGGAAAATTCATTTTAAATACTTCATTTACAATGTTGTGCTCATATATTCTAATTTTAATGGTTTCAGATGAAATGTCAAATATTTATGGTATTTTAATTGGAATTATATGATTAGATATCTGAAAAATCTACATAAAATATTAATTGGCTATTGTAAGTGTTGAATCTGTATATTGTTCCCATTTGTTCTCCTTTTTAGTGGTTTTAGATGAAATGTCAAATATTTATGGAACTTTAATTGGATTTTTAAGCTTGAGGACTCAGCATTTTCCATTTCCTGTCTCGGGAGTACTCATTAAAATGATGAGACTGTGAAATAAATTTTGTGTAATTTTAAAGATGGGATTTATATATAATAAAATAGAATTTTGAAGCTGTCTTGCAACTGCTTCGGATATGAATCCAACACTTACTCCAAAAAAATTCTATAAAGGTCTCAAGGAAACATTTCCTACAGAAATGCCTCCTGAATCTAAATTGCTGTCGCCTTCAGGTGTCAAATGCAAATTCCTAATACTCAAAGTTCTGTTCTACCTTTGACTTCTCATTAAGTCCATGAGCAAACTGAGCACCAACATCACATGGACCGCAATGGTTCAAGAAGGCAGTTCAACCTTACTGCCTCAGGAGTAATTAAAGATGGTGAATAAATGTTCTTCTTGCCAACAATGCTGTACATGAATTTAAAAATAAAGGCATCAGGCTTCATTGCTGCAGGATCATATGAGCAGGATTGTGAATTGTTGTGACTTGTGAATTTGACATATTTCGACATTGATTACCAAGCACGAAAAGCTACTTATTTTCATCGATTATTGGCTCATCCCTGCAGGATAGTTAGGACCAACTGTCTAAAGTAGAGGTATCTTGCTTTATTTCAGGGAAGAGATTGCTGGCCCCGTTACCTACATGCTTGTTGCCAGTAGCACACAGAAAAGGATGACTGAAATGACCTGACCTTATTACTGGAGAAATGCAACGTAGCGTGGGAAATTCCAAAGTGGGAGAAATATAAACATATTATTGCAACCACTTCTGGAAGGATGAATAAATTCCTCTTGTTTCATTCCTGAGGCTAGTATGACAGAGTTATGAATTTTTAAACAGTTGTGTTTTTTTTACCAATTCAATCTCCTTGATCGGGACATTAAAACCAGGGGAAACAAGCCAGAGAGAGATAGCAAGAACCTCAGATGCTGGAGTCAGAATCAATACAATGTGGAGCTGGAGGAACACAGCAATTCAGGCAGCATCAAAGGAGCAGAAAAATCAACGTTTCGGGTCGGGACGCTTCATCAGGACTGGGGAGGGGGAAGGGAGCTGGGAAATAAACAGAGGGAGGAAGGGTGGGGCGGTGGAAAGGGAGGTGGGATGGTGGCAGACGAGTGCAGGTAGGGAGTGGTGGGGATTGACTAGTGGGAAGGGTGAGGCAGATAGGTGGGGAAGAAGATGGACAGGTTGTGTCAAGTCAAGGAGGCAGGGATGAGAGGGAGGGTTGGACATGGGATGAGGCCGGAAGTGGTGAGATTTTGAAACTGGTGAATTCTGTGTTCAGGCCATCAGGCTGTAGGCTCCCGAGGTCGAATATGAGGTGTTGCTTTTCGAGTTTGCATGTGGCATTGTTGTGGCACTGGAGGAGGCCCAAGATGGACATGTCACCCAGGGAGAGGTAGGGGGAGTTAAAATGGTTAGCAACCAGAACGTGGTGTTGATTATTGCATACAGAGTGCAAATTGGTCACCGAGTCTACACTTGGTGTCACCGATGTAGAGGAGGCCTCATCGGGAGCAACGGATACAATAGACCAGGTTGGAGGATGTACAGGTAAGCCCTGTCAGATATGGAAAGTTTGTCTTGGACCTTGGATGGACATGAGAAGGGAGGTGTAGGGGCAGGTGTGGCACTTCCTGCGGTTGTAGGGAAAGGTGCTGGGGTTGGTGGGGAGTGTGGAGCAGACAAGGGAGTTGCGGAGTGAGCAGTCCCTATGAAAGGCGGATAGGGTTGTGGAAGGAACTACCTCTTTGGTGGTGAGGTCAGATTGTAGTTGGCGGAAGTGGCGGAGGATGATGTCCTGGGTGAGGACCAGGAGGATTCTGACCTTATTTTTGTTGGGGGGAGGGATTTTGAGGGCAGAAGTGTGGGAAATGCTGGAGTTACGGTTGACAGCATTTTCAATCACCAGAGGGGGGAAGTTGCGGTTCTTGAAGTAGGAGGACATCTGGGATGTCCAGGAGTGGAATTCTCCACCTTGGGAGCAGAAGCAGCAGAGAGCAGTCCTGATGAAGGGTTCTGACCTGAAACATCAACTTTCCTGCTCCTTTGATGCTGCCCAACCTGCTGTGCTCCTCCAGCTCCACACTGTATTGACTGAAACAAACCAAACGGGTCTCTTTGAGTCAATCAATATTAAGAAACTGGTTTATTGTAAATCCACTCAAGTAAAGATTAAAACTTATTTAAAAAGCAAAAGCTGCCGTGGATCCTGTGCCATTTCCACACACACTCAAACACACATACCCCGACACACCCATACCCCCACATACCCATACCCCCACATACCCATACCCCCACACACACACACCCCACACACACTCAAACCCCACACACACACACACTCCACCCCCCCACCCCCCACACACACCACACACACACACACACACACTGAGTAAGGTATACATTGAAAGGAGGTGAAATTGGCAATAAAAACAACTGTTAAGTGAAGGAATTATATGTTCCGATGTTGACCTTTCTGTCATGGTGGGACTTGTAGCTGAGCTGGTTGTTCTCCTAGGAATGATCGCTTCAAACTGCAATCAGTCCTTTTCCAAAGTTGAGTGCCTTAGCACTTGAAGTTCCTTTCATTTCCAAATACTTCACCACTGTGATCACTTCTAACAGAAATAGGGTCTTAGCCTGAGAACTGCAAAATGAGAGAGATGTTCTTACATTCCACGAGGAGTTACTGTATTCTTGTTTATTGTAACAAAAGCACAAGCTTATAATCATAGTTTCTCATAGAAGGGGCTTTCAATGTGTACATTCTGGCTGTTGACCCACAATGGGAGCCATCATTTTTTAAAAAAGAACATTGATGGTCCATTGTCAGAATTTCCTATTTATCCTTCAATATGTAGAGGGGGAGATTCGGTCCTCCTTTTTGCTGAGTGCGTTTCAAAGGATGTTCTGGCAATACCTGTATTCAGGAAGTCTTATTTCCAGAGACATTTGAAGGTCTCATTGGGATATGCTTTTCAGGATGTGGTAGACAGTTTCAGCCATGTTTCTAAATATGCCTTTGTAAATTCTTGTAGAGCTTGGTTAATTTAGGTCAGGTAACTTTGACAGCCATTTTAAAATGTCCCAGGTCATTTTTTTACTGTTTTCTCTCAAAGCAAACTCAGATGCTTTTATATTGGTTGTTAAGATTTAAAGATTAATAGTCTAGATTTTACACCATCATGACAAAAATTTAAAATATGTGCTCTGATTCAAAAATAATTTAATGCACTAACTTGTGCTTCGCTTAAGAAGCAACATTAATGATGTCATGATCCTAGCTGATGTTGTTACTGGACAAAACAGATGCCAGACTGAAATCCGGCTTGATAGATCATGGTTGTTTTTTGTTTTAACAAGGTGGTCTTTCATTGAAACACAGAAACACAATCCTGCAGAGTCATATTAAACAATAAAAGATAATTTTATTATGCAAAAGAAATGAAGATAAAAGAAAGTAAACCAAACTGTTGACACACTACACAAATTTAAAGATTTCAACATTTTTATTGTTAAATAAATCTCATTAATGCCACAAATCATATTTCACATCTGTAAGTATTTAGAGGGATATGGACCAAATGCAGGCAATTGGAATTAGCTAAGTGGGCATCATGGTCAGCATGGATCAGTTTGGACCAAAGGGCTTGTTTCCATGCTGTATTACTCTATGACTGTATCACTACATACAATACAGTGGTTGCAAGAGCTGGTCAGGAGCTAAGAATTTTGTAAAAACCAAAAGAACTGCGGATGCTGTAAATCAGGAACAAAAACAAAGTTGCTGGAAAAGCTCAGCAGGTCTGGCAGCATCTGTGAAGGAAAAAACAGAGTTAACGTTTTGGCTCTGGTGATCTGTTCTGAGGAAGGATCACTGGACCTGAAACGTTAACTCTGTTTTTTCCTTCACAGATGCTGCCAGACCTGCTGAGCTTTTCCAGCTAAGAATTTTGCAGTGAGTAAGTCACCTGCTGACTCTCCAAGGCCTGACCACCATCTCCAGGACTCAAGGCAGGAATGTGATGGAATACTCCTCACTTGCATAGATAAGAGCAGCTCCAACAACACTCAAGAAGATTGATAAATCCAGGACAAAGCATCTACTCCCTCCACCATTGGTGCGCGCTAGCAGCAGTGCATACTACCCATAAGATGCATTGCAGAAATTCACCAAGGCTCATATCTTCCAAATCCATAACCACTACCATCCAGAAGGGGAACAGATATATGGGAACACCACCATTTGCAATTTCCCCTCTCAACTTGGAAATATGTCATACTCTGTCAATGTCGCTGGGTCAAAATTCCTGACCTCCATTTCTAAAGGCAAACAGACTGCAGCGGTTCAAGAAGGCAGCTCACCACCACCTTCTCAAGGGCAACTAGGGATGGGCAATAAATGCTGGCCCAGCCTTCAATGTCCACATCTCATGAATGAATTTAAAAAAAAACAAAACTAGAAAGAGTGCAGAAAAGATTTACAAGGGCACTTCCTGGACTGAAAGATTTGAGTTATAAGGAGATGCTGGATAAGCTGGCACTTATTTCCCTGGAGTGTGGGACACTGAGGGCTGACC
>NC_063359.1:19178452-19225349 GCF_021869965.1 Rhincodon typus | reverse complement strand
TTTGGCACTAGGTAGGCAACACAGCCTTCAGGACTTTGTCTTTGCTGCAGACAACAGTATCTAATCGCCTACCTTCTCTCCTATTACTACTAAGTTTATGATTTCTCCCTGTGCTTGAGTGACATTCTGGAGCATATACAATGGCCATTTCTCTCCACTTCCTTCCAGCTGTGCCTTCGTCCACTTTGATTGCAAGAATCTTATAATTATTGGTAACGGCACTAGCTCAGGTTTCTCCAGATCTAAATTCTGGATCCTCAACCTGCCTCACCAACTCACACCTACCCGTCCAGGAACACAGACCAAATTTTAGGTATTTAATCTAATGGGTGACTGCTGCCTAAAACAGCGTTCAGATGCCTCTTGTCTATCTGTTATATCATAGTATTTGTGGCTCTGGCTCACAGTTGATGGGCTGGAGTCTAAGTTCCTCGATCAGCCAACTTGCTGTAGACGTGGGCACAGTGGATCACACTGCTGTCTATCTGCTCCCACGTGCTACACATTGAATAGAATAGAGATGACTAGGCAGTGATCAATAAACTTGGATGTGAAATCTTTTGGAGGTAAATTTCTTAACCATACTTTCCAGCCTGTTTTAAATTAGCTAGTTGAAAGTCATTGAATACTCAATTACCTCGCTGTTTTCCTCTGATGATATACCTAGAGTCTTATAGGAATGAAGAAGTTGAAGGGGCTCTCTGCCACCAGTTTTCATCATCTTTCTTGTAGGTTCCCTTGTCTTTATGAAGCTGCTGACCCACACTGTTTCAGAAGCTGCTGGCTCTGCTTGCTCTTATTCTTTATAAAAAAGTTGCTGACTCCACTTTTTCATGCCCTGTTTCAGAAGCACAGGATCCTCCTTTATCTTGCTCAGAATTTCACAGTAATGCTGACTCACTTAACACTCCCCCCAATCTAGTAATACACCATCCAGGAACACGATTTTTCAAGCACACCTGCACCAATTTCACACTATATAGGTGATTGAAAATCAAGCCATATTTGCAGATGCTATCAGTATTTAAAAGAAACAGGGCTGAAGATTATTCACAGGGTTTAAAATGGGAATTAAAGAGAAAAATCATTACTCGAGATGCTCTGGCTACATTTGCATGGATAAAATTGAAAGCAAATCAGAGAATGTTTCCCAGAGTTGGAGAGCTTTAATAAAGGTGAAGATAATGGATAATTAAATCAGTGTAAGCAGATACAAATTTGCATCTCATGGCCAAGAGAGAATAAAGATAGGAATCAAGCAAAGTAAACAACCAAGATGGGAGAGAGTAAAGACTTTGCTGTGGACAAGTACATCAGAGATGGAGGGAAGGAGTGTTTGAACAGGCATATACGTGCTGAAGTATCTTAAGGAACGCAAGGCTTAGAATTAAATGGAGATTCCGTCTCCAATAGTTTCTTATTGCCCAACTGCTTCACTCACTAGCCCGGTGTTATATTTTCTGCTCCATTTCCTCATTTGTTTCCTCACCACCCATGAGCAACTTGTTTATACTAGAACTGTAGTGTCTAATAAAGATATGTTCAAAGTAAGTCTGATTTGTTATTAATGGCCAGTTGATAATGGATCATCAGTATAACTTTAATCATCCCTATGGTATTCTCTTAGGGTTTTCAAACTATTTAGTATTGCCAAAAGACTGACAGATTGAAGTGTTATTGTAAAGAATTAAAGATTTCTTCTAAGAATTTAATTCATAATTAGATTTAAAAATAGACAGGATACGGAGCCTACATTACTACTTTTAAACTAATTTAAGTTGTGTGAAACATGCCAATTAACAATTTATAAAGTAGGAAATTGTTACAATGTACATTTTTATTAACAAATTAAGAAACGGTAAATCAGCATACTATAATTAACAGTGTAGCATTTAACCATCTGATCCAATCATATGATAAAAGCAGAAATAAAATTTGCACAGCTTTTTAAAATCTGGGCACCAAGTAACCTTGTAACAACACTGATGAATTTGCAGACTAATATTTATTTTTGATAATATTTTGCACTGTTGAGTAATACCAGAATCTCATCTTAAAGGCTGCATTTTTCCCTCTTTCTAATGAATATTAGAAGCAGGAGACTGCATGTGGTTAAGTGGGAAGGATGTGGATTTTGCCAAACTGTTTTCAGAAAGGTGTCTAAGATACCAAGCAACATGCTCCCTGGATGGCTCAAACATTATCTGGTAGAATCCTTATTGAATTTCCTACCCTCAAACTCAGTCAAACAGGTCCTACTGAGTTACCCCAAATTTACGGTCAGATTCTAAATCCAACATTCCGTTGGAACTTGGCTCCCCGAATGAATTTTAAAAGCATGAATGCACATATAATATGCTGCCTAAACTAGGCGAAATACTGTGCACAAATACATGTGCAACCTTTCCTATATTGAACATTAGGAACACACAAATCAGGAGTGACGACTCGAGTTTGCTCTACCATTCTATAAGATAGTCTGTAATTTGATTAATCCACATTCCCATCAACCCTCCTGTTTATCTGTCACCCCTTTACTAATTAAGGATCAGTCTTCCTATGCCCTAAAAATATTCAAAGTCTCTGCTTCCACTGCCTTTTGAAAAACAGTTTTAAAGACATGACAGTCTGAGAAAAAAAAAAATTTCCTTACCTGTCATCTTCAATGGGCAACTGTTTATTTTTTTTTTTTTTTTTAAAATGACCCCCCCTGCTGAATTCCAAATTCTCCCTTAAATGGAAATATCCTGTCCACACACAACTTGTAAAAACGCCTCAGAATCTCATGTTTTCATTGTCATCCTATTCTTCCAAACTCCAGCAAATATACACCTAGCCTTTCTTCATTAATCAACCTGCCCATTCCAGGTCTCAGTCTAGTAGACCTTCTCTGAACTGCTTTCATGCATCCATCCTTCCTTCAACAAGACAACCAAGACTGTACACAATACCCCAAAGTGGTTTCACTGATGATCTGTATAAACTGGAGCATAACATTCCTACTTCTGTATTCGTCTCACAAAACAATAACTTTCTAATGTTTAATTACTTGCTGCATCTGCATATTAACCTCTTGTGACTCAAGCACTGACACCAAAATTCCTCTGCATTTCAAACTCTGCAATTCCTAACCATTTAGATATATATTTTTTTAAATTCTTCTGTTAAAATGGATAATTTTACATTCTTCCACACTATTCTGCATTTGTCAGATCTTCATTCAAAACACTTAACCTAACTACATGCCTTTGCATACAAGTCTTATGTCCTCTTCAGTGACTGTAGTAAACATATCTTTTGTCCCATCATCCAAATAGTTTATATAAATTGTCAAAAAGTTGAGGCCCCACTACAGATTCCTGTGGCACATGACTCATTATATCTTGCCAACCAGAAGATGGCCCATTTATGCCTACGCTGTTTCCTGTTAGCCAGCCAACATTCTATGCTAATGTTACTCTGCTGCACCACAAGTTATTTTGATGTGGTACCTTTTCAAAAGTGTCATTGAACTTCAAGTACAGCTTGTCCACCAGTTCCTCTTTATCTGCAGCACTTTTCCTCCACAAAGGACCCCATAAGTTTGTTAAACATGGTTTCACTTTCACAAAACCATACTGATTCTAACTGATTAACTTGAACTTTAAGTGGCCTGCTATAACTTCTTGAAAAATTGCATGTAATATCTTCTGTATGACAGAGATTAAGCTAACTGGCCTCTAGTTTGCTGAACTCTGTAACCTTTCCTTTTTAAAAGGAGTTACAATCACCAACTTCCAATCTAATATAACGTTGTCTAAATTTAGACAGTTCTGAAAAATTAAAAGCAATTCTTCAACAATCTCACTAACCACTTCTTTTAAGATGATAGGTTGAGGTTCATCAGGCCTAGGGACTTGTCAGCCATATCCCAACAGATTTTCTTTACCATTTCCCTGGTTCTTGCAATTTTCTCCAGGTTCTCCCTGTCTTCCATTCCCAGACTTAAATATACCTCTGGAAAGTTACTTGTGATCTCTATTGTGAAGATCAAAGGAAACCACCTTTACACTTCATATGCCATCTCTATTTTTCATTATTAATTCCCAAACTCAATTTCTAAAAGGATCAACACTTGCTTTGATCTTTTCTTTAAGATAGCTATAGAAACTCTTCCTGTTTAAGATTTCCAGAAAGCTTTCAAAGCAAAGGATGACTAAAAAAAATTAGAAGGAATGAGAAAGGAGTATGAGAGAAAGCAGCCCAAGATTGATTTGCTTGCAATAGCAATGAGTTTTAGTTTTGACAGTATTTTAAATGTACTTTTTGAAATGAGCAATTTGAGATGGGTAACAAATGTTGGCCTTGCCAGCAAAGTCCACATCCCATATAAAAATGAAAAACAAACAAAATAGTGGTTGAATTAAAACCAGATCCTAGGTTTGCTAATGCGCAAGAATATATTGACCACATCGAGTTTGGCAGTGATATATTGCACAATTCACATTTATAGGTCTAATGTCACATAGATGTTTGGGCTGCGGCATCTACAAATTCACTGGATTAACCAGACTAATACTGGTCGTATAATTCGTTTGGGTTTTGGATCAGGACTGTAACATTCTCCCATTTCTGAGCCAGAGGACTGGAGTACAGAATTGTGTAAAACATCAAGATCATTAAGTCTGATTTTCCTTCAAATAACTAATAATTTAAAAGATGAATGAGATCCATTCTTCAGGAAGAAAATTCAACAGAAGTTTCACTTTTACTCCCAAACTAACCCTTAGGTAGAAATATCAAAACACCTACTATAATTATTACAAGGCAACAAAGATTTTTAAGTAGCTTCTGTTCATTCTTACTAGATGTTCACAGATATAAAATAGATTACTGCATTAGCTCAAAGATTTTATATTTGACAGTAAGGCTAGAATTCATATAGTATCCAGTTTGCCATATCTGCTATATTAAGTGAAAAGTATTGTACTTAAAATGTAGTATGAAAAATGCAGTCCATATATTATCTGCGTAGAGCCACACTGGCAAATCCTGGGGAATAGTTACTTGTTTGCCTCTATTCATTTGGGCAATGTTTCAGTACAAGAGAAACTAGGTTTTGCAGCAGAACCCATCTCCAAAAATCAAAAATAGTGGCAGCCTTATAGAACAGTTTCTTCTTGAAGGCATTTCTGTATCAAGATTTGATGGGTATAGTCAACATCCTCCTTTCCCAAGATACGTCAATATTGTTTAATCAATTTTTATTACTTTTCTTTAGTTTTTAGCAATTTTTGCTTGGGTTTCAAAACTGTTTGCAATATTCACTTGAAAGATTTTACTCAGATAGCATATCTATTTAAATTTTGAAACAGGTACCTTTGTGTGCACGTGGAAAGAAAAACAAATTAAGGTAATGATTCTACACCTCTTGTATAACTTTCATTAAAGGACATTAAGCTGAGACACATCTTGAGAGACGAGGCAGGAAGAGGGAGAGCCATTACCTTCATACTAAATATTTTTAATTTTGCAGTGAAATATTACATATAATTATCATATTATGATGAGATAGAAAACTCATACTAATTGCTCATGTGGGAAAATAGGCAAAAAGCCTTCTCACATGTAAGAAAAATTTCTTACAATTTGAAAGTTATGTTACGCAAAGTTTTTCCATACAAAATTAAAACAACAATGGTAGAAGGAACGAGATTGAATGTGAGGAGGCATCTATGCTCATATCTGCAATTAAGTGGACCATAAAAGATTGAAGCACAGTTTTGAAGGCTACAGGTGGGTAGTTCAAAGAACGAGTGTAGTTAGTGACGGAGCAGTAGGAAGAGGTGAGGTGCAGGTACCAGTTGCTTTAAATGGTGCCTTCAGCTGCTTTATCTTTTTCTCTTGCCGAACTATGCCATCCACCATCACCCACTCAAGACAACAGCAGCAGAAGAGGACAAAGAAATATTTAATTGAATAAGAAAAACAAACAACAGCAACATGTAGAAAGCAAGGACAGATGTAGGAGCCCAAATTATTCAACTCACTATTTGCAATGTCCTACTCATTATGCTAGTCACTATTATTTCTTTCTGCTAAATTCGCTCTACACTTCCCTGTAAACACTTCAAGATGAGAGGCAAAATAATCACTTCAGAATAACATTGATGCATGCCAAAAAAATCTGAATCAAGTAACTGTCAAGTTGGATTCTATTTGAGATAGCAGATAAAATGAACTTGGTTGAAAAAAAAGTGTTCAAATGTGCTCATTAATTTGTTTTACCATGTGTTGCATCAAAATGCTTGAAAACGCCAATGTGCAAAACAAAAATTCACATGCACAAGACTTGTCCTTGAAAATGTACCATTGCTCGACTTTGGATTACAAGCATTACAAAAAATGCCACATTTTAACCAACCCACCTCTTATTTCTCACTATTCTTCCTATGTGGCTAAGATCACCATCTAAGAGCTTGCACTTATGTCCTGGGGCATGAAAGGCACTACATTCTACCTCAATGAAAACAAAAGTGAAACAACAGTTATGACATTGGCAAATTCTATACACAGGTGTCCATCAGCAGCTCTGAGATAACCTGGTGTCAGTCGTGTTTCTGCTGAAGCACTCTTGCATTTGAGTCAGAACATTCTGGTTAAAGGTCCAGCAACTTGAGCACATGATCTAGCTAGTACTTCAGTGTAATACACAGAGTGCTACATTGCTGAAGGTACCCGTCTTTCATACAAAAGATCAATAACATCCTATTGTCTTCAGATAGATGGTACTAGTTGATGATGTATATAGCAAATTTCATTATATTAGATGTCCTTCATAAGGGTAAAGTTCAGTTATTGTAACAGGAAGAACAATTTGCACACAGCAATTTCCCCACAAAGCACAACATGGTAACAACTGCATAGTTTTTCTTTAATTCCTCAATAAATATCATAAATGTTTGTTAGGACATCAGGGGAAATTCCCCTGCTCCTCTTCTCCTCAAGGATGACACTAATTTTTATATCAATCTGAGGGAAGATGGTGCATTTGTCAAATAGCTCATTCAAAAGACAGCACCCACAACAATGCAAAACTCCCTCCATATGCAGTTGCTAGCATGCAGTTTGAACCTATAACCTTCTGAACCAGGTACGCTTGCTACTATTTTAGTGTGGGTGAGAGAACGGGCAGTTTTTCTCATGTCCAAACACACGACAAACTTTGGAAGGCAAAACACTTTGTCCAGATATATTTCTATAATGAGTGACTCCCTGTATTAACAAATTACAATCTGGACTGGTTTAGACTGTTTGCCTTTTTAGTCATTACACTGCTTTTGACATGCACCACTTATTTCAAGCCACCTCTCACATTGAGGAGAATTTTTCACAGATTTTCTGCAGCTATTTCTGGTCGTATTTTGTGTGACCTCACTTCTTTCCCACAGCTCCTGCTGCTAATTAAGGAACAGCAACACAAACTTTGGAGCTGTGCCAGAATCATACGTATCAAACAAACTTTTACATGGATTGGCTCAGCAAAATAATGCTTGCATTCAAAGGTACATATTTTTCAAAAAAGGTGTTGGTAAGCATTTAAAACAAAATTTCCCTTATTTGCTATGCTATTATTCTTCGTTTTCTTTTCCATCATCATTCCTTTTTAAACAACCCCCTTTGTTCCCTATTTTCTGTATTTACTCATGAACTGTTACATCTAGCTTCTTCTGCATGAATGGGCTCAATTTTTTTGCAGATGCTGCACATTTCAGCAATTTCTTTTGTTTCTACTTCAGATTTCCAATATCCGAAATGTTACTTTTGAATGAGAAATCGAAGAATTAGGTTGCTAGATGACAGAAAGGTCCTGCAGAAGATAAACGCGCCGGCATTGCCCTCTTGGACTGAAGGCCCGTTTTGCTGCGTTAAATTCTACAAATGTAATCTATGTTGGGGTCTGTAGAACTACTGAGTGACAGGTGCAACCTAACATTGAGCTACATTCACAAATATTTTCCAGCGCTGCCCTTTCTTTTCTGTGCACCAGGAAAACAGCTCCTGTCACATGTACCCAGTTGTTGGAACAAACAGAAGCAGCTTAAATAAATGACTGCTAATTGCCACCTGAAGTTATCCTGCCCTCACTTGCACTGAATTCCACCCCACCCCCGCTGAAACCCTTCAATGGAATAAAACGTATTCGCCCTAATGATGCCAATATCGCAGACGCTGAACGCTTCTAGTAGTTTTATTTCAGCTTTGCCCAACGCTTGCAGTCCCCTGCCATTGTTGTGCAAGGCGACAGTAACCAAGAAGAAATAAATACCAATGTGGAGACGGCGGGGACCTCTCACTCCCCCACCCCCCTGCACTATCCAAACCGCATAATTTGGGTTATTTTTGCGGAGCGGGTGAAGGGAAGTCGATTGCAATCACCATGTAAATGGAGCGAGAAACCTTAAGCCAACATCTACTACTAAAAATGGGACAAAGAACACGAGGACGAAGGATATATTTTTTAAAAAAAACCGTTATCGGGGCTTAATTCTAAGACCGCACTGCGCGAGCCACCTCAATACCCACCGGCAGGCTTTCAACGTCACGTGAGACTAACACTACTACCTGCGGATTGGTCAGATCCGTGCGTGACGTTTATAGCCGGCGGCGAGCGCGCGGGCGGTTGTGGCGGCCATTTTCCGTTTCCGGAGTGGGTTCGCCACCAAACGGTTTATGTCGGCCATTTTCCCCCCCCGAATGGTCAGCGTTCAACCTCGGTACCGTTAGAGCATGTCTAATTTCTGCAGTTGCTGCTTGTGTTTGTCGGGACATTTATATCTGACCAAGGAGTGTTTCCCGCCTTCGTGGGAGCGGTGGCCGCCGCTTTGCTAATAGGGGTAATTTCATTTGTGCTCTGTGCGGTCTCATGATTGGCCAGCGCCCCCCATCTCTCCCTGTACTGTCTGACCCTCAAGCCCCCCTCTCCACCTTCAGTGGTAAAATTCTGGGATCGTTGCTGACTGAAGCAGCCCCAAATCTGGGATGGCGATATACGGACTGTAGTATGAAGGGAGCTAGCGCTTTTCCTGTACAGACTTTCATCTAGCTGGATTTGTCTCTTTATTTATCTGCACGGGAGGTCTAGTGGACTCGATGCAAGTATTGTCGATCTCGGGGGGAAAACCTGTGGCTCACTGTAATTCTACTATCACACAAGCTTCATCCTTAATACCCGGCGAGATTGATTCAGTTCCAACCGCCAGGAGTTAAGTTCAAAACCACCAGAACTACATCAGCCGCGTGCAGATGAGGTAATACGAGGGTTCACACTTATTTGCATTGTTTACTACAACAAAGGATCGGTATATTGCATTCAATGTGCAATGTGATGTTGAGAACGTGGCCTGATTGCAACACTGTTATATGCGTCTGATCTAATTTTGACATTCCTTGGAATGAGTGCACACTGATTATAAATGTCTACAGGATCGTTACGCTAAACATGAATTTATATGGTTAAACCTCATGAATAATTTTTGGAAAGATTAGATGCCTTTTTGAATTATTGGAAACTCATTATTGAAAACTGAAGGGAAAGACCTAAGTGGATTATTGTATATTATTTTATGTGTAACTGCATGGACAGTATCGTGTGGCATACTACAGGAATTGCTGAATATGAATAAGACCCAGTTATGTTTTTTGGTAAGGGGCAAATGATCATTTGCAGTGTGCTAATTCTTGTATTGATGTTTGTTTGGTTTTGACCCTCCAGTCATCATATCAGACTTACTAGATGCTTTGAATGAAATATTTTCCTGTTTTTAATTAATAATACATCTGCAGCATATAAAAAATCAAATCATTTGACTTGATGCAGTATTGGAATAGTTAGTGCAAGTTTAAAATTCTAAGACTTTGCTCTGTTTACCTGGTTTGGTGGTTTCGCCACAAATATGCAAATGGTGAAGAAAGCATTTCTTATATGGTTTACTTGTCTGTTAACTTTACTTCCTTTATTACATCCCTGTGGACTATGGGTACCAGTGAGCCCACTTGATACTGGTACTAATGAACCTTTCAGACTGCAGATGGCATCACTGTCAGCCCAAGTTTTGTGTGTGTAATTTCAACATGAATCTCTAGAAAGTGAACAGAAAAACTTTACAATTTATTCTGTGTCTTTCAGTTCAGGGACATTGAGGCCAATTATAGCACCAAAGTTTGGATAGATTGCTTTACATGGCCTCAGGATTGAATATGAAACCTTCTATTAATATGGCTGTGCTACATTTGACTGAATTAGCTCAGTGAATCAGAATGTTAGGATGATTGTCTTGTAATAGTGTTTTAATATACCATTATTGATTTGAATGACTGAATATCTGAAATCGGGTAAAATAGACAAAACTACAGATTTCTCAAATTACAAAATATTCACCAAACTAGTTACAAAAATGGTCTATCTGGTGAATTTGAAAATTGTAGACCAACTGCTTTCGAATGTTGGATATGTCACTTGTTCAGCTGGCATAGCTTTAAAAGTTAGTTTGGTGAAGTAATAAGAACAAAACTGTTAGAGTGATCATCATGGTTTCCAGTTTTCATGAGAAATGGATTAAATTACAGACTATGACTTTTGATGGCTTAAATATCTTTTTTACTAAATGTGAGATTTTTACAGAAAGTGCATGGCTCTAATTTGCAAATAAATTGATAGAGGATTGAGTTTGTGAAATCGATGACTGTTGGTACATCAATCTGAATAATTGAATTTGGTAACAGAAGGTGCTGGACATACTCAGCAGGTCAATCTCTACTCATTGGAGTTTAGAAGAGTGAAAGGCGATTTCATTGAAACGCATAGGATTCTTAAGGGGCTTGACAGTAAATGTTGAAGGGATGTTTCTCTTCATGGGAGACTATGGGAGTAGAGTGCTCAGTCTTGGAATAAAGAAGTGCCAATTTAAGTTGAGATAAAGAGGAATTTCTTCTGAGGGTTGAGAGTCTTTGGAACTCCTTGTCTGTAAGAGCTGGGGGGAGGGGGCACAGTCCTTTTGTATATTAGAGTTCAAAATAATAGATTCTTCTTGCTAAGTAGGGGAATCAAGGGTTATGGGAAGAGGGCAGGAATATGGATGTGAGAAATGTTGGAACAGCCATGATCCTTTCAAATGGCAGCTGGTTGGAGGGTCAAATAGCTTTCTCCAGTTCCTATTTCTTATGCATCTTATCTTCAAGAAGCTTGTGTGGATAGAAACAGTTAATGTTTCAGCTCAATGACTGCTCATCGCAGGTGAATCAGGAGCAACTTGTTGTTTGTTTTCAGTTGTAACTACTTTGAAGGTACAGAACTCTTGTTGTTGCGCTCCTGTGAGAAATATTTCAGGGTTTAGAGATAACACAGTGCAGAGCTGGAGGAACTCAGCAGGCGAAGCAGCATCAGAGAAGCGGAAAGTTGACGTTTTGGGTCGGGAGAAGGGTCCCGACCCGAAACATCAACTTTCCTGCTCCTCTGATGCTGCCTGGCCTGCTGAGTTCCTCCAGCTCCACATTACGTTATTTATGACTCCAGCATCTGCAGTTCTTACTATCTTTCAGGGTTTTGAGACAGTTTAATGCTTGGGATGTTTTATGTACCAGATTTGTTGTGCACATTAATACAGTCACTTCAACACATTCCGTTTCAATTTCAGATACTCCTTTCAGTATTAACAACAGAAATTATTAACCCAGTTTCTTCTTCCCCTCAGGACTTGCGTGCATATGGAAAGAGGAAATCACGCAATGTGACTTGTATTAATAATTATTCCATTCTATTTCCTATAATTTGTGTGGTGCTGTCTGTTACCTTTGCTGAAAACAGGACATAAGGCTACCACCCTTTAAAATTCCTCTGTTTGATTTAGATGTTACAAATCCAAAGAAATATAGGGTAAGCTACCCATGAGAAAATTATTTCAGAAGATGGATAAATGTATGGTGTACATGCCACAAGAAGAAAGTCTCTAGGTTGTTGTAAATATTGGAGAGGATACATGCTATACCATACTTTACATGAAATAATTTGAAAGTGACTCTGCTGTTATGGAATAAGTCATTACTGATTTGCTTAGCATGTAGTACATAAATTAAGTTTTCATAAAACAACAATGGAAAGGTACCGAAAGGTAATTTTCGAGAGTGAAAACATTTCAGTTTCTCAAATTTGTGATCGCAAGTCACCTAGCAGCATCCAGTTAAGTCTTATTCATTATTCTCATAAACTTTTTCATTAGTTATTTAAACATTACTTAGAGTATTTTTAGCACTAACTTTCTTCGGTTTGCAGGATTTTATTTCCTCAAATTAAATTTTATGTTTTTACCTATTTGCATCTTCGTGCAGTTCATTTTGTAATTTGGACTGTTCCAGGTTCCAATGCCCCTCCCAATTTGGTATCATTTTCACCTTGGTCAATTTTTCTAAAATTCTGAATCCAAGTTAAAGTTGTCCGTCTTGGATCCATGGAGTACTCCAGTCAGCACTTTTGATCAAATCTGAATACAAAATATGTAACTGAGTCTTTCAAGTAAAAGTGTATCTGTAAAGTACCGTAATAATCATATTGATACTCAAGTGATGAAGATTAAATAACTTCAGCGCTAATCTGCAGAATTTAGGATCCTTTATGGGATTAATTATAAACCTAGATTAGAGACACATTTATCTAATACAAACCAATGATTTTTAAAGCACATTTTTTAGAAAAGCAGGAAAAAATATTTTTAAAGCATCTGTCAAATTGATCTTGTGCTTACAGAATCATTCAATTTGGAACAAGTATGCTGTCTCAAATTCATCTTCTAAACTACTGTGTTTCATATTTGGTTTGGGGATCTCGATGAACACTATAATTGTCTCAAGTTCGTAACTTGTCAAAGAGATTTTGTGTATTTGTAAATGTAAGGACGCTCTTTTTTTGTCTCAAGTAATAGTGTCTAATGAAGAGATCCCAGGAGCTGTGGGTGTGGGTTAATGTAAGTCAGTTTCTTATGCCATCACCCCTTTAAATTGATGCATTTAATAATAAGCTGTATGAATTACTGGCAACGGGGCCACAGGTTAAAGAGATGATTGGCTAATCTTAAACTCCTGGGATCTTGGAACCATGCCAAGGAAAAAATAAATACTGTGGGATACTCTGGAGTTCGTTTGCTTTTGGAACAGGGTGAAACTGTAAAATTTTCCCTTAGGTGGGATGTATTTTTAAGTGTACTGAGACATTGAGTTTTGCTTCTAACCCACTGTTCTGAAAAATAATCAGTTATTGCAGAAACCTGTCGTTCATCTGCATGGGCAGTTTCCAATTTAATCTTTTGCTGACAAATGAGGTTGCGTATGAAATTTGTTGAGCAATTGGATTTTAATGAATTCCTTTTAGAACATAAACCTCCTGATGAAGTTAATAACATTTCTAATTTGACACTTCTTTGTGGGGGGGATAGAAAACAATTTTATAAATAAAAGCAGAAAATGCTGCAGAAGCTCAGCAGGTCAGGCAACATCTGTAAAGAGAGAAACAGAGTTAAAGTTGTGAGTCCAGTGACCCTTTATAAGAACACTCAAGTTCTGCACACAGACATAGACAGAAAAATAACATGGGTATTATGGACAGATGAAAATACAGGAAAGCAGTCAGTGGTCCCTCTCCACGGGGTTTACTGAGATGATCCTTTTGCTGATCAGAACACTGGTTGAGCTATCACTGTGCTAGGTGGGACAGGCTTTAAGCAGAATTTAGCAATTCAAAATTAGTCATCCATAGGTACAGTGGGCCACCAGTAGCACCAGAATTTGTTAAACTAGCAAAAGTGGTTTAAAAAGTGGCGATTGGGCTGACGGAGAGTTAAAAGGATGTTTGCAGCTTTAAGCTGAGAAGTGACTGCTACAATCGACAGTATTCAGTGAAATTGCATGTTGTGTAACTGAGTTCAGGGTAGGTAGAGGCCTTCACCATTGCTCAAAGGACAGAAATGTATCAAAATAGGGGGTCAGAAGATGAAGCTAGTCAGATTTGCAGACGTAATTGCACAACAAAAGATGTACAGATATTAATAAAATAAATAAAGTGGTGAAAACTTTTGGAATTAAAATTAGTATAAAGACCAATGTTCTGAAGAATGGTAGAAACGGATAGTGAAAATGCGGAGGTCACATTTCAAGTATTTGAGACATTTCTTGTCAGAAAATAATTATTGTCATAAAGAAAACTAAACTAGAATTGAAGATGAAAGACTGTAGTCTCCTAACATGTAAGAATTACTCAACCGTGAATGATTAAAAATCTTAAAGAATTGTCATGATTATGATTTGGAGTGCCTCATTGTAAATGACTACGAATCTGGATGTTAAGAGAAGCGAACACAAAGGCTGGAAAGTTGCCGAGTGTGTTCCTAGAGAAGGATAGAATCAGCTCTGTTAGAGAGAGAAGAATGCAAAATTGCTTTGAATAGTGGAGGAGGAAAGATGGTTACTGAATATAATCAAGAAAAGCCAACATGATTGGATTGGCTATATTTACAGGCATGAAAACTTACTGAAGGAGGTGATCGCATGAAGGTTAGAGGGATGTAGACAAAGTGGAGGAGAAAGAGAATTGGGGGGCCGTAATTGGATGGTTGCTTGACCACATAAAAAGAGACATCTACTGACAGGAGTAGAGTGAAGTCAGGAAATACATGTCCATAATGTTTTTATTTTGAATGAATCTGGTACAAGTTCTCTTTTCTCTTTCCTCTGAAACTAGCTACCAGAAGTATAATGATGGCAAGCGGGTGCAAAAATAAGAGTTGAGGCAGAGGATCAGGCATGATATTTTATAAATGTCAGAGAATGCTCTAAGGCCCATGTCATTCCTGCTATTCCTTTAAATGTTTTTATTGTCTGTCCTTGATGCAGTTATTGAGTCCTGTGATGCTTTAAGGTTCATGTATTGGGGGTGAAATTCAGCTGACCCTGTTTTATGTGTTTGCTTGAAAAAAAATGTATAAAACTTGTGTTTTGACTAATTGTCACATTGGGAAGCAATTCGACACGACAGTTTTGATGTAAGATGGGGAGCAGTGGAAGAACAGGAAGACCAGACAAATAAGATATCTTTTGATTAAAAATAATAGATGCTTTCTGGGGTTACGTTTCAAAGAATAATCCGGGCTGTAATTAAGTTGAAAGTTTTTGTGAGAAAATCTTGATCTTTTATAAAGTCAATCAGGATTGGAAAGGGACAAAAAGATTCCTTAGCAAGTAAATAGAGTAAAATATTATGGCTGTACCTTGTACATTGAAACATTGTATTTTAAATAGCTAAATTCCCACATTGATAAATTAAATAACTTTTAAAATAAATCCAGAAATAGAAGAAAAATGTAACTTTCTACTTCTGGCACCTCCTAATGGACTGTAGGATGCTGCTCCCCATCAGACTTCGTGCCCCCTCCTGGGGCCGTCATTTGTTCCTAACTGTGTTTTGGTTGGAGCCTCTTGGCAGCTTTTTAGGGGGACATGGTTCTCCTCCTGCATGAACACTGGGGTCTTCTTGAGCCACTGTTTGGTAGTATTGCACCTTTTGGTTGGCTGCATGGCCTTGATCTTCATCTCCTACTTCCTGGATGACCAGGTTTTGGGAGTGATTTCAGCTGCAGGTGTGGCATAAAGCCAGTGTGGCAATATGGGGAGGTTGCTTAGTTTTGTTTGGGCTGGAGGACTGATCCACTTGGTTTGGCAGAGAGACTTTATTGTGTCTGGGAAGGTCCTAGTTGGTATGAAGGTCAGAGATGGAATCGCGAGGCAAATGGTTTGAAGTTATGCTGTGAGCAGTTTTGGTCCTCTTTATTTAAGAAGTGATATTATTTCATTGGAGGCAGTTCAGAGAAGGTTCATTCAGTTGATCCCCGCTAGGAACTTATGAACAAAGCCTTATGAATAAAGATTAAACAGATGGGACTCTTCATTGGGATTCAGAAGAATGAGCTCTTATTGAAATATATAGGATTATTAAGATGCTTGACAGGGCAAATACTGAGAAGATGTTTCCCCCTCATGGGAATTTCTGGGACCAGAGACCATAGTCTCGGAATTAAATGGTGCCGATTTAAGACTGAGATATGGAGGAATTTCTTCTCTCAGATAACTGATAGTCTTTGGAATTCCTTGGCACAGAGAGCTGTGGGAGCAGAGTCCTTTTGTTTATTTAAGGCAGGGATAGATTCATTCTTGATCAGTAGGTGACTTGAGGGTGATGGGGAAAGGACAGAGTGTCAGAACAGCCATGATCCTATTGAATGGTGGAGCAGGCTTGAGGGGCCAAACAATCGACTCCTGTTCCTATTTCTTTAAGGTTATTGGCCAGCAGTAGGCAATAACCCTTAAAAACGGGAGCTTCATGGTGCAGAACTCTGGCAATGGTGTGGTACCGGCAGAGGCCGCAAGTTGGAAGCCAGGGCAGGGGGAGCAGTCTCAAGCAATTCAGCTAGGTTAAGCCACAGTAAATTGGGTACAGTGAAAGATGTTAAAATAAATCCTGTGCTGCTTAACACAATTTAACAGCATTTAAGAGAGACCACATCTAATGGTGACTTTCCCCCTGTCTGCTGCTTAAAGATATTGTATGTATCTGGGGTTGTCTGCATCCAAATAAACAGATTATTGCAAATCATAAACTGGTTTCAAAAACTGAACTTGGTATATGATGTTTACTGAATTGCTTTTCTTTTCATTTCATTTTCTCGCATGCTGTGTTGAAATTCAGAATCCAGTGCTTATTATTTGTTTATTTGAATGCTCAACGTACATCTTTGCCACAGCTCAGATAATTCATTATTCTTTGTACAAAAAACAGAAATTGCTGGAGAAACTCAGCAGGTCATAGAATCATACAGCACAGAAATAGACCCCGCAGTCCAACTTGTTCATGGATATGAGATTTCCTAAACTAGTCCCATTGTCTGCGTTTGGCCCATATACCTTTTAAAGCTTTCCTATTCATGAACCTATCCAGACATCTTAAATTTTTTGTAACTGTACCTGCATCTCCCATTTCCTTTGGCAGTTCATTCCATGCCAGCTTCTGTGTGGTAAAAGTTGCCTCTCAGGTCTTTTTTTTTAATCTTTCCCGTCTCTCCTTAAACCTATGCCCTCTAGTTTTGAATTCCCCTATAGTAGGGAAAAGACCTTTTGCTATTCACCTTATCTGTGCCCCTCATGATTTTATAAACCACCTCTGGTAGTATCTGTGGCGAGAAAGAGTTAATGTTCCAAGTCTGGTAACCCTTCAGATTTTCAGCATCCATTAGTTTTTCTCGTGTAAATTTTATGGGCCTTGCACTTTTGAAAAGGGCTGTTCTAGAACAGTAGTTCCATTCCTACAACTCCATAATATGCACCTAATTTCTGCATAAAAGCTAAAGGTTTGGGTATACCTGATCCGAGTATGCACACACACTTATTCCTGTTGGTGGTGAGGTTTCATTCCTACTTTCTTTATTAAAAGTGGGTTTTATCCCATTCCTGCCGCGTCAGAGCCTTGGCTCCATTATTTTTTGTGAGCCAAAACCTTTCCTTTGACATCCAACTTAATGGTGTCTCAAAAAGAATGCAGCAGACGTCTCAATTGTATTGTTTCATAATTAACATTCACATTTTTAATAGAAAGAAAGGCATGCTTTTTTTTTAAAGCCATGAACCTTGAGGTTGAGTTTGCAGCTTCTATTACTGGCTTGTCTTAATGCAAACCAGAGATTGGACCTGCAATTCATGTGGTCCATGATTCAGTTACTTGCCGCTTAAGTGGCAGAATATTTGGTGCTGCTTACCTTTTTTTTTCTGATCTATTAAAAGTAAATTCATTGTATGCCTTAATACTTCTGGTTTGTTTCCAGATAAACTGAAAAAGATCTTAAATATTCCGACAGTTCTTCCTAAAGTTAGCATAATGTTAAATCATTCAGTCTGAGTGTTAGTTTGGTAGCTGGGTATCATAAGCTAGTACTATATGATTGTGATGGGAAGAATGTGTGCTAACCAAACTGTGTACAACTACAACATTTTAATACACGTTTGGACAGGTACCTGAATAGGAAAGGTTTAGAGGGATATCAGCTAAACGCAAGCAAATGGGTCTAGTTCAGCTTAGGAAACCTGGTCAGCATGGATGATTTGGGCAAAGAACCCATTACTGTGCTTTGTGACTCTGTCATAAGTCACATTAGTATTAATATCCATTAGTATCAATGTTTGATTCAACCACTATCAATTGTTTTCCTTTTCGTATTGCTATTCCAAATAAAAGAGACTTTTCACTGGAGTTATTTAATGAACTCAAATAGATTATTTTTTATTAAAAGACATGCCCAAATCCCGTAAAAATAAGCGGTAAAACTAGTTAAAATTCAAGCTATACCCGGAATTAAAACTGTTCCCTTTTAACCTTGGTACAAGCTCACTCCCACAACACAAAAGAGCAAAGAGATCTGCAGAGATCATATTTTGAAAAGAGTTAAGAAAAACACCATTTTGGGCCAAAGGTCTGAAAAACAAAAGATAGGATTTGATGAATTGTCGTAGCGCATCTTGTTGATTTAAGTCGAATTGCTGACAGCCATAGACCAATCAGAGATCTTCTAAACAAGCTTCGGTTTGGATGGAAATCAAGCTGGTGCCAAATCTTTAAAGTAGTTGCACTGCAGCTTCTTGGTGTTAACAAATTAAAAGATTGAAATGTGGAAACTTATCAGCTTCCCAAATACTTTAGCTAAGAGAGGGAGAGTATGCTTCAGAGGTTTTCTGATCTCTCGCTGCCTAGGTTTTTGAAACAGAAACCAGGCCGAACCAGGACCTATCTGTCTTTTCCCAAGCCAGGTTTTTCAATACTTAAGGGCAGGAAGCCCCACCTTGTATCTCCCTAAAAGCGTTACTGTTTTTCCAGTCACATGACCTTCCATAATTAGCAGGTGAATCACAACACAAATTGAATTTGTTGATCTGGTTTTGGAAGAAACTCTTTCTGGTTTTAAAAACAAGTAGAGAACGTGTCCAAACAGTTCAGTATTTTTCCACTTTTTCTCACAGTCCATAAACGTAATCCCAACAGCACTACTTCTTCAGAGTCTTGTGGATTCACACTTCATTTCAAGAATTGAGCACTTAGTTTGGACCATTAGTACAACTGGGAATGTTAGATGATTGAGGGCTTTCCTTTACTGAGATGTTCAAGATACAATATCATTGGACCATTTTTTAAAAAGAAAGTGACTTTGCCCTGTGGACTGGAGAGACCCAGGACCAAAGGTGTTTGATTTTGCATAAATATGTATTTCAATCAACCACAATGTAGCAGTGAGCCTAATTAAGGCGAGGGATAAACTCTCAATTGTTGGTACAGGAAAATTCCTTTGATACTTTTTCAAGCTTTCCCACTTTGTCCTCATGCTTAAGTGTAATTCTGTTCTTAATAGTATATGGCAAGTAGTTTAAGTTTGTGTGGCCTATAAATTATTTTGTGTGACCATGCACGTGCAGTAGCTTAAAGGGGTCTACCTGCAATTGTATTGAAGGTTTTGGGCTGCTGATCATCTTAGAACACTTAGCCTCCAACACGAAGGGAAAAAAAAGGGAAGACCCAGCTTTTGGCTTTCCCTGCAGCGACTTTGTATTTGTAGTTCACTGCAGAACATTAGCCAAAACCCTGCCATTGGACTGATTCACCTGCTCTTGTCCATGCTGTCCAAACAGGCTTCACACTGTATGAGAAACAGCCCTGTATCAAATGCCTTTTCAGCACTACGAAAGCACTAGTTTGCTCTTTGGATTGGTTTTTGACTAAGTGGAATGGCATTTGCTTCCTTGCTGTATTCTGACAATTGGAAAAAGAATTAAAATTCTTCTTGGAACCTCGGACTGATTATTTGTAGCATGGTTTCAGCTCCTTGGTTAGACCCCTTTATGAAAGAGCAATTAAACAAGGGTAACTGCATTGTTCCACCCACCAAACTTCTTTTTGCAACTTTGGAGTAAACTTCAACATCAATGTCATATTGGTTGGGGAGTCAGAATACACAATATTTTTGCATGCTCTGTGTGCTTTTTGTAAAAAAACACTATTTGTAAATTACTATATTGCCTGCAGCTAAGTCTGACTCTGCCACCCAATGTAAGATATGGAAATCTCTAGGTATGTGTCATGTACTTGTCAGCCTTTTCACAGGCTTTATCAAGTAATGTACCTCAAATTGCTAACACTATCTGGCCTGCGTAGAGGTATGTAATTCTCAGAATACAGGGTCTGTTTTACCATTCTGGCAGTATTAAGAATTCCTAGCAATTATTTTCCATTAATTTCCAAATTTAGCTTGAGACGTGAATCTCCACAGTAGCTTCAGCTGGTAGATAGTGGTTAGAAACAAAAAAATGCAGATGATAGAATCCAAGGTAGACAAATAGGAAGCTGGAAGAACACAGCAAGCCAGGCAGCATCTGGAAGAAAGGAGAAGACAACGTTTCAGGTATTACCCTTCTTCAAGACTGGAGTTTAGGAAGGTCACGTGACTGTAATAGCGAGTTTGCTTCACAGTGTGGTTGAAGGGCTGAAGAGGCCACAGTAGCGTGGCAGTGTGAAAAGGACTCATTGAGTTCATGTCTGAGGGAGGCATCCTTTAAAGAGACTTTGCAGTAGTATTAACCTGGTTAGAGATAAAAATAAACTGCATGTGCTGGAATCCAAGGTAGACAAACAGGAGGCTGGAAGAACACACAGAGCCAGGCAGCATCTGGAAGAAAAGAGAAGTCAATGTTTTGGGTGTTACCCCTATTCAGGACTCCTAGACCAGTAGATAGTTGTCTGGTTTTCCCATTACCAGTGAAAAATTTGAGCTCGTTTAGTATTGTTGAACTTACTGTTTCCAAATTTTGAATGTTTGTTTCCTTCAAAGCATTTGTATCAAAGCTTTGAAACCCTGAAACTAAAAACTTCACTCCTGAGAAAAGCTTTCAAACCATTATTTCCCATCCTTTGTAACTTGATTGCTTCCAGTTCCATCATCCTTCAAGAAGCCTGGAACTGAGACCAGCAGTATTGGGAAGAGTAGCGGGAGAAATATGCAAATCTTATATATACTGCAACAGAATACAAGGAACACAGCAGGTCAGGCAGGATCAGAAGAGCAGGAAAGTTGACATTTCGGGTTGGGACCCTTCTTCAGAAATGGTCTGACCTGAAAAGTCAACTTTCGTGCTCCTCTGCTATGTTCCTCCAGCTCCACACTGTATTATCTCTGACGCCAGCATCGGCAGTTCTTACTATCTCAGAATACAAGATAATGCCATTTTTATCGCTCTTACCTTTTCTTGGGACTTGCACAACTATAGTTTCTTGCTCTCAGATTGAAACTGTCTATCAAGCAGGGTAACAGGGGCTATACATTAACCTCTTTTTCTTATCCTCTGCCATTTGTGATGCGATAGAAGTGTGGAAAGATTATGGTTGCAAATTAAATAATTACACTCCTGCTCCTACACTTCCCCATTGTGTTGTCATTATGTGTATGCATATATCAAAAGATATACCACTGTACACCAGTAAGCAATGACAGTGTATTAAACTCTAAAATGGGCTCATGCACAATTTACCCCAGAGAAACTGTATGTTCAACGTGTAAAAGATACCACTGATAGTACTTGAAAAATAGTCTTGCCACCAGCATTGCTGTCATTGTTGGCAAGATGTTTATTGTGTCACAGACTGTATGGCAACTTCTCTATGGAATTTTCTATCACTTTTGCTAAAGTGCCTCATTATTTCTTGGTGACTTAACATGTTTGAGAGCTATAATAGGTATAATTGCGTGCCTTTTTTATTTTGTACTATTTTATGATCTAAATACTCATCAGTGGTACCCTTGTTAAATGTGCAGTTTGAGTTGTCTCATCATAGTTTATTTTAGCAAAACTTAAAGCCCCTGGTCTTAAATTGAAATGCATTATTTTTGAAATGGGAGCTTCCAAAACTCGTTTAAGGGTAAGATTGGGGTATACTTGAATTTGATGTTCTGTGACTGTACCTTTTTATAAGCTTGACTTTGCTCCATCTTATGAAAATGAAGAATGACCAGAATAATTTCATCCATTCTGGATTGGGCCTTACAGTTACTATGTTTTGTTATTTGGTTTTAAGAATTAGAGCTATGATTCTAATGGGAACATTGATTGCAATCTCGTAGTCATCAGAGCTTTTGTATCCTGCCCTTCCAAACAGTATTTATTAATCTTAAAATACAAAAGTATGCTGTTCTTCTTGGCCAGTGAAATTTATGCATTAGTTTTCTCCCCTGTTGTTCTGAAGTGACTCTGCTGGGTCCATGTATCCTTTACTCACGTGGGTTTTGACAGTGCTGGTTCATTTCAGGTGAATATTTGCATCAAGCCTCACTGGTATCCATTGGGAGTGTGAGCTCCCAGAGGCAGCTAAGGCTGTGGTCACAGCGCGTATACTTAAAAAAAAAATGCTGCGCTTGTGATGGTACTATGATAATTGACTGAATACTGGGTTAGTGTTGAATTTTGGATCTTTCTCAGGTCAGTGGTCAGCAAGCTTTCAGTAATAGCTTTGCCACCTTCTTGCATAACTTAATTTGCTTATTTTCAGTGTCAGAGGATCTTCGTATATTGTGAACAATAAATGTCACTTGTGGCTACACAATTCCGGTTTAAGCTGTTAATATTTTTTAGAAGTTGTTTTAACAAAAGAATGAGTTTTCACTCCAGTTGATTTGGTCCTTTGTAACTAAGGCAAAATATAAATGGCTATTTTTGGTGATTAAATTTGTACTGCAGTATAGAGTCCGTGTTATCTTGCCAAGCACAAAGGTATTAGCTGTATAAATTGGCGTGTTCAGTATGTCAGCTGCTGAAAAATTCATAATAATTGGCTTTATGATTGGGCAATTGCTTTCTAATTGAATAATTTAAATTCCATTTTTATTGCTTGGGATTCTGGTAGCTTCAGGAATATTTTCTAATCAAATGTTATGCTTTAGTTCACTTTTTTCACAAAAAACAAATGCCAGTCACTAGCCATGACCATGTTTTTGTAGCTTTGCAAGAATAGGCCCTACTTTAGTTTTGTCAAACCTGAAACAGATTGTCTGGATGGCTGCCATTTTAGATTTTACTAATTTGGAAGTTGTTTAGAAATTTTAGTAGATACTTCTACAGAATGTAAAAGGCTGCATGACTTGCGTCTAATTACATAGAATTCATATTTATGGATTGGTTAGAAAATTTGTAAAAAATTTAAAATTCCATGTGGGAGTATTATGAAAACAAAAATGATTAATTGCTCATTAGTCACTTATTCAGCAGTGTTGTCACCAAGAATTCAATAAAGACTAATAATAGGCATTTGAAATACCATGTGAAAAGCAGTATGAAGACCTGATGGTGACTGATGTTTTACTGTTGGGAGCAATTAAGATAATAAAGGAAGAACTGTTAATAGTTGGGTTTTCTAAACTCATTCAATTGATCTGTCTCTGAAATATCCTTGATGAGGGTTGCTTTTCAGACTGAAGGCCTGTGACCAGCGGTGTTCCAGAAGGATTGGTGCTGGGTCCATTGCTTTTTGTCATTTATATACATGACTTGGATGTGAACATAGGAGGTATGGTTCGTAAGTTTGCAGATGACACTAAAATTGCAGATGTAGTGGACAGTGAAAAAGGTTACTTCAGAATACGATAGGATTTTGATTAGATGGGCCAGTGGACTAAGGAGTGGCAGATGGAGTTTAATTTCGTTAAATGTGAGGTGCTGCGTTCTGGAAAAGCAAGCCAGGACAGGACTTATTCACTTACTGGTAAGGTCCTGAAGTGTGTTGCTAAACAAAGAGTCCTTGGAGTGCAGGTTCATAGTTCCTTGAAAGTGGAGTTGCGTGTAGTAAGGATAGTGAAGAAGGCATTTGGTATGCTTGCCCTTATTCGTCGGTGCATTTGAGTATAGGAGTTAGGAGGTCATGTTGCAGATGTACAGGCCATTGGTTCGGCCACTTTTGGAGTATTGCATGCAATTCTGGTCTCCCTCCTATAGGAAAGATGTTGTGAAAAGTTTTGGTAAAGATCTGTAGCTGGGGTTGTAGACGAGCTGGCTTGTTTTTGTTCTGACGGTTTGTCACCATGCTAGGTGAAATCACCAGTGGAGCCTTCGATGAAGTGATGTTATTCTCCTCCGTTTGGAATTTATACTGTCCAGTCCATTATGGTGAGTACTGTCATTTCCGGTTTTGATCTGTATGGGTTTGTATATGGGGTCCAATTCTATATGTTTGTTGATTCAAGTATGCAATGACCGCCATAAACATTACATCGGACAGACAGGAAGGAAACTAGTCATCAGAATACATGAACGTCAGTTCACAGCAAAACGGCACAACAAACTCTCCTTAATATTGGTACGTTCAGACAATGAAGGCCATCAATTTAACTGGGACAAAGTAACCATAGTAGCCCAAGCCAAACATGGTCACGCACGGGAATTCCTAGAGGCATGGTTCTTCACCCATACTTCAATCAGGCGAGATTTATATAGGATATCTGGTTGGAATGGATCAGCTGGAACAAGGGGTCTGTTTCTATGCTGTATGTATGTATTTGACATCTGTGTCCATTGCTTCTGGTGCAGCACTGAACCCTGGTTGTAGTGATTTGCTTGCTGAATTTTATATTGGATGTCCAATCTATATCTCTAACCTCTATCCCTTACACAGTGTAGGGAGAATATCTTTCACTGTGATCGATTCAAGTAGTGTTAGTGATCTTTAACAATCCTTTAGTATTTTAGACAATTGGTAAATCTTTCCTGAAATATTGTTTTAATAAAGAGCACAGATATGACAATTTACTTGGGTGATTGTTTAATGTCTAACTTGTCCTAGAAAATTATGAATAATTGGCTCCCTTTTAAGTGGAAAGTATATAGGCTGCCTTTTGGTAGCATGTTAAATCAATAAAGTTGATTCCATTTCATATCCTTTTATCTTAACCAATTCCTGATCAATATAATGTTTGTCTCTATTGGTAATGTCTTGTTAATAAATCTAATACCATACTAATTTTTGTGGCAACTTGTCAGTCACATTCTATTTCTTTTTACTTTTGGCAAGTATGGTTCACAGTTCTGTCCTATTATTATCAACATTTATTTATGGTGTCTTCAGTCAAGTTTTAATTGCTACTGCAGGGTGGAGAAGGAACAGTTGACCATGATCGTTAGCAATATTGAGAACATGTTCCTTTTGAATATATTCCTGATGATCTGAACAAGCTTTTCCTGTGGAATTGTCACTCGTGATGTATCATCAAATTCTAGAGTGCTTTCTATTTGTCTGTGAAATAAGCCTCTACTTGTCTTCCGTCCAGCTGCTGGATTGGTACCTGGAGGTGACAGCAAATTTAGCCCTTCATTGGGTGATACCTATACTCTGGTAATAAAAGATTTTTTTGTTCTGTCTGTGGCATTTAAATCGTTCTTTACTTCTGTTCCCTCTTGAAATTAAATGGTGATGTGTTTTCTCCAAATCCTGTTTGTGCAGTCCAATTTCAACATAATCAATAGTAAATGAATTAAAGTTGGAAAGAAAAAGCAGGATTTGCTGTCTCTCAAACCTACAAGGAAGAAAGAAAAGGAAAGGAAATGAGTTACAGTTATAAATTACTTAACAATGCCAATGACTTTGATTTTTATTGTCATTGTATGCATTTAGACACCAATTCATTGGATTCCAGCAACGTTTTGTAGCTGGTGTGATAGAATTCTTTTTCATAGAAACTTGGGTGCAGATGAATTGCAGTTAAAGGTGCAGGAATATCATTCTCGTAGGCTGAGAAATTCACCTTTATGGGTAGAATTCAGAATTCTTTCCAAGAATCAAACTTCAAAAGTGGTTGAAACTACAGAAAGATTATTGAGCTGAGTTTGTAGCTTTTTTGTTTCTTTTGACTCCATATGGGAAGATCAGACTGAGGAAAGAAGTCAAAGCTGTGTTGTCAAAGTTATTCAAAAACCATGAATTTCAGTCACATGGCCAAGATTCCCAGTTGAGCCACTGAGCTCATGAGGTGGATTTGATGTCCTGTGTCAAAAAATATATTGTGTTTTGTCGCAGACAGCTGTGGTGGTGGTAATGCCATCTCAGACAATAGGGAGAGTTATTGAAACTCATTTATAATTTAGATCTAGCTTGCATAGACATCTCTTCTGCGGTACCTTTTGTATTGGCTTAACTGGAATGTCTATGCAGCCCAAGAAGTTTGACATTCCTGAAGGACTGTGTAAGCTTTTGTTCCCTGCTTACTGCAGATCAAAATGTTCCAGAAATTATGGTCAACTGATGTCATGTGATCAGCTATATTGCACCCAATGAAGTGTTCAGTTTTATTTTGAAAAGTCTGGAATGTGTTTGAAAAAGCAACTTAGTATTTCTTCTTGCCTTCTGGGTATTATGCTGCTTTCACAACTATTACTGTGTTTTGTTTTGGAAAATGCAGCAATTTACCACTGTAAATGTGGTGAAATATCTAAAGGATAAATGACATTGGAGGGTTGTAGTTAGAGTTGTGTATAGTAGTGGAACTTGAGAGCTGTGATGCAGGCTGGAAGCCTTTGGGGTCAGACCACATCATAAGGCCAGAATGAAACCATAAAATAAACTTTCAATCCCAACACAACATTAATTGTCCTGAAAGTAAATGTGATCATTTATAGCCCCTTGAGGTGATCAAAGCCCAGGATTCTCCAAATTATTCTAACCCCAAACAATAATGCAGGTCACTATACCAATCTATTATTTTGCATGTACCATGATTAAAAGCTGCACTCTGTTTACAGAGTAAAAATATTTTACAATTCCTGTATTGGATTACTCCTTTTGAAATTGTTTAATTTTGAGATCAATTTGGCATATGAAATGTATGGAATATGCAATCTAATTTGGATTTCATCAAGGACTCTTTCCTTTGTGTTCAAATGATGTTCAGTATTCTTCATTGAGATTGCAACTTTTTTCTGAATTATTTTGCGGTTAAATGAAGCAGATTCGATTGAAGAGGGCTGGTCAATTTTACAAAGTGCACAAAGTTGTATTGGGCAGTGGCCCAATAACAAACACTGAACAACTGTGATTGTGGCCGAAATTATAGCTCTTTGATGGGCCAAATGGCCTTGTTCTGCACTATGGGGATTCTATGATTATTTCTTCTAAATTAAGTTGAAATAATGAAGCAATGGAACTTTGGAGTGTGCAAATTTGGAAACTACTTTGCTTTAAAGAATAGGGAATTTTAAATAGAGCATTCCTGGAAATAAACACATTATGAAAACCTGTTTACTGAACAATATTTCCTATGTGTCACTGAGACATGACGCCAAAATGTGATTTTATTTAAATTGAACTGCATATTCTTTCGCATGTTTAAGTATAAGTTTATTCAAAATCAACTTGCATAGTATTTCAATCTTATTTCTGGTTCTAAAACAGTAAAAGTTGTTTTGCCAGTTTCTTACAAAATTTTTTATTTGAATGATGTCCAAAGCCCAGTGGCTTTAGACAGTAACTAGCCTAATCATGTAGTTGGAGGAGGGCCCAAATTCAAGCAGTGTTCTATGTCAAGTAGATGATTTGAGCTAGAGTGGCAATAGAGTTGTTAGTCAGTTTTTTGGGGTTAAACAGGAGGAAATTGACTCTGGATTCCATAACTGTTTGCACTCCAGGAAGTGCATGTGTAATAATATCTGTTAAGAATAGAATAGGGCATATTTGTGAAATTGGCAAGCCATTCAAACTCAATGCGCACAGGCTATCAGGCAAGAAGCTTAATCACTTGGATACGGGATAGGAGATTTCCAGGTGTTGGTGTCATAAGGTCAGTGCTATAAGAAAATGAGAAATGAAAATTGGGATAAAATGAAAGGAAGCCAAAAATATAGGAACATAATGTTTTCAGGTTATTGAAGCCATGACTATTAATTATATAAATTTGTGTACACAGGCAAAGGCCATTGAATGATTGAGTATGTATAAGAGGCACTTATTGACACTGGTGATGGGTGGTAGGTACAGTTGATTTGTTCGCAAAGTGAAACATTGCCAAAACTAAGTAAAGATTGCTTTCTGGTGTCCTACTTTTTAAAGTAGCTCTCAGGAGAACAGTGAACTCATCGACCTTTTTCCCCTTTTTTTATGTTAAGAATATGGTTGGTTCTTCTTGTATGCTTCATCTGGGCTAGTACCTTACTAGGTACGTTTTAACAAAACTTCAGTTATCAAACTAATTTTGAAGCTGCTGAATGCAGCTTGAATACACAGACACAGCAAGGTTTGTGTGCTCATGCTCCAAGTAAAGGTATATTGCTCATTTAATGTGTATAATGAAATATTCTATCCATGAGTTGGTCATTATAGGTTGTTGCCAAAGTCTTTGCTGAGGAAGAGCAGCTATTAGCTACAAAACTACGTTTTTTAACTGAAATTGCTGATTACAGTATGAATAGCATGTGTTTGCACAGTATGGTTTGCCAGACGCATTAAAGCATCAACAGCTTAAAGGCTTTGTGTTACGGTAAAGCAAGATAATTTCCCTGTATGTTCCAAATCTTCCAGATAATTTTGGCAGACTACAAGGCCTTTCTGTAATTAACTGAGGATTCAACTTGAGATATTAATATTTCTTGAAAATTCAATATCCTTGTCTGATACCACCATAATATGAAATTATGAGATTTGGTAATCTTGATCTTAAGATTGAATTTTCCTTCACAATTTGTTCATTTTCTATAATGTTTTGAGCTATAAAGGTGAAATCATCTTTTCTTTATTAGTTTGTGTTGCCTTGAGCATTGAATTTCAATTTCCTGATTTTTACTCAAAGGAAGTTTTTTTTTCATGATGAAGGGAGGGGAAGAAAAACGTACAAAAAATTAAAATCTAACTTGAATTGGAGAAAATGATTGAGCCATTGTTTTTGCTGTTACACAATTTTAATTTCTGAAAGATAACAGATTCTCAACATTGCAAATTAAACTACAATAGACATCAAAATCACTTGGTATAATTTGGTTTATTTTTATGTGAATAAGACAGTTGGAAAATGGGATCATCAAAAGTTTATTGTGCTTTATTTTATCACCTATTATTTGGATGTGGACCAAACATTGCAACCTACCTAATACACACGAAGTCCAGGAAATGAGAATAGACCCCTTCTTTAAAAAAAAAAGTTGTTTAGTTGATGTTACTTGTCCATCAACTTGCTTTTTGGAGTCATTATCTTCTGAAGGGCATCATGAATTATGATTGTTTGTTCTAGTTGTGAGTAATAGCATTGTATTACAAAGTTTCTATTGGAATTCATGAAATTTTCAGGTGTTATTTTACTAAATTCCATTCATAATTTGTGTTCTTCTTTTAATCTTTAAGCTTACGAATTCCAAGAGAATGATCTCTTTCCTGTTTTCTTTAGGGTTTACAATTAAATCTTAAGCTTCGTAAACTCTTACTGCTATTTTAAGTTTATATTTTTTTAGTATCATTACTGGGAGTCTAACAGAGAAAGCAGACCTCATAATTTTGTTACAATTTGGATTTGTTTTCCATTGTAAACTACTTAACTTTTCTGGAGACATTCTAAGTTTTCTCACCAGTGCAATGCAACTTGTCTACAGTCTTGAGCAATTGCATTGAAAAGTAAATTAGCACAAATATAGATTATTAACAAAGTTTCTTAGAGTTGCTTTGACCACTTCAAAAGTTTACTATTATGCTCTATCCTTCTCTGCAATCTTTTTAAGAATTGATCTCAGAAGTGAATTTGTGAGTCAAAAATACCCATAAATTATTATTGCTATGCACACTAGTGAATTTTATGAGCAGGTTTATTAAGAACAATATTCAGTTTTTGTTTGTCTTGAGTTTTTATTTAATTGATGCAAACTTTGAAAATTCCAGTAATTAAAACAGTTTAAGAAATCCAAGCCAATTTTTGCATGTGCAGTTTTGGTTTAAAATGTTTGAATTAAGAGGATTAGTGTTGTACCTATACCATTCTGTACTTGCTAAAAATGTGTGCTTGAACCTTCTGTTAATCTTTGTCATACTTTTCCTGTCAATGTTTTGCTATGTTAAATTTGTTTCTGCATCTAATATTTTGCCGATCTGAATGTGTCTTCCTATAACTATAAAAGCTAGTGCAACTTTTCTGTCCAAGTTGTCCGCACTGCTTTCTGAGGATTTTTCACTTAAGAAGCTTGACTTTTTCTCAGTAATTGAAATTTTTGTTATATTAAACTGATTCACACATTTACATAGATTCACATATTTATACATTTCACGATAATCTGATTTAAATTTATCCGTTGTATTGACCTTTCTGTTGATTTCATAACTTCAGTCTTTGCCAATAATCTGGACTTATTTTTGGTACTTTTTGTTCAAAACACTTTGGATGGAATTTGGATTGTGCAGTACTCCTGAGTTCCCAGGATACATCCACACTATTCAATCAGTTATGATAGCAATTTCTCTTGAACCATTTTGATATTTGATTAAAAAGGTAAAAACGTTTCGGAACCTTCAAGTTAAATTTGTATCAACTTCTTAAAACAGAGAAGGTAGGATGTCTGGAGTCGTGGAGACCCTGCAAACAATCCAAATAGCAGATGGGTAAATAGTATTTATATGGGCTTCTTAAAGTGTTATATAAGGCAGTTTGGAATAGCTGTGCCCGCTGAGATATGTCTACGAAAGAAGTTAGTTGGTGGTCAGTTCTACAGACCACACCCATGTGGTCTGGATCTAGTGCAATCTCTTAGGTGATAATAGCCCTTAATTAGTCTCAAGGTAATGTAGTTACCTAGTTTTATCCAATTTTTAAGGAATAAATGACGTCTTGTTACACAAGCACGTCTTCTACTGGAGACTTACTGGCTGTTAATCCTTCACCAGAATACGAGTAAGCCCTGTAAACTCTAATTAGGAGGAGGGTTGGTGGCAACAAATTGCCTAGAGAAGATCCTAACAGTTGCGACTGCTGTCTAAAATTAAGAAACTACCAGAAGTATAAAGAATCCACAGCAGTCTGAATCGAAGCAAAATTTATGTATAGAATGCAGCCGTTTTAAGTACGGAGCAGCAAGCCAGCCAGCCACCCTACAGCAGCAGAGACAGCAGTGTCAGTTCAATCTGGAAAAGCTGTAACAGCTCAGCAGTCTTTCTGTAAATTAGAGGAGAATTGAGGATAAAAATACAGGAAAGCTGAGTGAAAACAACAAATGCTGGAGACCACAGCAGGTTAGGCAGTATCCATGGAGAGAAAGCAAGCTAACGCTTCGAGTCTAGATGACTGTTCATCAGAGTTGATGTGAAATGTGGAGGGGGCAGAATTTATGCAAGAGTGGGTGTTTGGGGGGAGTTGGAGTGGTGGTTTGGATTGCTGGGAGAGAAAGGATGATAGTTCAAATTAAGCAAGGAAAGATGAGTGCCTCACTAAAACAGGAGTAGATCCAAGTTGCAATCTGGCAAAGATGCTTTAGAAATCAGGCTAAGCTAAATCCTGATAAGCAAGAGTGAGGAACTAACTTGTACTTTACTGTTCTGGGCTGGGAAACTGAGAAAAGGTAGAATTTGAGGGCTGGGGGTTGGAAATTAAAACCAACATTAGCATTGCAAACACACTATGTATTTCAAAGCATATCTTCATTTCGGGGCCATTATTTTAACATTTCTTCAAACTGGCTATGTTGTTAATGAGATTCATGGAAGTTGAAAGCAGAAGATACCATCTTTAAGTAGGGGACTTAAAGGGAAATACATCTTTTTTATTGAAAATTGAATTAAGTGTGAATAGTGCAAGATATGCTTTTTGTGGCTTATAAAAGGCACAAAGCAGGAGGACTGGCATAAATTCTTCCATCTGGCCAAAAAAGGCATGAAACTCCCCAAAACAATGGGAAATTAACACAAAATTGCATTGTGCATCAGAAAGATAAATGTCATTTATTAAGATTTAAAACTCACACACTTCAAACTCAAATTTTCATTGAAGAAATATCTTTGTAATATAGAGATTTTGAACAAAGCTTTAAATTTTTAAAAATCAACTTTCAAAGAAGATTTGAAGGAAAACTTTTTATAACAGTAAACCAATTACATTTAAAGCTTAAGTATCATATTGCTTTCAGTAATTAAAATTTAATTACAATTTGAAAGTATATTTTTAAGCTGGAAATTGTCCAACAACCTGTTATAGCAACTGGTTTCAAACTTGAATAACTGAAGATACTGCAGAAATTAAATAACTTTTTAAAAAAAACTCAGAATTTAAAGTGAGCAGTTTAATTTAAACAAAGAAATGGGGAAAACTATTATACCACTATCCCTACTGCTGTGAGTCCAAGGACAATTAGCCGGTTCTTTTTTTTTCCGCTTCTCCTAGGGCGTTTTAGCATCGGATCAGGTCCCTTCAACTCTGCCCCTGCAACGGGTGGTGTGTGACCGGAGCATCTCAGAAGAAATCCATTCTCTTTTTCAGGCAGCAAAGGCATCAAGGCAGAGGGGGTAAAACCCACGAGTTTCAAAACATTCAGAAAGGCTATCGAGGAGCCGGGCATGTTTTGCTCCTGCACAGTTTACGAGTTTGTAGCTTTGATATGGTCTGCGTGCTTGTTCAAGACTGTCACATCTACCTGAACTTTATACGACATTGGACCTGACCTTGCGTCGACCAGGCCCCTTACCCATTCAGGGTCATTCCCGTGGTTCTTTCACCAAACTTCATCCCCTCAAGTAAATTGTCTCTCTTGCTTAACAGAGTCTTGTGTCTGACATTGGTGTTCGTGATGCTGTTTCACCCTTCTTCTAAACCACCCTCCCACTCCAGGTCGGGGAAGATCCAATTTAATCTGGTGAAGAGTCTTCTCCCCATTAGCAACCCTGCAGGAGCTATCTCTGTAGTTGCATGAGGGGTGGTTCTATAGTCAAGCAGGAACAGTTTGGTATCTGTTGAAGCTGTAGGCTGTTTCTTTAAACCTGCCTTCGAAGTTTGGACTGCTCTTTCTGCGTGGATGATGGATGGTATGGAGCATTCCTTGAATGTCAAATACTGTTCTGATTCCCTGCTGGTAAATGATGGCACGTAGTCTGTGACCAACACTTCTGGGAGTCTATGTATTGCAAAAGATGTATGCAGTTTTTCTATCGTCCCCATGTTTGAATGAACTTGATGCATGAACTTTGAGTGGGCGTCCACAGTGAGTACGAACATTGAGCCCATGAAAGGATCAGCATAGTCGTGTATAACCAAATCCAGGGTTTACCCAACCATTCTCATGAATGTGAGGAAGCTGCTGGCGGTAATTTTTGTCCTAGTTGGCACTCTAGGCATTGCTCCAACAATGCAGCTATGTCTACATCCAATCCTGGCCACCAGACAACTTTTCGCCAGCATCTTCATTTTGGAAACCCCTGAATGACCTTGGTGGAATTCAGCCAGTATCTGGCGGTGACCTTTACTCGGGCCGATTATTGCTCCCATAATAATACGCAGTTCTCCACTGGGCCGTAATCTCTCTGGGTCCAAAAAGATTTCGGTGCTGGGGCAGCCCTTTGGTTTCCCTTATCACCACCGGCTGTTTTAGTTTTGCCAGGACTGGATCTTCGTGTCCACAGTCAGATATTGTCAGCTGTGACTGGAAGTGTGTCCAGAAAGTTTAAAACCATTATGGATGTTCCAGTGGCGGAACCAGCAGTAGTGTATCTGCCAGTGGGAGGCAGCTCAATGCATCTGCATTTGCCACTTGGTCTCCCTTCGGTGTTCCAACTTGTAATTATACGCACTTAGTATTAGAGCCCCCTGCTGAATTTGGCCTGAAGCTATGTGGTGATACTGTCTTGTCCTCTTTAAGTTAAAATTGTACCCTTCAATCTGTAAAGGTTCCAGGGTATAGGCTCTCAGTCTAGCTGAGGCCTTGCACAAACTTAAAGGTTGGAGATCCGAGCAAGTTTTGTTAAAGACTTGTTCTATGATCACTGAAACAGCTGCGCAGGTATTGACCTCCGTTAGAACCTGGTGACCATTTTAACCAGATGTTTATTTTGATCGGTTCTAATTTTGATGTTGCTCAGCAGTTTACCTATTCCAATCCAGATATAGGTGGACTTTCCAGGGTGTATGTGCTGCTGGATACCAGCCTATGAGTTCTCTTACTCAGTTTAATTCTAGTGGGACTCATTTGCAGTTTCAAGATCGCATACTGGCAGCATCTACAATGGCTTGCTGGCCAGGATCCTTTTAACTGTTTGACTGAGGCTTGGCTTTGTTTTGGGGTTTTGCTGTGGCCTGACCTTGAGTCCCTCCGTTTGGGATATGTCCTGAGTGAGGCTATGCAATTGGCTTCACCCAAGTGGTATTCCCTAAGCTCATTTGGACTGGTAAGGGTGTCCGCTTCCATCGGAATACCCTGTAACTCGTATGATCCACTTGCTGCATTTTCTAGTGACAAAGCCAGTTGTAGTGCCTGTTTGAAGTCCAGTTGGGCTTCAACTATTAGGTACTTTTGCATGATTACATCATTAATCCCACATTCCAAAAGCGCTCTCAGCATCTCATTAAGGGTTAAACCAAAGTCACATGCCTCTGCTGGTCATCTTCATCTAGTCAAAATTCCCGATACGGATTCCCCGTGTTCTCTAATTGCTGAGTAAAACCTATTGCGTCTCAGAATTAGATGAGGCTTGGAGTCATAATATTCCTTAATTAAATCCATCAACTGTTGAGAGGTTTTAGTATCTGGTGCCTCAGGAAAAGTGAGGCTCCTAATAACCGAGGAAAGCTGCTGATCCACAAGCTGTCAGGAGAATTACTTATTGCTTTTCATCTGCCCCAGTGTCATTTGCCTGGAAAAGATAAAGCATTTTTCCCTCATAACAGGCCCAGTCTTCAATGGCTGGATTGAACGAGTCAAGCTTCCCGAATCACGGCATGATGACCGAAATGCTTACCCCAACTCAAAGACAATTGTTGCGAGTGAATTTCTTCAGGAGCATGCTTTACTCTCGTCACCACTGAAATGATTCCACCGACGCTGGCATCCCATCGCCACACCCCCCTTTGTTTACAAGTGTAAAGTCCTTGATACTAATACAGCTTCCTCAGAGCCAGCTTTCGGAGTGGACAGAATCTCTGACCCTCCTGTTTATACCTATCAGCCAGGACTCCCTGATTGAACCAGACTAACAGCTCCAATCAGAGAACCCCTATTCTGAGGTCCACCTGGTTGACCTCCTTACACAATCACTACAAGAACAAAATTAGGTAGCACATAAGAAACAGTTTGAGAGACAGGTTTGCTTCAGCTCTATGCCGCAAGCCACAAGTAGAACCAGTCACCAGGCTGTCTGCAAATTGTCTTGCAAATAAAGGCAGTGTTAATAATAGGAAACGTGATGCTAATACCTTTGCTTTAAAAACATTTGACAGCTTTTTTACTTTAGAATTAATTGTGTTGTGGTAAACATGAATAAAGGAATAATTTCCGGGAGAACCTGTTGATAATTTTATTAATGGTGTTAATATATTGTCTGAATGTTGCGACTCTGGAATGTTACAACTGGAGTCAGTTAGAGAACAGAATTAGCATTGGAACTTCTGATTCATCTCTTTCAGATCTTTTGCAAATGCAGGATTATTTCCCTGGGAATAGAGTTTGTATTCTCGGGCAAGGTGGCAATTGGCCAACTGTGTATATGTAAATGGTGGCATTTGTGTCACACTGCCATGACACAGTTGCTTCCTGACTGTCCTGCTTGCCACACCTCCTTTGCCTTGCCACTTCAATCCAGGATTGGGGCAACCAGTAAGGTGCCAGGTGAGGCACCAAGTTCTTTCTGAGTGTGCCTCTGGGTCAATTAATTTCTGGGCACCTCTTGGTTTAGGAGTACAGGAGAAAGGATTTAATAAAATTCTGCTGTACCGAAGTGTCTGTTGATGTTGGTGAAGCACACTTGTGCTGTTGCTACACTAATTAATGGTGGCAATAAATACACCCATTCAAAAAGGCTGTCTAGATTGTGTGTCATACCCAAAAACTCGAGGGGGTAAAAAGGACAGAAAAATATGGAAACAAAAAGACAAATTTACTCTTTAAAAGACCATCAATATCTTCATGAGGTACAAACACTCTAGACAACGACATGACAAACTGGCATAGTGTTCAAATCTTTTCATGTTAAGAGTATCTGTTTAATGTGTGGTGCAAAAGAAAGCATAAGTAATGCCTAATTCTATCACATGACTATCACTTTTGCAAGCAAGATATTTTAAAAGAATGCAAAAATTAAGCAGTCTTTATCCACCATGTACTTTGGTTAATTCCACAAAGAGATTATTTTACACTAAGTACCATTAGCAAGCAGAGACAAAAATTGAATTTGCTGGAGAAGCTCAGTAGGTCTGGCAACATCTGTGGAGAGAAATCGGAGTTAATGTTTTGGGTCGAGTGACCCTTCCTCAGAACTCTCTGTCACTTGATTTTCAGTAGCTTCGGGTTTCTTTCCCCGTGACCACTTGCTTGCAGGGGCTGTCTGGGTAACAGTTTAGTATGATCACCATTCCCACCCTCTCCAGAACATTCTCTTTCACTTTAAATTAGAGGTGACGTTTGAAACCTGAAGTGCCCTCTCACATTCAACATTTGAAACAACGAATTGCAGTAAGCTAGGTATTATAGACGCCAGTGCAGGTTGTTTAAATGTTTTGCAGTGATAGGTTTAGACAGGAAGTTTCTCAAACCCAATACTTTTTTTATGAGACTGAAATATCCACCTGAAAGCATTAATGACAGTGTAGTTTGATATCTTTTAAAAAAAAAAATTGGTCTTGATGTTTTGTGATGCAAAGCATTTTATTCTTTGAGGCAAGTTAGCTGAAAGAAGAACAAGTTTGCTAATATTTGCAAATTTTCTTTCTTTTCTTTTCATTCCAGAATTCTTAGTTCTGTTTTATGAATAGAAAACATACGCCATATACATTGGTTAGTATGTGGATCAATGTCCTCTTCGATTCCATTTTGGTCAGCCAGTTAAAATATTGCTCCTCTTCGATGCCATAAAGTGAAAGTATTATGTATGCTGAACTTAAGGTCATTTAAAACTTTCTTTGGCGAGAGAACTTTGCATCCTGGAAGGGGATTCTCTGTTCCGTGCTTCAGCTCAATTGCATATGGCATTTGATTGTCAATTTTTTCTGTAACTTCTTTTCGCTCGTTTTGAGCACGTTTGTCTCATTTTGCATAATTCTCATGTTTCTGTCCATTTCCTCATGTGTGCCCTTCTTTCTGATCTTATTTTCACTACCTATTCATTCCTCTTGTTCTCAATCCCACTTCTTTCCTGACACATTCTTCTTAATCTCTTACTAACCTTTTAAAATATCTTGCGTTCATATTTCTTGTCTTTCCTGCTGTATCATCTGAGCTGTTACTGTAGACCTCTGTCATATCATACAGTTGAATCATCACCATTGTTAAAAAACAATTCCTTATTCTTTATTTCTCAATTTTGTGTGATCACTAGAGTTGCAGTCTCTTTTACTTTGTGTTCTTGCCTCTATCAGTTTCCCTACCAGTGTTCTTTATTACCCATAATCTCAATGTTCCATTTGTTTCTTTCATCTCCCTCGTACATCCAACCGCGCTTGTACCTCCATCTTGTTTGCAGCATCACTCAGATATTTTCTGTTCCTGATATTCTGTCTAGTCTTAAGTCGGTCGGCCATGTCTCAGTACATAAAGCTCTTCCCTCAGTGTAACAAGGTTCTGAGTTCAAGTCCCATTACAGGGCTTCAACAAAACAATCTATGCTCATATTTAGTTCACGACTGCAAAGTTGGTGGCACCTTGTTAGATGAAATTTTGAACCAAGGTCCTAATTTTCACCTTGGGGCTGGGGCAGGGTATATTTAACAAAGCAAGTATTTCCAAGAAATCAGTTTATCTGGTCATTGTCATGTTATTGTTTGAGAGTTTGCTGTGTGGCTCTGAGTTTTCTTCATTACAATAGTCACTATGTTTTTAAAGTATTTCATCAACTATAAAGCGCTTTTTTAAACACCCTATGCTTGTGAAAGGTACTAAGCCTGAGTCTCCTTTTTTGAAAATTTAGGTAAACTTAAGGTTGGCACAAAAATAATGGGAAACGTGGCCTGTCCATGGATAGCAAGGGAAATTAGAGTTAGTATTGGGTACAAGGAAGAGGCATACAAATTGGCCAAAAAAGCAGCAGACTTGATGATTGGGAGTAGCTTAGATTTCAGCAGTTGTTAAGGGGATTAATTATGAGGGAAACATAAGGTGCAAGAGGAATCTTGTGGGGATGATGCAAACCATTTGTAAAAGCTTATATAGGTATGTGAAGCGAAAATGATTAGTAATGATAAATGTAAATCCCTTGCACTCAGAAGCAGGGGATGTTATAATGGAGAACAAAGATACCAGACCAATTAAATGCATATTTTGGTGTCCTCTTTACAAAAGAGGACGCAAAAATAATGTCCCAAAAAATGTCGTGGAACACAGATTTTGGTGAGAGGGTGGAACTGAAGTAAACCAGCATCAGAAGGGAAATGGCATTCAGGAAATTGGAGTTAAAGGCTGATAAATTCCCATGGCCTGATTAAACCTACATCCCAGAGTACAGATGGCAGTTGCTGAGTGGTAATTGAGACCTCAGGAAGAGAGGGGCAGAACTATAATTGAAATTGAACATTGTTTTTTTGGGGGTGCAAGTAAATGGGGTTGGCTGCCGACAACACAGTGGAGATTTGAAATTTCCCTGCCTAATCTGATGCCCAAAGGGGAGAAAACTTTGCCTGAGTCAACTGAAAAGGTTGCCCTGATGACAAAGGAGTCCATATCTTTGCCTGTAAAAACAACATATTGTAAAAGCTATTTAAGTAATCTGGCTAGTTTTATTATTTTATTTATCCCATAACTGTGTCTGTCTTTTGTGTGAATGATGGCTGAAAACAAACGTTTTGGATTTAAAGCATAGACATTAAGCAGCTTACCTTGCTTCATGTTTGCCTTTGCTAAAGTTATTGGGTATTTAATAAGTAGTTATGCCTTTTAGGATACAGAACCAGCGTCTGGAATTATTAAATTCACAAAACCTGAGATTGGTTACTCAAAAGTCTGGTTAGGAACCATTGGAGTAATTATTGGAGTCTTTTGGTTTAATTTTACTGTGTTGCGAATACAGATGTAGAAAAGCTGATTTGGTTCAGCTGTCTGCCTCCATATCATAACATCATTAAAAGCTAAAGCTGCTGTGATAAATTAGTTCACAAGGACATAGTTTGGCAGAGGTAGTCAGCAGAAGTGGAGAGGCAACATAAAGGCAAGAAAAGGTGATCAGAACAAAGATAACATGGAGACTGTAGAAGAAAAGGCTAACGAGTATGCAGGTGGCAAATTGTACAGATGCAAAACTATTAAAAGGAAATGACTAAAACTAATGCCTGGCACAGAAGGGAAAATCATTTGAAAAGCAAGAGGATGTGCAGATCTGGATGATTTCTTGCCACAGCACCACCAAATGTTGGAAGAATTGAACACAACAAAAATTTGCATGATATGAGAATTTGCATGCTGTACATTCATTTGTCTTTCAAAAAAACTTGTACTGCTGACTTTATTTGATAACATTTTTGTTCTTGGCCTCAAGAACATAGTTTGTTGGCATTTTGACTGCCAACCATTTATAGTGCAGTTTTAAAAATGTTGAGGCAAATACTTGCCTTTCATTCCTCTTTGATGTTTCATTTGCTTTGACTCTATTACTTGGTGTCTTAATGTGCCTCAAGCTTTCTGGAATTTTATGTTCTCAAATAATTAGTGTTGCACCATTGCTCCTGGCAACTGCTTAAAATTTTGGGAGCCTTAAGGAGTCTTATTGTTGCTCTGATTACACATTTCTTGTGATTCTTGCCGTGTTTGGCGTCCCAGTTAGTTTTCTGCTCCCGAAAGATTTTATTGTCATGTGCTGGTTATCAAAATAGTGTAATAAAGAAAGGTAATTAAAGAAGAAGCTGTTCTGTGTATCAGTTGTAGCTATAGTAGTATTTTTTTTTCTAAACTGTTTGGAGAATGAGTGCCAGAAAGATCTCAAGGACTGTTGCAAGACACAGATCATGGTAATCATAAGTTCCTTTACTTATGGATATTTTTTCACCATGAATTCCTTTGTTCACTTTGTAATGATTTTTGCTGTTGTGAAGTCGTCAGCCTGTAATTGCATCCCCTCTCACTGTTGATATTAGTGTGTTTCAGCTTCATTTCTTCCAGCTCCTCCATTTGTGCTGCAGGGAAAAAAAAAACCTTTGTTCCAATTAACTCTGCTTCTGAAGATTGCATTTAATTTTAATTCCTTGTTCAACGCCATTGCATACAAGTTAATATGTATCTAAAATGGGTGTACTGAGTAGCTCCTATCAGTCACAATTCAAATATCATGATCAATTGATACATGTTAAAAATGATTTGAACCCACAAAGGATGTGTAGAAGAACTCTAGTGAAAGAAACTAGAAGAGACTCAATAGCTTGTTAAATACCTTCACACCCTTTTTTAAAAGAAAAGCCTTTGTTGTGAAATGTAGCCTGAATAAGAATTGAACCCTGAAAGAACTTGCATAATTTTTACCTAAGCTGTTTTTGAGGGACACATCTTTCATCTTCAGGCAGAATAATAGATAGAATAAGTCTAGCATAAAATTATGAAGAACAACTTTCTGCCTACATAGTTGGTACCTATGTGGACCACAACAACTGGTTCTTTCCCTCCCATTCCAAGTACCTCCACAGTCCAGATTAGATATCCTGAACTTTGGCACCAGGCAGGGAAAAAAGCCTTATGGACTCCTGTTCTCTGTGGCCAGGATCAATATCTATTCCCAATTTTGCTGTACCAATTATACACATTTTTTTTCCCCTGCTCTTGAAAGGCTTTTTGTAACATGGTTTTTCTTTCTTTATTCATTCACGGGCTGAGGGCGTCGCTGGCTGGGCCAGCATTTATTGCCCAGAGGGCAGTTCAGAGTCCACCACATTGCTGTGGGTCTGGAGTCACATGGAGGCCAGTCCAGGTAAGGATGGCAGCTTCCTTCCCTAAAGGACGCCAGTGAACCAGATGTCTTTTTCCTCCCCCCAACAATCGGCAATGGATTCACCGGTCATCATTAGACTCTTAATTTCAGATGTTTATTAAATTCAAATTCCACCATCTGCTGTGGGGGAATTCGAACCCAGGTCCCCAGGACATTACCTGAGGCTCTGGATTAAGAGTGCAGCGATAATACCACTAGGCCATTGCCTCCCCAGGCTGTGGTGCTATGGTCAGTTTGCTAATCCTTCCTACAGCCCCTGCTGTCATCCACTCAAGGAGCGAGAATCTCAAACCTGTTCAACAAACTCAAGGGCTGATGCCTCTTCAGTACTACCTCCTGGATCCTTCTACTTGCCTCGTTCCTAGTCACACCCACCTGTTCACGACTAAATTTGAGATGGTTAATCTAAAGGGAGGGGGCGACTGCCTTCTGAAATAGCATCCAGGTAACTCACCTGCTCTCCGATGTGTCATAGCTTTTGAAGCTCAGACTTCAGCTCATCAACTCTGAGCCAGAGTTCCTTATGCAACCAACACTTGCTACAAATGTGATCGCTATGAACCATAATGGGATCTGCCAGCTCCCATATCGTGTAAGTACAACACATTGCCTGGCCCTGCACCTCTATTATATTTACTTAGTTCTTAATTTCATTTCGAAAAATGTCCTACTTTTTAGTTTGTAATCTGTAAACATTTTACCAATTTACCTTTAATCTGAAAGTAACCTATAATAGGCAAATTAGTAGGTATCCCTAAACAATGAACTCACGGTTTACCTGTGATGGCACTCTTTTATGCAGGGTCCCTATCCCAAGCTTCAACTTATCCTATTTAAAAAAGTCATTACAAGCTAAGAGCCAAAAAAAAAAAGCCAGCAGAAAGGATCTCTTCCCCTCTGCATCGATTTCCCATGCTGTCTTTGAATACCCGAACTATATAATCACTGCTGATCTGCTTTAACTGAATCATTGCAAACTTTAAAAACAGACTATATGAACTACATCAATCAACAGTTCACTGACCACACAGGCAGACCTGTTGGTTGTGAAATGTTGTTTAAAGAAGGAAGTGGTACACCATGCCATATACTGTAAAATATTCTATCAATGAGCAGCCTCACGTGATCAAGCTCCAAATGTTTTAAAGAAAGACAGCCCGAGGCCAGTTAAATTCAGTGGAGTTCAGCAAGGCGTGATACCGATGCCCTTTTAATATGCTATTTTAGTGTACCTAGCAGGAATCAGCTGTGACAGTATTGTCCTAGGAATAGACACTCTTCTCTGTGGCCAGGATCGAGAGTCCATAAGGCTTTTTCCCCTGCCTGGTGCCCATATTCAGGATATCTAATCTGGACTGCAGAGGAACTTGGAATGGAAGGGAATGATCCAGTTGTTGTGGACCATGTAAGTACCAACTGTGTAGGTAGAAAGATGTTCTGCTGAGGAAATATTAGCAGCTAGGAGCTAAATTGTAAAGCAGAACCAAAAAGGTAATATTTTCTGGATTACTATCTGAGCCATGAGCAAATTGGCACAGAGTCAACAGGATTAACGAGGTAAACATATGGCTCTCGGATTGTTGTGGGAGAAATGGGTTTGAATTTATGGCATATTGGCACCTGTACTATGGAAGTAGGGAGCCGTTCTGTTGGGACTGACTCCACCGGAATCGTGCTGGGACCAGAATCCTGTTAGGATTTCATAACTAGGCTGTGAATAGGGCTTTAAACTAATCAGTGGGGGGAGGGTGGGTTCAGTCGCATGGAAAGTTATGGAAAAAATTAAAGGTAGGGAGGGCTCAGCAGAGGTTATTAAAGTTTGCAAAACAAGTACTAGGACAGAGATATGGCAAAGCTCAAGAATCTAACTTCAGGCACAGCAGATAAGGGGACATCTATGAGAAAAAGGGCAGTCAACACAGGACTGAGGTGGTTGTACTTTAAATGCACGCTTTTATTCTTTATTCATTCATGGAATGAAGGGCGTCGCTGGCTAGGCAGCATTTATTGCCCAGAAGGCTGTTAAGTCAGCCACATTGCTGGGGTCTGGAGTTATATGTAAGCTAGACCAAGTAAGGATGGCAGTATCCTTCCCTAAAGGACATTAGTGAACCAGATGGGTTTTCACAACAATCGACAATGGATTCACGGTCATTGTTGGATTCAAATTCCTCCATCCGCTATGGCAGGATTAGAACCTAGGTCCCTAGAACATTATCTGGGTCTCTGAATTAACAGGTGAGTAATAATATCACTAGGCTATTACCTCCCTAGTATATGTATACAAAACAAGGTAAATGTACTTGTAGCCCAGATTGAAATCGGCGGATACAATGCTGTGGGTATCTTGGATGTGGATGCCAGGGGATCAGGACTGGGAACTACATATCCAAGGGTATATGACCTACTCAAAGGACAGTCAGATGGGCAGAGAGCATGGGGTTGCCTTGTTAGTAAGAAACTAAATTAAATCAATATTAAGAAGTGATACAGGGCCGGAAGGCATAGAATTAAGGGTAGACTTGAACAACCGCAAAGGGAAAAAAGACCGTGATGGGAGTTGTGTACTGGCCTCCTAGCAATAGTCAGGATGTGGGGAAGAAAATAAATCAGGAGACAGAAAATGCATGTAAGAACGGTCCTATCGCAATAATCATGGGGAACTTCAATAAGCATGTGGAATAGGAAAATCAGGATGGTAGCCAATCTCGAGAAAAGGAATTCGTGGAATGTCTACAAAATGGGTTATTTTGGAGCAGCTTCTGGTAGAGCCTAGTAGGGAAAGGCAGTACTGGATTTGGTGACATGTAATGTGGCATACTTGATTAGGGAGCTTAAGGTGAAGGTGCTCCTTGGGATTTGAGACAGGAAAATGAAATCAGATGGAACAGTATTGTAATTGAGGAAAAGTAACTGCAGAAACATGAGGGAGGAGCTGGCCAGAGTTGATTGGCAGGGGAGTCTAGCAAAGAAGATAGTGGAGCAGCAATGGCAGGAATTTCTGGGGGTAATTCAAGAGGCAAGGCAGAAATTCATCCCAAGAAACGAAAAAACATATCAAAGGCAGGACAAGGCAAGCATGCTGACAAGGGAAGTCGCGGACAGCATTAATGCAAAGGAACGAACATACAATGTGGTGAAGATTAGTGGGAGGCCTTTCAAAAACCAGAAGAGGATAACTAAAAAAGCAGTAAGTGGGGGAGAAGATGAATTGAGGGTAATCTAGCAAGTAATATAAAAGAAGATGCAAGAATATTTTTAGATATCTAAAAGTGAAGAGAGAGACAAGAGTGGACATTGGACTGCTGGAAAATGAGACTGGAGAAGTACTAATGAGAAACAAAGAAGTGGCAAAGTAACTGAATAGTTACTTTGAGACTTTGAGAGTCAGGGGTCAGAGTCTAGTGGCCATCACGAAGGAGAAGGTGTTGGGGAAGCTGAAAGGCCTGAAGCTGGAAAAATCATCCAGACCAGTTGGAGTATACCCCAGAGTTCTGAAGGAGATAGCTGAGGAGATTATAGAGGCATTGGTGGTGATCTTTTGGGAATTTTTCAATTGAAGTCAGATTATCCCAGAATACTGGCAAATGGCTAATCTAACATGCCTGTTTAAGAAGGGACGGAGGCAAAAGACAGGAAATTACAGGCTGGTTAGCCTCTCCTCAGTTGGTAAGATTGTGGAGTCCATTATTAAGAATGAGATTGTAGGGTGCTCGGAAGTGCATGGTAAACCGGGCTGAGTTTCAGGCATAATAGAATGGCGGAGCAGAAGCGATGAACCAAATGGCCAAATTCTGCTGCAGAATCTTATGGTCTTTTCTTTAAGCAGATTAAATGCTACTTTATTCTAAATTATTGATAAAGGTGCCTTGGAAATAGTCCTTAAAATACTTAGCACTGTGTTTCTGTAAACCCTGTAGAGCGTGCAGTTCTACACATGCAGCAGTCACGAATTTTAGACCGTTATTTCCATTCAGAGTTGGCTTAGATTTTATTTTATACAGAGCTATCAACTTTGTTCCTGTAGCATTTGATTTACAGTGAGCAGTGTTGCGGGAACATTGTGCTCTGTAAGACAGAAATTAGTTTCTTTAAATCTGGTTTTCTTGAATGAATGGTACAGTCAGTTGGAATGCAGACTGCAGTCCAGATTGTAAATATTAAAGCAGATAGTTTTTGTTGAGAGGGTGTCACATAAACTGCAATATATACTCACTCCTGGAAAAATGCAAGTTATGTTAATTACAAATTAGCCGTTTGTTTAAAAAGTTTGTATTTTGTATTTTCATTTACACCTACGTGCAGGTCTTGGAGTCATACAGCAGGAAACAGACCTTTCGGTCAAACCAGTCCATGCTGACCATAATCCCAAACTCAAGTAGTCTCGCTTGGCCCATGTTCGTCCAAACATTTCTTATTCGTCTACTTATCCAAATGTCTTTTAAATATTGTAACTGTACCCACATCCACCACTTCCTCTGGACGTTCATTCCACACGCAAACCACTGTGTGTAAAAATGTTGCCCCTCATGTATTTTTCAAATCTTTCTCCTGTCACCTTTTAAAAGTATGTCTTGAAATCCCCCATCCTATGGAAAGGATCTATCTACCCCTAATGATTTTAAAAACTTCTATTGGGTCACCCCTCAACCTCCTACATCCAGTGGAAAAAGTCCCAGCCTACCCAGCCTTTCCTTTATAACTGAAACCCTGCAGTCCTGGCAACACCCTGGTAAACCATTTCTGAGCCTTCTCTGACTTAATACTATCCTTCCTATAACAGGGTGACCAGAACTGGACATAGTGCTCCAGAAGAGGCCTCACCAACATCCTGTACAGCCTCACCATCCAACACAATAAAAACTAAGCGGAATCAAAAGGAGACTAGTTGAGTCCCAAGGGATAAAGAAATCAGGAGATTAAGGGTGGATGTTGAGAATAATATAGAAAAGCAAGAAGCTAAATCATTAGGAACCCTATCACAGTGAAAATAAGTTTGAGGCTGATATCAATTATGGGGGGAGAAAAAGCTTAGAACAGAGCCAGACATCTTGAGGGAGAGGTTTTGGAATGGTTAGAATTCAGACAATAGATGTGAGATTTAGAAGGTTAATGAGATTCATACAAAGATCCTTAAACAAAGGAGAAGACTTACCTTTAACCATGTCACAATTATCTATTTGCAAATGTGAAAATCTAAGCAACACATTGAGATTTGTGTAGCTGTATTTTCTGCTTTTGTTTGCATTTTCTTGCAATTGAGCAAAATTATTGTCAGTTTTGTTTGTTCAGCAGTTGGATGGATATCTCTGTTTCAGTTTCTACCATAACATATAATAATTGTGAAGAGCATTCGTTTTGTCTGAGTTTTTGTGTAACTCCTTACTGTCAAAGGCTGAGTTAAAAAGTGGGATACTTTATTATTATACAATTAATAGCTATAACTGCTAGAATGTGTTTGACCTAAGTGATCTAATAAAATATAATTCAATACTTAAGAAATTGTTAACTTGCCTGGACCTAAAATGTAGATGGGTTCTGTAATCTGGCTTCTGAACTCACCCTTTGATCCTTCTGCATCTTTGTGTACCTAATAGAAATAAATTGAATCCATGATAACAAGGTGTAGAGCTGGATGAACACAGCTTCGTAGGAATGACGGAGATCGGAAGAGCGTCATTC
>NC_063359.1:19177555-19178352 GCF_021869965.1 Rhincodon typus | reverse complement strand
GAGGAGCAGGAAGGCTGACGTTTCGGGCCTAGACCCTTCTTCAGAAACCTGGCTGTCGTTTTAACGTTGTGTCCCTTTGTTCTGGACTTGGGGAGAAAGGAAATCTTGTGGTTTTACTTGTTGATTCTCAGTGTAAGCACAGCCAAGGGGAGTGTGGACAATGCTGTAATGCATTGTACCCTGATGACAGGGTACACAGGCTCTGTGCCATTTCCTGCATGAGAGAATGAGATTGCCTTCGTTTATCGTGAATGTTATGACTGAGAACTTTTTTTCTTTGCACCCTAGTTTACCAGAAGGCAAATACCTGTTGAGTCACTCCTCGGGAGACTCGTCCATAACCATCTATCGTGGCTCTCAAGGAGGGAAGTACACCAGAGCAGCCTACAACCTCCATGCTGCCCACAGTACGCTCCCTCCACCTCCATCGACTCTCTCGGTGCCCTGGGTACCTCTGGATCCCAATATGTTACTGCCTTACCACATCCACCATGGCAGAGCTCCCTGTACCTTCCCTCCCAAGCCCTCCGAGGAGCTTCAAAACCTGCAGGTTTGTTTGTTTTTATTACCTTTTTCAGCATGTAGGCCGAGCTCCAGTGTTGTAAGTTTGTGAAGTCTTGGAGAAAAATGTTTCTCTTTGGTTAAAGTGTCAGTCTCCTGAGAATTTTTTAAAATTTGCTTATGAGATGTGGGCATCACTGGCTAGGCCTGTATTTATTTACTGCCCTTTGTTAAGAGTCAACCACATCACTATGGGTCTGGAGTCACGTGTAGGCCAGACCAGGTAAGGATGGCAG
>NC_063359.1:19160073-19177155 GCF_021869965.1 Rhincodon typus | reverse complement strand
GATTCTCCAGCATCTGCAGTTCCTGCTATCTCTAAATTGAATCCATTACAAGATCTGTCCTTGTTACCATGGTGAAATCGGGTATTTAAGTGAAATCTGGTAAAACTGCCCTAACTTTGTAGCGCAGTAATTAAATTATATGGTTTTTACCCATTTTACATTTTCCGTGCTTGTCAAGACTGATACCTATATTGTCAATTGCACCAAAAAAATCTATAAAACTAGCTGCAGGTTGTGAAAATGGCTAAGGACCACTGTTTTTGATCTAAACACATGATTCCGTGTACCTGTCATAATCTACCTTGTTTAGTGATTTGGAATCTGGGAACTTGTTAGAGCTGGAAATTTATTGTGCTGTACAACACTACTTATTATCATTTTAGCTTGCATCATGTCAGGAAATACCTTTTGGTGCATTCAAGCCCAAAAATGCTTCAGAATTTAATATGTAGAATGCATGAACATGAATAAAAATATTTTCAGATTTGAGTACTGAGGTCAAATATGTGACTCAACAATGTAAGTAAGCTTCAGATTTTCAAAGTCTGTTCTAAAATTCTCATTGGATGCTTATATAGAGGAAGTGATTTTTGATCCTGGATTAAAGCGGAAAGTGCTAGAGAACTTGGGTGTATCACCGTCTGTGGAGAGAGACTAACTCTTCGGAGCTGAAGTGGAGCTCTGATGAAGAGTCATAATAAATTTGAAATGTTAACTCTGTTTCTCTCTCCATCAATGCTGCCAGAGCAGTTGAGTTTCTTCAGCACTTCCAGTTTTCCCCTCTGATTTCCAGCATCTGCAGTATTTTTGCTTTTATTCTGACCCAGGATGTTGATTGCATTATGTGTAATTTATCACACGTTCCTGATTTGTAGCCTTGCTTTTAGACGTTAAGCAGGGTGGTTGCCTTTCTCATGATACGATCACCCAACAGTTAAGGTGCTTTGGTGTAGCTCCCTGGAAGTTTACTCGAATAAAATTGGCACAGGCTATCAGTCATCATTTCTGTGTACATTATGCATTTTCTATGTTTAAACCTCAAGCTGTGGTCAAACATGAATTTGATGAGTTCTCGGATTTTATGGATCCTTAATTATAAAACTTACAATTCTGATCCTAGACTTTAAATTGTATTATGAAAAATAACACCTATTTTGATAAAGTTCATGAAATTGAAAGGGTAATCCAGAATCATAGCAGATTATCACATTGTAGCTGATGTGCAGTGAAGGAATATGAACTTGCATTGAAGCAGTTTCGATGAACCTGCTGATCAGTTTTCTCCTGTGTTTAGTATATGAAGCTAAAGCTAATGGTGATTAATTCATGTCTTTGAAAATTGTTACTGAGGCTGATGTTTTGAATTTTTTAACTTTGTATGGAGTGATATATTAGACCTTGCATTTTATTTAATCGCTTATAACGTGAAAAGTTGTTTTCAAAAGCATCCACAGTAGTGTGGAAATTTGTTTTCTGATTGATATTAAGAAAATATTGATGTATTGAGTGCTAATTGGATAAATAAAGACAGATAAGTAATTTCAACATATTTTAGATACTGGTGGCAAAACAATCAGCACTGGCCACATTTTATATTTTATTTTTCTCAGACTATTGTAGTTTATTTTAAACTTTTTTTTTGATTTTGTGCCCATTACAATACTGGGTGAGCAGCTTGAGCTCTTAGATCTTGCTACTTTCAGTTAGTGGCAGCATTCTGCCTCATTTAGACATAGTTTTTTTTTCTGAAAAGGGCAACAGTAAGCCACACCTGGTGTAGTTCAGGAGCCCTGTTCGGGCATTGCAGGCTCTGCAACATTTGCTGCAGAAGTCAGTGAGTTACAAAGGTACATAATTCTGTTACCCTTTGTTTTCTCTGGGACGTTTTCTTGACCAGCTAAACATTTTCACTTCTACTCACATGGTCCAAACAGTGACCCTTCAGAGGTCACAGTTATCAGTGATATTTCCATAGTTTTTACTGCTAATGTCTATCATCTTCAAATCTCGCAGGTATCCTTGCAGCAGGAGTATGGATGCCCAGGAAGCTGCGACCCAGTGGCATATATGCCACCTTCACTCATATAGTTGTACCCAAAGACGAAGGGATATATACCCATCATTCACCTGATGAATGTGGCCAAGCCAGTGCAGATGTTAGTGGCTTAACAATGAGTACCTGCTGATGGAATTAGTTGCGTTCGTGACTTTGTCCTGCCAATGTATGGCATGGATGTGCCTATTATAACAAAGGTGAATACCGTTCGGTCCCCAGCAGCACTCCCCCAGCTGATGTTACTAGGGCGTAGGCTTGATATACTGAATTATTGCTGTAGTTCTTCCCTCTGTGTGTGTCTCTTTCTCTCCCTCTCCCTGTTTTCTCGCTGTGTCCCTCTGTGTCTGTGTCCCTCGCACACGCACATGCTCTCTTTCTCTTTTCTTCCCCCTCCACCTGGGCATAACAGCTGTAATATGCGTTGATTTCAGGATATTGGTGATTGTGCGGCCTGGAAATGTTATGATATCACCAGTATTACATTGTCAATGCTGATAGATGGTGATATGCTAACATTCTAGCCTCTGACATTTGTCTCCCTGATGCTGATGGTCGAACCAAACTATTACAGGCATGACAATCTGACAGTTTGCAGTTGCAGCTTTTCCTCATTGTGGACTGTTAGAGTGTAGCACGTTACAGTGCAGTCTGAGGATTTGACACTCATTTGCCTTGAGTCTTGTGTGAGCAATGCTGACAGCTTTCCATCAGTTTTGGTACGTAAGTAGACACCATGTGTAGATAACCTGAAGTCATATGGCAGCAACAAAGAGAAGAATGTACCATAGAATTTAATTGACACAATGCAATGCTATTTAACCCCGGTGATTTTCTTGTAGGGTCCTGATGTTCCGTATTATTACTAATTTGTAGTCATTATGTTGTCAAAGAAAGAAGAGATGACACAGGACAACTTGCAGCAGGTAGACCGTTTTCTTCAGTATCTTAAATTGACTGCTTCTGCTTGCATGATCAAACTCCTTGGAGAAATTGAAGGAGACTACTATATATGGTATTTATTGTCCATGGCATTTCTCTTGGCAGCTGCCAGAATCATGTTAATTCGAGTACTTCCAGTTCTAAACTGACTGGGATTCGGGGTGCATATGTTCAGCCAAGATCTGGAATCTAACCAGGACAACACTGACACATTTTTCCCACAATTCTGAGCAGTAAGCTTCCTTGGAGGTTGTTGGAATTACTGCAGTTACCCTTCCAAGATCGTGATCTTAGCATCAAATGCATTTCAAGACACTACCTAATCACTCAAACAGAAACAAAAAGGTTTATGCGGACGCTGTAGGCATGCCATTTTCGCGTGCAGCACCAGCACCTGGAACGTTACATGTGACAAGGGAAGAAATCACATGACACCAGGTTATAGTCCAACAGGTTTATTTGAAAACGTAAGACTCCCAAAGCTTATTCCTTCTTCAGCATTATGACGAGGGAGTCAGGGTAGTTTTAAATTCCTCCACTGTAGTTTGATGTTCAGGTTTGCTGTGACAGACAGGCTTTTCGTGGTGTCTAGAGCTTTATAGATAACAACTTCCCATAGTGTTTCACCCATTTCTCCAACTGTTCATTGCATTTGGCGATTCCCTCTGTTTTCATGCATCTGTTGTGTTTTTGATCCCCTCACACGTGCACCTGACTTCCCCTGTGTTAAAGAACATCTGGATGTTCTGGCAGAGTTATAACCAGCAGCCATAAAGCCTTGATACCTGTCATCTGCAGGATTTCTTTATTTTTAAAGAAATTTGTTTCAGAAACAAATGTTTCTCTTTGCATTTCATGCAAATGGAAGGAGTTCTCCCTTAGCTCTGAGCAAGATCGAGAGACTGCTTAATATGTGCTATATAACATAGTTTAACTAAGCATTGCAGATATGCATAGTTTCTGTTTGGTAATTGCATGTTAAACTTCCCACTGCTAGTTGGTGAAAAAGGAGACCAGAATCAATCGTTACTCCGTTTCAGATTTATTCATAATGTGAAACATTACAAATCTACTGCTCTCAACTTTACATCTCACTACTGGTGTCCCTAATTATTTCTTAAGTTTTTTTTGGCCCATTTGGCTCTGTTATGAGTCACTTCCATAAGCCATTATTTCCTTAGATGAGACTTGAGCCCATTCCTTCTGGGCCAGATATAGGCACATTACCGTTGCACCACATGGTCCTCTACTTGTACTGTACTATTTTAAAACATCCCTTATTTAAAAAAAAAAGTGGAAACAGCTCCTAAAGGGCCCTACAACAAAAAAAAACATTCAAAGGAAACTTGGTAATTGTAAAACATTGTTTTGGGTGATGATGATGCATTTCATCCCCTGTAGCGCCCACTGATCATGGAAGACCAGTTTCCTTGTAGACAGCATACAGTATCCGAGAGTATCCTTCAGGTCTTCCATGATCAGTGCGCACTATATTGGATGTCACTTGTCAGAGTCAGCATGAGAGTTTTTAATTATTTAGAAAGTACGGTTGCAATTTAGAAATAAAATGGAAAGCAGTTATTTTTAGAGAATATCGATGATCTCTTCTCAACATAATTCCAGAAAACAGGAAGCCCTTGGATCCTTTAGAAAACCAGGTGTGCTGCAGGGTTCACGGCATTAGGACATGCCGATCCACAGAATTAGAATTGCTAAATTGGAGGGGTACGACCTGTACTTCATTTGAAGTATTTAGGTTGTATTGTCAATGATCAGAAGTGTGTGGCACTCCTATTGCTAACCAGAAAGCATTCTGTTCCCATGACATCAAGAAGGTAATCAATTTCAAATATTCCAATGACCTGGATAACACTTAGAAGTAGTTTTCGGTACTCACAAAAATAACCAGAGTTGATAAATTTTGGATCAGCAATCTTAAAACGAGTATCTCAAATTGACTGCAAGGTGTTAAGTGGTATAGACCTTAGACTACCTGTGGACAATGCCTTAGAGCACTTTCTCGAAGATAATTGTCGATGTTTATTTTAAGTAGCAGCCAGAATAAAAAGGAATTGTTTACCTAGCATAAGATTATTCTATAAGCAGCAATTGTGACTTTAAATTACTGGTTGGATGTTGTGAAGATCTGTATGAGACAGCCCTCTCTTGGAAGCAGGTATGATAGGTCATGTTTATCATTCATTATTGGGGTTAAAAATCTATCCAGTAGCTTTAGCTGATGCATTGTACGTGGTTGTGTTGTCACTAGGAATGTAATTCTTGGCAAAAGTGTGTCATTTTCTTTATTCATTCAAAAGGTATGTGTATTGCTGCTTAGGCCTCAAAAGTGGTGGTGATCCATTTTCATGACCTTTTGAAGTGGTGTAACTGCTCGTAGTAATTGGAAGGAAGTCCCAGGATTTTGAACCAGTGACAGTGGAGAAACAGTAATATGGTTCTAGGTCAGAATGGTGCGTGCCTTGAAGGGAAACTTGCAGGTTATGGTGTCCGTCTAAATCTATTGCCCTTGCTCTTCTAGGTGTTGGAGATCACAAGCTTTGGGAGCTGCTGTCAAAGCAGCCTTGGTGAGTTACCGTTGAACATCTTGAACATGATACACAGACACTGCTGCTGCTGTGTTGGTGATGAAGGGAGTGAATATGTAAGGTGTTGGATGTGGATGACTACAGGTTGAATGCTCTCTGATCTATTCTAAATTGATTGAATATTGTCTAGATTTTTTTGTGAAAAGTTGAATCCTGGGATTTCATTCTCTGGTCATTTACCAGGTTGCAGTTGGTGGTGTTTGCAGTCAACCTGAAGGTGCAGCATAAGAAGGTGGGGGTTGTCATTAATTAAAGATAATGGATGTGGTCTGTGGGGGTTTTGAAATTTCAGATAGGTGCTTGGGCTATATTTAATGAAGTCTTGAGTCGGTGCAAGTGCTTTGTTAGCTTTCAGCTAACTCCTTGGAGGATGTTTCCCTGCAGGCATTCAGGAGGTTTGGTGCATATTGGCATAGAAAGCTTTGTTGATTTCGCAATTCCAGAAATGATCCTTGTGACTCTTTGGAGGTGGATATTTACCACAATTATGTAGTGTTCTGTGAATGATCAACCGTCTGTTAACCCAAGTTTTTCTTAAACTGGAAAACCCTGAAAATTAATGGTGGCTAAACCCAGACTTCCAGGCTCCTGGCCTAAGCAGTAAGTGATGTGTGAAAAGTTAAATAGTTTCATGAGCTTTCACCAGCTTTTGTTGAGCATTTGCCCAATAGAAATACAATTCATTTAAATAAAAACTGAAAGAACGGCAGATTCTGTAAATGAGGAACGAAAACAGAAGTTGCTAGAAAGGCTCAGCAGATCTGGCAGCACCTGTGAAGAAAAATCAGAGTTAACATTTCGGTTCCATTCTGAGGAAGGGTCACCAAACCCAAAATGTTAACTCTGATTTTTCTTCACAGATGCTGCTAGATCTGCTGAGCTTTTCCAGCAGCTTGTGTTTTTGTTCCATAGTTCATTTAAAGTTGGATTTTGACTAATTTTACAAGAAAAATCAAGATTAGATTTGAATTAGAAGAAGGCACCGTTAATAAAATAGTGTGCTTCTAAGTTTTTTGCTCTTTCAAGAAGCACAAATGTTTGTCCAAAGTTTACATGCTTGTATGTTAATATTCAGGATATAGTTATGAAAGATTTACTACCAAGATAATTTCATTGCTATAAGACATCAATAGCTGTACAATCCAACAGCGATCTCTAGTTTCATAACTGTAGGAAGGAAACTACCGTTTGTGGATATGATGGTGTGGACATTTCCTATTTTACTTGATGAGAAACTTGATCCTTTTTAATGTGTTGACGTCATTAAAATAATGGTCTATCAAATGTACGTAATAAACTCAGTGTAAAACTTATTAATGTATCCCCAGCATTGCTTTATCGTTTTTCCTTCGTGGGTCTGCGATGATTAGATGTGAACTTTGATTTGAAAATGTTAGAATATTTACTTGGGAGTCACATAAAAACTTGTCTCGAGCAGGCAACTCGCTGATGAGTGTTCTATTGTTCTAAACTGCCCTCTGCTGTAAGGCAGTTTTTCTTCACACAGTTCAACATGTTTGCATTTGTGCATTAACTGAATAAAATGCATGTGGAATGGGTTACTTGCTGCACTTTAGAGCCTGTGAAAATTTGCCTATAATCACATTCGTTGAGCTTTATTCTTCTCTGATCTATTAAGATTTAGAGAAAACAACGTTGTGTCTGTATGGATTCAAATAGGTTGTTTCTTCAAAACATTAGATTTGTTTATAAATGTGAGACTGATAATCAGGACATTAAAATTAGGGCACTTTGCATCTTAAATCAGAGGTACAACGTGCACCTCTATATTAGAAGACCATGGAGTCAAACTGCTCACCTAACACTTCAGTAAAATACTGAGAGAGTGCTGTGAGAAGTACTGTCTTTTGAGACATCCAGTTGACACTCCATTTAGTCTCTCAGATGGATATAAAACATCCCATGGCACTTGAAGAGCAGAAGAGTTCTCCTGATGGCCTGGCTAACATTTACCCTCATCCTTGAATTAAATTATATGGTCCTTTGTCAAATGACTATTTATTGCAGTGTGTAAATTAGCTGCAGCAATGACTGCTGATGCCTTGAAATATCCTGAGGAAAGACATTTCCAGCTCCAGAATAGTGTATTAACATCTCAGAACAGATTGATTAGAAAATATCTGTAAAAACAAACAAACTCCTTTTCCTTATATATGCTCTTTTTATGAAGACCTGGATGTAATCAAACAGGCAAGTTGTTTCAGGTTTTTGAAGGAGTGGCACATACAAATAAATGTTGAAAGTAAATGTAGTCTCTTTCTTTTGGGCCCTTTTTGTTACTTCAGGCTGTTCCAAAGCATTTTATACGCAATAATGTTCCTTTTTAAGCAATAGTCATCCTTATCTTCCTTATATTATAACAATCAATTTGCACCCAAACAGCTGCCATAAATAGTAATTGCAAGGTCACCTGTTTTAACAATATTGATTGAGGTATAATTCAGACAAAGTGTGAATATAAGCATCCCTGCTGTTCTCAAAAATAATGCTTAGAATCCTGTACATCTACCCAAAAGGGTAGAGGAGATACCTTCTAATGGTTGGGGCATTAAAAAGAGATCTCCCATAAGGCAGGAGTGGAGTAAAACTCTGTCTACGTTTTGTACTGCAGCCCCTAAAGTAGAATATTATTTACTTTGATAGAATTCTAATCACATCTTGGCAGGTATGAGGGAAAGTATACTGGAATGATTCTGAAAAGACATTAATAGTAACTAGTAACTATCACTGCAATCTGTATAACAGACATACAGCAATAATATTGCTAAAGGAAATGCACTGTTTCGCTCAAAATGAAGATGAAAAACAACCTAAGCGTTATAACTTTCCAACCAGACCAAAACAAACACTTCTAACAATTTTTAAAAGCTTACTGTAGTTACCTATTCTTCTCACTAAAACATAAAATTAGTCAGAAAGGTAAATGTAGACATTAATATATATTTTTCCCCTAACAGAAATTGAACAGTGCAAAGGATTGTTGCAGTGACTCCTCCGCCTGATTCTGCCCAAAATTTTAAGAAGTACTGGATAAAGGCCAACACAATGAGTTCCCTTCATGCAGCAATAAAGACTGAAAGTAGAGATGATGAGAGTGAAGTGCATGCTGAGTTGTGGCGAGATGAACCTAAAGATCACAAGATGAACAGTAACGTCCGTGAGGTAGCGGAGATCTGTGTTGTGATTGGTGAGGATGGGGCTCAACGGTGTTCTGAACAGGATCAACCCAATAATCAATCCAGTGGTAAATATTAACATTTCAAGTCTACCTGTATATTTCTTATTTTAAACTAAAATATATATTTTATTCACTTCCAAAACACTAATTGGATCAAATTGCCTTTTTATACAGTAGGTTTTATGGAATTCCATACTAAACCTACTTCCTATTATATCTTATAATTGAAGACCCATTGCAGCAATTTCAATGGAAAACTCAATGTAAATAGTTGATAATAGGAAAATCAATATAAGTACTTTGCAATCAATAATTTACCTAATTACTTAATTTCAAATTTTACAATGACATTAGTACAAGAGTAGGGAAAAGAGGTAGGAGATGGTGCAAATTCGTAATTCTCACTTGGAGACCTGGTGCAGACATATCTGGCCAATTGACCACCTTCTGTGCTGATTCTGTGATTAAACTTCGCCATTATTCTTTGCCTTTTAATACCTTTAATTAAAGTTTTTAGTTGGAAGTGTCAGCTTCTTCCCAAATGGATATGGTCTGAAGTTTTTTTTTTCTCTCTCCCAAGCAAGCTGGTTATATGACTGGAAGAACCCCTCGAACTCTGGTCAAATGTATTGTGAAAAATGCTCAGGCATCAGTAGCATTTAAGTTGAATTATATGTATAATGGAATGCATCTCTTTTAGCCTCTTACAAAGTCTGTTAAATTGTTTGCCAAATCTGGGGAAGAAATTTTGGAATATAGATTTCAAAAGCTGCATGTCTGTCTCCATTATATACCTATTGTACGTAATTTAAAGTAAGACCCATGGTTCAGCAGGTATATCTCCATAAGCTGGAGCAGGTTTTCGTTTGCATTTTAACGGATGAAAGACTGCTGTGTGACAGAGGGAGTGAATTGGATAGAGACGCAGTGTCTTTCCTAATCTGAAGTCATTTTTATTTGCAAACAGTTAAATCAGTTGAACTTTGAAAATGGGAGTTAAATAAAATTATGTATGTTAGTGACCCTGATGTTACAGTATAAGTTACCTCTGTATTGTAATATGATATATCTGCCAGCTCACTTTAAGGAATACAATAATATCTGCTGCACTAAATAGAAGAGTTAGTTGGTACAGGTTTCATTATGCACAGTATGGCTATCACTGACCACAGTTGGGTATATTTATTAGTTTATTTGGAAGCCTCTTGGACAGAAAGGTTCTACACATTCTTTCCATTATTTTTCTTTCAAATAATGTCATACTCAAGGTACTTCTAATCTATTCGTTGTAAGTGTTTTTAATTTTTACATAGTGAGAACATTTAAACATCAAAGCATCAGTTATTTTTCATACATTGAAAATTGCATTTTTTATAGTATTTGTACTATTCTGTTTCTCTTCCTACAACAAGGAAGAGAAGATGGAGTTCTTTTTTTTTCAAAAACCTCTATTTAGAGAGGTGATGCAGTGGTTTGGCTTGCAGAGTGACTGACATGATCAGGGAATTTTAAAAATTGTGTTAGCTGAGGTCAGATTGAAGTTTTACCTCTTCTTTTGCTTCATCCAAAGCATATTCCACCAGGCAATGTAACTCTCTCATTTATTTTTAATCAGCCTGCTCATATATGTTATGGCAGGCATGACTTGAGCCTCAAAATTCTAGACCAAAGGTAGGGATATGAACATTTGAGCAAGAGTCCTAAATTATCAACAAGGATGGGATTTGAACCAATGCCTGCAGGGCATAATGGATTAACCTCTTTGCCATCTCAGATTTAGCTCCCAAGTGGAGATCTAAGAAGAGCCCGTGTACACATCAGTCTCTTGATCTCTACATTTGCTTGGTCCAGGGCCTTCCTCTGTTGTGCAGAGTAAGTCAACTGACTGGCTTGCACCCTCTGGATAACGAAAGAGTTGTTGCTTTTAGAAAAGTTAATTTGCCTTTTTTTGTTGCCATATAACAGTGCCTGCCCCACGTGCATCCTTTGAAATATGGGTGTTGGGTACAAGGCATAATGCCAACTTCTGGGGCACTGCAGCATTTTATTGTCTATCCTGAAATATCTTAAATGGATGGATGGATGATACCGATAAGAACCAAAGTTGGACTGGACCAAGCGTCAGCATTGATCTCCTCTCTGATTGCTCTAACTGAGCAAATGAGTCAGGACGTGCTACGACCAATGGTAATTGCAGATGACATTGAGCTACATAGTGAGTACGATGAGAACGTGACTGAGTATCCGGAGAACTGAAGATAGAACACTGGAAGATAAGGCTATAAAGATCAGTAGACCAAAGACCCAATTTATGGATTGTAGTTTTGAGCATAGGGAAGAGGATCATAGTGAAAGTGTAAAGAATATGTGTGAAGACCTGGATAAAATGTAAAAGTACCTGGGGAAATTGATGCAGAAGATGGAGGAATATAAATTAAGCAATGGATTAACTGCAGTTGAAGTGATTGGAAGAAATACAATGGAGTGTTACGTAGTAGAAGTGTGTATTTACAAGATAGCTGTGAAACCAGCCATTTTATTTAGTGTTTAAATTGGAGCAAAATCAAAGCTAGAGGAGTAACAGCTGGATACTGGAGATGCAGATGCTGAGATGGTTGTGTGGAGTGGCAATAAATGACCAGATATGGAACAAAAACAAGTGTTCTGAGGAAAGGTCATCGGACCCGAAACGTTAACTCTGATTTTCTCTTCACAGGTGCTGCCAGACCTGCTGAGCTTTTCCAGCAACTTCTGTTTTTGTTCCTGATTTACAGCATCTGCAGTTCTTTTGGTTTTTATGATCAGATCAGGAATCAGTACGTCAGGTGAAAATAGTAAATGCAGTAAAGAAAGTAGCTGAGAAGCGATTTGAAATTTTATAGACATATATTGCAGAGAGAGAGAGAACGTATGTGGAGATGATTGGTAGAATGAGACTGCAGGAAGAATGGAAAGATGTAGTGGTGAGTTACTTACATGCAGTGAGATTGGAAAATGGATGGGTGACTGATAGGAGAAGATGAGAAGGGTGACCAACCAGTGTTATGGTGACCCCAAGTAAAATGATAAAGGCTAAAAGGGGGAAAAGGTTTTAATTTCACCTTGTTTGTTTCTTTAGCTTAAACTTGCAATCCTTGGTTCACAGATTTTGAAAGGGAACATGAGACTAACACATCAATTTTCCATTGTTTTGAACACTATATGCCCTTTCAATAGTATTTGTAATAATAACAGATGGAATTCGATGCTTTTAAATGCAAGCTTTAGGAATGTAGTCTTAACCATAAATTACTGCCTATTTTGGACCATGTATTTTGCAGTTGATCGATGTGCCTTTCAAAGAAAGTGAATGGTTTTTGTGATATTTTGGTACCATGATGGAACCATTTGTTCTTAGCATTTGTTAACTAGATTCTTGGCAGCTGCTGGAGAAAGCAAATCGAGATATTAACAAGAAAAATCTTGTTCCACTCCATTCATATCTTAAAGTATTGCTAGTGTAATGTGAGGTAACTGAAAGACAAATCTAGGAACTTTGAAGATTTCAGTTTTTCAAGAAAAAAAAATACTGCCACCAGTAAGTAAAGAACTCAGAGTCATAGAGATATACAGCATGGAAACAGACCCTTCGTCCAACTTGTCCATATCAACCAGATCCTGAATAAATCTAGTCTCATTTGTCCGCATTTGGCCCACATCCCTCTAAATGTTGTAATTGTACCAGCCTCCACCACTTTCCCTGGCAGCTAATTCTATAAATGCACCACCCTCTGCATGGGAAAAAGTTGCTTCTTGGGTCCTTTTTAAATCTTCCCCTCTCATGTTAAACCTATGCCCTATAGTTTTGGACTCCCCACCCCAGGGAAAAGACCTTGTCTGTTTACCCTATCCATGCTCCTTATGATTTTAGAAACATCTATAAGGCCACCCCTCAACCTCCGGTGCACCAGGGAATATAGACCCAGTCTGTTCAGCCTCTCCCTATTGCTCAAACCTCCAACCCTGGCAACATCATTGTAAATCTTTTCTGAACCCTTTCAAGTTTCAAAACATCCTTCCTATTGCAGGAAGACCAGAGTTTCATGCAGTATTCCAATAGTGGCATAACCGATGTACTGTACTGCTGGATCATGACCTCCCAACTCCTATACTCTGTACACTGACCAATAAAGGCAAGCATACCAAATGCCTTGTTCACTGTCCTATCGACCTGTGATTCCACTTTCAAGGAACTGTGAACCTGCACTCTAAGTCCCTTTGTTCAGCAACACTCCCCAGAACCTTACCATTAAGTGTATATGTCCTGCTGTCCATGTGGACTCGATGGGCCAAATGACCTGCTTCCACATTATGGGGATTCTATGATTCTAAAAAGTTGTAATTTTTCTTTTTCAACTTGTCATCAGCTGCTTAACAGTGGATTTTTTTTTTTTTGGTTTTGATTTGATTTATTATTGTCACATATACCTAAGTACAGTGAAAAGTTTTTTTTTGTTTTGCGTGTAGTGCAGACAAATCATATAATACAAAGTGTGTCAGGTAATAGAACAAAGAAGAATACAATGTTACAGCTGCAGAGAAGGTGCAAAAAGAGCACATCAACATTAAACTTAAAATTCTAGTATATATTCCCTGATTTCTCGTCCCTTCCTTGCCTTTCCAAATGCAGCGCTTCACATGTGTCTAAATTAAACTCCATTTGCCACTCTTCGGTCCAGTGGCCCATCTGATCAAGATCCCGTTGTACTCTCAGGTAACCTTCTTCGCTGTCCACTACACCACCAATTTTGGTGTCCTCTGCGAACTTACTAACCATATCTCCTGTGTTCACATCCAAATCATTTATATAAATGAGGAAAAGCAGCGGACCCAGCACCAATCCTTGTGGTGCACCGCTGGTCACAGGCCTCCAGTCTGAAAATCACCCCTCCACTACCTGCCTCTGTCTTCTACCTTCCAGCTGGTTTTCCCTGTATTTCATTTGATCTAGAACAAAACCAGAAGTTGCTGGAGAAGCTCCTTCTGAGAACTGAGTTCTGAAGAAGGGTCACCGGACCCGAAACGTTAACTCTGATTTTTTTTTCTTTGCAGATACTTCCAGACCTGCTGAGCTTTTCCAGCAACTTCTGTTTTTGTTCCTGATCTACAGCATCTGCAGTTCTTTCGGTTTTCATGGCATCTGTCCTTGCTAACCAGCCAACCATAAGGACCTTGTCGAACGCTTTACTGAAGTCTGCATACACCGTATCCACTGCTCAGCCCTCGTTAATCCTCTTTGTCATTCCTTCAAAAATTCAATCAAGTTAGTGAGACATGATTTCCCACGCACAAAGCCATGTGTTGACTATCCCTAATCCATCCTTGCCTTTCCAAATACATGTAAATCCCCTATCATTTAAGCTCAATGTCGGTAGAAGGGAGGAGAATCGGCAAGTAGGCGATGACCCAGCGGTATTATCGCTAGACTATTAATCCAGAAACCCTGCTGATGTTCTGGGGACCCAGGTTCAAATCCCATCATGGTGGAATTGGAATTCAAAATAAAGAAGTCTGGAATTAAGAATCTACTGATCACCATGAAATCATTGCCGATTTTCGGAAAAACCCATCTGGTTCACGAATGTCCTTCAGGGGAGGAAATCTGCCACCCTCACCTGGTCTGGCCTACATGTGACTCCAGACCCACAGCAATGTGGTTGACTCTCAACTGCCTTCTGAAATGGCCTAGTAAGCCACTGAGTTGTACCAATCGCTACAAAGACTCAAAGAAATGAAACTGGACGGATCACCCGGCATCGACCTAGGCACTGGAAAAGACAATGGCAGAAACAGTCCTGTCGACCGTGCAAAGTCCTCCTCTCTAACATCTGGGGGTCCGTGCCAAAATGAGAAGAGCTGTCTCGCAGAATAGTCGAGCAACAGCCTGACTTAGTCATACTCACAGAATCATACCTTACAAAAAATGTCCCAGACACTACTGTCGCCATCCCTGGATACGTCCTGTCCCACCGACAGGACAGACCCAGCAGTGAGGGCGGCACAGTGGGATACAGTCAGGAGGGTGTTGCTCTAGGAGTCTTCAACATTGACTCCGGACTCCTTGAAGTCTCATGGCTTCAAGTTAAACATGGGCAAGGAAACCTCCTGCTGATTACCACATACTGTCCTCCCTCAGCTGATGAATCAGTACTCCTCCATATTGAGCAACACTTGGAGGAAGCACTGAGGATGGCAAGGGCACAAAATGTACTCTGGGTGGGGGATTTTGACGTCCACCGCCAAGAGTGGCTCGGTAGCAGTACTACTGATCGAGCTGGTCGGGTCCTAAAGGACATAGCTGCTAGACTGGGTCTGCGGCAGGTGGTGAGGGAACCAACAAGAGGGAAAAACATAATTGACCTCCTCCTTACTAATCTGCCAGCTGCAGTTGCATCTGTCCATGACAGTATCAGTAAGAGTGACCAATGCACAGTCCCTGTGGAGATGAAGTCCCGCCTTCACATCAAGAACAGCCTCCATCGTGTTGTGTGGCACTATCACCGTGCTAAATGGGACAGACTTCGCACAGATCTAGCAGCTCAAGACTGGGTACCCATGAGATGCTGTGGGCCATGAACAGCAGCAGAATTTTACTCTAGCACAATCTGTAACCTCATGGCCCGGCGTATACCCGACTTAACCATTACCATCAAGCCAGGGGATCAACCCTGGTTCAACGGAGAGTGCAGGTGGGCATGCCAGGAGCAGCACCAGGCATACCTGAAGATGAGGTATTAACCTGGTGAAGCCACCAAACAGGACTACTCGCATGCCAAACAGTGAAAACTACAAGTGATAGACAGAGCTAAGTGATCCCACAACCAACGGATCAGATCAAAGCTCTGCAGTCCTGCCACATCCAGTCGTGAATGGTGGTGGACAATTAAACAACTGACTGGAGGAGGAGGCTCCACAAATATCTCCATCCTCAATGATGGAAGAGCCCAGCACATCAGTGCAAAAGATAAGGCTGAAATTTTGACAGCAATCTTCAGCCAGAAGTGCTGAGTGGATGATCCATCTCTGCCTCCTCCAGTGGGCCCCAGCATTACAGATACCAGTCTTCAGCCAATTTGATTCACTCCACATGATATCAAGAAACGGTCGGAGACACTGGATACTGCAAAGGCTATGGGCCCCGACAACATTCCGGGCATAGTACTGAAGACTTGTGCTCCAGAACTTGCCGCTCCCCTAGCTAAGCTGTTCCAGTACAGTTACAACTGTATCTACCCGACAATGTGGAAAATTGCCCAAGTATGTCCTGTACACAAAAAGCAGGACAAATCCAACCCAGCCAATTACTGCCCCATCAGTCTACTCTCTATCATCAGTAAAGTGATGGAAGGTGTCATCAACAGTGCTATCAAGCAGCACTTGCTCAGAAGTAACCTGCTCAGTAATGTCCAGTTTGAGTTCCGCCAGAGCCACTCAGCTCCTGACTTCATTACAGCCCTGGTTCAAACGTGGACAAAGGAGCAGCATTCCAGAGGTGAGGTGAGAGTGACAGCCATTAATATCAAGGCTGCATTCGACCGAGTGTGGCATCAAGGAGCCCTAGCAAAACTGGAATCAATGGATATTGGGGGCAAGAACTCTGGTGGTTGGAGTCATACCTGACATTTAGGAAGATGGTCATGGTTGTGGGAGGTCAATCATCTCCGCTCCAGGACATCTCTGCAGGAGTTTTTCAGGGTAGTATCCTAGGCCCAACTATCTTCAGCTGCTTCATCAATGACCTTCCCTCCATCATACGGTCAGAACTGGGGATGTTCACTGATGATTGCGCAATGTTCAGTACCATTCGTGACACCTCAGACACTGAAGCAGTCCGTGTTCACGTGCAACAAGATCTGGACAATATCCAGGCTTGGGCTGACAAGTGGCAAGTGACATTCGCGCCACACGAATGCCAGGCTATGACCATCACTAATAAGAGACAATCTAATCACCGTCCCTTGACATTCAATGGTATTACCATCATTGAATCCCCCACCGTCAACATCTTGGGGGTTACCATTGACTAGAAACTCAACTGGACTCACCACATTAACAGAGTGGCTACAAGAGCAGGCCAGAAGCTAGGAAGACTGCGGCGAGTAACTCCCCTCCTGACTCCTCAAAGCCTGTCCGCCATCTACAAGGCACAAGTGAGGAGTGTGATGGAATATTCCCCACTTGCTTGGATGAGTGCAGCCCCAACAACACTCAAGAAGCTGGACTCCATCCAGGACAAAGCAGCC
>NC_063359.1:19115541-19155073 GCF_021869965.1 Rhincodon typus | reverse complement strand
TTCTCCTCTATCCATCTTCTATCCGCCTCCCCCTCTCTCCCTATTTATTTCAGAATCCCCTTCCCCTCCCCCATTTCTGAAGAAGGGTCTAGGCCCGAAACGTCAGCCTTCCTGCTCCTCTGATGCTGCTTGGCCTGCTGTGTTCATCCAGCTCTACACCTTGTTACCTCAGTATACCTGGTGTATTGTGATTGAAGTAGATGGCTGTAAAATTCAGAAGGTTTATAATGGGTGATTAATTCAATATCACTCATCAACCTTTTCAGAAAATGTTGATGCATTTGTTTTTGTTATCTTTCTATTTGGCAAAGCATCTTGGTGGTTTCTGTGAAATCACATTGATGCCACTTGGCGATTCCTGAGAATTGGCATGGAGCAAGGGTGATAGCAAAGAAAGAACAAAGGGAAAGTAGGAAAATTGTGGAAGGGAAATACAAAGGAAACTACTATGTTCTGCCTTTTTTTCCCCTCTTCCATTCTATCTCCTCATTTAAATCATTTGATACAGATTATAAATAGCTGAGATCCATGCACAACCCTTGTGGCAGTCCATTTATAAATTATACCCAGTTCTGAAGGTGGCTTGTTTATTCCTACTGTCAGTGAACTGATCCTTAATCCCAATACATTTGTTTTCCAGTCCCATGAGCACAAATTGTGTGCAGCAACCTTTGTGGGATATCTTAAAGAAAGCTTTCTGAAAATCCAAATGCGTTCACTGGTTTCCCCCCTTATGCCTCAAAAATCTCAAGTAGATATATCAGACTTAAAGTCTGCATTGAATATGACCAATCAAGGCAGCATGGTGGCTCAGTGGTTAGTACTACTGCCTCTCAGCACCAGGGACCTGGGTTCGAATTCTGCATGGAGTTTGCACATTCTCCCTGTGTCTGCATGGGTTTCCTCCAGGTGCTCAGGTTTCCTCCCACAGTCTAAAGAAGTGCATGTTAGGTGGATTGGCCATGCTAAATTGCCCGCAGTGTTTAGGGATTAGCCATAGGAAATGCAGGGTTACAGGGATGGGGTGGGTCTAGGTGGGATGCTCTTCAGAGAGTTGGTGTTGGCTCGATGAGCCAAATGGCCTGCTTCCACATTATGGGGATTCTATGATTCTATAAAGTTGTGATTTTTCTTTTTCAACTGTTGTCATCAGCTGCTTAACAGTAGTTTTTTTTTTGGTTTTGATTTGATTTATTATTGTCACATACATCTAGGTACAGTGAAAAGTTTTTGTTTTGCGTGTACTGCAGACAGGTCATATAATGCAAAGTGTGTCAGGTAATAGAATAAAGCGAAGAATACAATATTACAGCTGCAGAGAAGGCGCAAAAAGAGCACATCAACGTTAAACTTAAAATTCTAATATATGTTCCCTGATTTCTCGTGGCTTCCTTGCTTGAACAGTGAAATTGTATTTGCTCCTTTACTTTTACCTTTCCCTACATGCAAGAATGGTCCCTAAAAATTGTAATGTCTCTATTATTGCTGCAGACTCTTTTGTTTTAGACCCATGGAGTGCAGACCTCAGGAAATGTATATTTCAGGATTATGAATGTTTGAGATTGTGTATTTCTTGCCGTACAATCAAGCTCAACCAACCTGCTGTTCTATTTCTGTAATTTTACCTTAAATTTGGAACCTCCATTTTAGACTTACATTAATTCTAAAAGCAATATCGTTATGGTTTAGTATTATTTCACTCTCTTTCAAAGATTCCTTTGCCATAAGACTGAGTTCACCCTGTCTCATTACATACAAGATCTAAAATAATTTATTTCTGTTAATCTTGTTTTTGCCCTTCTATTCACCTTTTGGGATCTGCCGTCATGTGATGAGTAAATATCAATGAGCACAAGAGAATTTTGGAGATGGTTTTGAAAATGAACACACAGAAATGAAAGGCAAACGTATGTTTTGCTTTCTCTATGGTTGCCAAGATGGGCTTTCCCTTCAATGAGGAAATATTGTCTTTTGCCACCCCTAACTCCATCCCCTGGCTGTACACATATTCAGATTTTAGCAGGGATAACTAAATAGTGAACAAATGTGATTCCTTGTTGATTATTTGCTTTAGTCCCTTGTGTTTTTAGTTTGGAATTATTTCAGACCATTTTGCAATTTTCAACCAAATCTCAGACACTAATTTCTTTATTACTTCCCAACAGACTTTGATGGGCAGCCTGGCAAACCAAACAAAATGAATGACAGAGAAGAGAATATGGAGTGGAAACCACAGCAGCAGGCTTCACTAAGTGAGTGAAAAGAATCAAAAGTGTATAATTGCAACTAAAAGAAAAATGTTCAATGTTTAACTTGGTTGGGATGTGTGAAAGTGAAGGAACTTGGAAAAATTCCACAAAATTCACGTTATTTAGCATTCATCTTTTTGAGTTTTCTACAATTTAGTGCCCAGTTTGCTTTGCAATTTTTAAAACTTCTTTCTAAGCAATCCTATTTCCTTTGGTGAGCCCCATATAAAAGAGGACTGTAAGAATGGTCCTGTCGTTTATATTCTTTTCTTGGTGAAATTTTTAATGTGTAGGTAATAGTCACAACTATCAGTTCCAGTAGCACACGTACTGAGTAACTGTGTAGTCTATTGATTCTGCAAGTAGAGCAGAAACATTGCTTTTCATTAAGAGTATTTTACTGAAACTTATATTGTTCAACCACAAAATGATGGAATTGTATTTCGTAGCTGTAATTTACACTAATAGTTTTTTAAATAGATACTCTTGGCATCAACCTATTATTGAAAGGTATTGAGCTTTGCCTTTCTCTTTAAACTGATGAAGACTTGCCTTTATACACTACTTTGTTTTGCAGAGAAATATTTCCTGTATGATTGATTTTTGAAGTATATTTGAGTGTGGCAATATCTCATAAGCAGCACCGATCCATATAATAAATCCTGGACACAGTGGGCAGTTTTCTTTTTTGTTGCATAATTTCTGAGCCAGACTGACAGCATGCAAGTCTGTTCATAGCTGGGTCATACGAAAAAAGAATGTCCAAAATTCAGTCTCCCCTCTGTATTTAGTAAGTTTATTTCAAAACCTGGTGGTAAGCAGGGTTTTAGTTCGATCTCCTCTAAGTTTGTCTTTGCAGGCAGCTGGAGTGAGCCCAAACAGGTTTTCTGCTTCACACTGCTCCTGATCACTTCTTTGTGTCTTGTTGGGAGTATGGATGTCTGTGGACCTCTGATCAGGGCCAGTATTGGGGCTTATTCTTTTTATGATATTGGTTTCATGTGAGTGCTGCACAATGCAGCTGCACTTAGGAATTTATTTACTGCTCATTCTTGAAATTAAGAATAATGCCATGTACAATTGTGCTGTAACCTTTGGGAATTAAAAATGAACAACCTGCACAATACAATGCATGTTCACTGAGCACAGAGCAAAATTGATTATTGAGTTTTTGGAAGAGTCTGCTGGACTGTCAGTCATCCTAGACAAAGAATGCAGTTTAAAGGTGAGATCTCAAAGGGAACATAATTTAGGTATGCTTCAAAAATTAATTAGATTGATCAATTGCTGTTTAGACTGAAAGTAATGGATAAGATGTTTTTTAAAGCAGCAAGTTGCTTCTAAACAGTATGCTTCGACATATTCAAGGATTATTTCAAAAATATCTTAATGTAGGTATGGATATAAAATATCTTTGCTGCATCTTGACTATTTCAAAGAAAACGAGCAGCATGGATCACATCAATGTAATATTGTCAGTTTTTGGTTATTCTTTCCTTTGAAAAATTTGCTAAAATAAAGCAGTAACTGTGTTGTGAAGAACAATTTTGAATTTTGTCAGTTTCAGGTCAGGATTTTTGGTGATATTATTCTGCAGCACAGTATTTTGATCTGAAAGAACTTAACCACAGTATGACGATGGATAGTTAACCCTCTGAGTACTGAGTATCCTTTGTCACTGTCACTTTCTAAACACCCTTGCTCCAAAACTGTATGCTTCTACAACTAACAAATTTTCATTAGAAACAATCCTTGAAGCATAGAACATTTCTGAATAAAGAACTAATAATATGTTTTTATACTTGGTGCAGAAATGCTGGTATATTCCTAATAGATCAGACATATCTATTCTTGAGAAATGAACATCTGCAGCAGGGGTAGATTTGCTCCAGTGATCACTAATTCTCAACTAGGAGCACATCACTATTTACAGAGAAATTAAGGTCCTCTCTGCAGACTTTTTATGGTTTCTTTAGTAATAAAGAATGAATGAGCAATGTCTGACATTTTAGGAAAAGGTTCAATTTTAATAATTATCATTTTTTGCACTGAGTTATTTTATGATTTGCATATTAGAATTAAGGATGAGTTTGTCTGAGGCATAGCACTAAACTAAGGAGGGTTTTAACTAAATTGATGCAATTTGGTTATCTGGTTCCTATATTCATAGTTACTGTGACAATAAAATCATCATTGGAGAAAGATAAGATGTGGTTCAGCATAAAACTCATCATCCTACCACAAAGGAAGGGAACGAACTTGAATAGATCTGAGTAGAGTGGAAGGGAGAGTAAAACCATGAGAAAGTATGTCATATAATGTGCATAAAAACAAAGTGTAATGATATGATCTTTACAACAGATGATGGAATGAAGCTTATTAGGAGAAATTTTGAGATATAATGTAAACTAAGTGAGATAGCCCAAAGTAAATCCAGTCTGAAATAGAAGCTAGACAAACTAGGTGAGGTTTACCTGGTAGTAATGTGCTTAGACAAAAGGTCTAAATCCTCTCTTTCCCAATCTTATTTGATCTTTCCACTGTGGAGGAATCTGCAGTTTTAAATTTGTGTACTACATTAGTGACAGTATTTGAATTAGAGGATGTGCTTCCAAACTTAGTACACTGTTTTTGCTGCACTGTGCAGCATCCCGCTCACTTGAGAAGACTGAACATTGATTTAAGTAATCGTTTGCCAAATGCTTCCCATTTGACTTGCATGTGTAATCCTGAGCTGTCAGCTCCTTGTCACTTGAATTCTCCGCCTTGCTGCCATTTTGACCTACTGCACTGTTCTCCGCAAGCTCAAGGAATAACTCTTTAACCCTCAATTTTCATAATTTCAAACATTTTCCATATGATATAGCTAGTTGCCTAACATAAATTTTGTAGGATGGGTGTGTCGAGGGTGATGAAAGACTGGTGCTTGAATTCCATTCTTTTTTTGAGTTGTTCAATCCTGCTATTTTGACAGCTGTCCCTCCGTCTTGTCCATTTTTCCTCCCCTCTAATTCCTCCTATTGCTGTAGCTGGTCAATATGCTGTTTGGCTCTGCTCTAATTCCTTTTATTGCACTTCATGTCATTATCTGTTGTGAGAATTATCTCAGGCATCTAAATGTCCGACAGTTAATCCACCTATGTTTCTGTTCTTTGTTACCTTTTGTTCACTTCAGCGTTTATTTTGTTTTTGCTACTGCTTTATACTGCAGTGAAGACCTGTTTCTTTCTTGGTATTAGACGCCAGTTTTTCTAATGCATTTTAGTGAAGTTAGAAAGGGCTTTTAAAACTCTAATGACAGTGCCATGCATAAATAATTTCATATCTTTAAAAAATTGAAACAGTTGAGGTTGAAAAAGAAACCGTCTCCCCAATCCTTGTTGCACAAAACAGCATTTGCCAGTGAATTACAGTGCTCATTTCTACTGATGTTGGCGTGCATCTTTACTGCAGCATTGTGCTGTATCTGCAGCTGTAATGCATATTTCATTTTTCTCCTCCTATCTTTGGTACTGTTGAATTTGTTTATATTGGAAAAGAAAAAATTGTGCTCAGAGCTCTAGTAAGAGCCAGTGGTATGTTGCTTAAGATTAACATAAGGTACTTCATGAAATTAGTGGCTGGTATTTTTCAAAATAAATGAAACTCTTGTTACTTGGCCATTTTTATTAAGAAAATTTTCAAAAAATCATATCTTGCTGCACCTGAATAGTGAACAGCCACTGCATATAGTCTGACTCCTTCTTTGTTTCAGGGGCCTATATATGTGGTGCCTGTGGGAAGAAGTACAAGTACTACAGCTGTTTCCGGGCACATGTGAGAGCACACCTAGGTACATGTTTAATTTTTTTTTAAGCATTTATTGGTTTAACCCTTTGAGTAGTGACATTTTTCCTTACAACTTTCTAAATGTGCGCATACAGTACTTTGTCATCTAACATCTCAAGCTTTGGCATTCAAATCCTAAATGCTATAAAGTAGAATTAGATGAATCTATGGAACCTGACAGCATTTCTTCTTTTGCACTGTTTATTAAATAAAATTAAAATGTTATAAGCCTATTGCACATTTTGAAGCAAAACTGCTCCTCTAGTACTCAAAGGGTTAACTACGATAATAGTGTAGTTTTGATATCCATCAGCCAGACTGTGTCAACATGGCATGCTGCAAGACATTTATTGTTCAGTTGTAAACGTGCTGTATTTAAGTAGCTGTTATTCAGTACGTGCATTATCTTTCGCACGTTTGTGAATATTGTTTGATGTAATGAATTATTGAGTATATTACTTAAGGACAGATGGAATTCTGGACTTTCAAATATTTCCTTTTCTAAAATTTCCTTTTCACAGAAAATGAAACTTCCTCTGCATCTGCTGAGAGCTCCCCACAAGCAAGTAAGTACTCCAAGTATCACATCATCTTTGCTTATGGACCAAAGGGTCTGTTTCTGTGCTATATAACTCCATGTTGATTTGTCTCTACCATTTAAATATGAATAACTGACAGTGTGGGGGGGGTGGAGGAAATTGTCATGTCAGCTGCAGTAGTGTGTAAGGCCTTAGGCTTAAGGACAAGGAGCATTTTAAAAAGTAGGCATTTATGGGTGAATGCGGGAAGAAATTCTGCTTTGAACTTCCTGTTTATTTTAAAATAGGACTCGATCAACCAGATATTAACATAAATCCAATGAGCTTTGACGAGTTTCAGAAAAGTGGAAGACAGCACAAAGGACAAACCATTTCAGCAAATAATAGGACTGAAGGCAACGAAAAGCCATGTATTTTTCAAAAGAAATACGTACACAAAGCTGCAACATGTGCACAGTCATTCAACCAAAACGGTTTGTGTTGGCTTTACTCTCCACACAAACAAATAGCTCTAGTTATATTTGCCAACTCTGCTGTTATATCCTTTAAACAGCTTTCTCTCAATCCATCTATCCGATTCAATTACTAATGTAGTTTCAAATTCAACCACTGAGCCTGGACATGAAGGTCTCTGCCTCTGTGGAAATTTCTAATTTTAATCTTGTCTGGCCTTGTATCTTAGAGCCTTCAATTACTGAAAATAGTTTGCTTCTGACTACTATCTAATCTTTTAGTTTCAAACACCTTTACGTCATGCTGATTTGGATGTGAAATAGGGGATATGTTTGCAGATGATACCAAAATAAGTGGTGCAATGGACAGCAAAGAACGTTACCTCAGAGTACAACGGGACCTTGATCAGATTGGCCAATGGGCCGAGAAGTGGCAGATGGAGTTTATTTAAGATAAATGTGAAGTGCTACATTTTGGTAAAGCACATCAGGGCAGAACTTGTATACTTAATGGTAAGGTCCTGGGGAGAGTTGCTGAACAAAGAGGCTTTGGGGTACAGGTTCATAGCTCATTGAAAGTGGAGTTGCAGGTAGACAGGGTAGTGAAGAAGGTGTTTGGTACACTTTACTGATCAGTGCATTGAGTATAGAGAGTTGGGAGGTCATATTGCAGCTGTACAGGACATTGGTTAGGCTACTTTTGGAATACTGCGTTCAGCTTCGGTCTCCTTGCTATAGGAGACATGTCGTGAAAAGGTTCAGAAAAGATATACAAGGATTTTGCCAGGGTTGGAGGATGTGAGGTGTAGGGAGAGGCTGAGTAAAATCTTGAGGGGGCATGGATAGGCTGAAATAGCCAAAGTCTTTTTTTCTCCCCAGAGTAGGGGAGTGCAAAACTACAGGGCATAGGTTTAAAGTGAGGTGGAAAAGATTTAGAAGGGAGCTAAGGGACCCACTTTTTCATGCAGAGGGTGGTGCGTGTATGCAATGAGCTGCCAGAGGTAGTGGTGGAGGAGGATGGTACAGTTATAACATTTAAAAGGCACCTGGATGGGTACATAAATAGGAAAGTTTAAGAGGGATATGAGCCAAATGCTGGTAAATGGGACTAGATTAATTTAGGATATCTAGTCGGCATGGATAAGTTGGACCAAAGAGTCAGTTTCCATGCTGTGCATCTCTATGACTCTATGTTCTTTTAGTTTGCACTGTTCAAATGATTTAGTCCTAATTTTCAAAAGTTTAATTTTGTACTTGTATTTCCTCTTAGGAGTCAGTATTCTGGTGAAAGTGCATTGTGTCCTCCTATGTTTTTCTTACCATGTGAATCCCATTGCTGCATTTGGAGCCTGTTATGACTTCATATATCTAGCCCTTGTGATGAAAGTCTTGAACTCGTATTACCTTTTTTAAACAACCTTATTAACCCTATGTGCTGCAATTATTATCTAGTGGACCTTTATCTGCAAAGCATCAAGTTTATCTTTATTACTGTTTTTCCAAAATATAGCACTTTTCCCTTATACATCTGAAATGCATTTTAAACTCCTTCACCCGTTTGCCCCCTCCAGTTAGCTGCTTATTCCTTTTCTAAAGAATGAATGAATTATGCCTTCTATTACTGTCATCTACAAATTTGTACATACAATTTGTTGATAGCCACAGTAAACAGAACTGAATCCTGTGGGATGCTGTTTTCCACTTCATCCACAATGGAAAACATGCTTTCAACTCCAGAATCTGTTCACTCCCTTTTTAGCCAATTTTTTAACATCATTTACTATGTACAGAAGTCACTTCGCATAACGCAAGACTTGAAAATGGAAGGCATATTAAAGTAAATCGGCAGTAAAATTAAATGACGAACTTGGCCAAATGAAAACTTTGAGTGCTTTAAAATTTGAAAGCCAAAAATAATTCTTTTTGCCCAGCCTGGTTTTCTTAGCTGTGGTTTGGCTGATTTGTCTTCACTTAAAGATTTCTGCTTTTCTTTGCACTTGCTCGATCTCCTGTGGACTGGTCAGAACCAAATGTCTTCTCCTGGTGAGGGTGCTTCAAATGGTCCAGCTACTTAGACCACAACGTATCAAAGTGATTCCTTTCTCAGTTACTACACTCGCCCATTTAAATGGTGACGCAGTAATAGGATACAAGATTTACATACAACAGACAAACTTAAACTAACTGATTTCATTATTAACACCAACACAAAGTTAACATGCTAAACATTGGCTGTGAGTGTAATGAGAGCTTAGATTTTTTTTGATATCACGCACATTTTATTTTTACCCCTTTGAAATCTGAAGGAATTTGCTATGACTTCTGTTCAGTTCAGTATGACACAATAAATTCAAGTGAACAGATAGGCACAGATGATCTTTTGTTTTAGAAAGGTCCATGCCAAATTTGTATTCAAGCACCTTTTGTTTTTTGAAAATGTACAGTGGTTATACCTTTACTTAACAGCTGGAGCAAAAGAAACAAATTAAGATCGTGTCTTGAAATGATTTAGAGGTCAGTGCTCAAAATAGATGGAGGTAGTAGGTTAATTCTCCTCTGAAAGCCTCCAAATCATCCAGGAAAATTCACTTGCTGGCGATCAGTCAGAGTTAAGTGGCTCCTGCATGTAGAATGGACAGAGTCTGTGAGAAGCGGCTCCTCTAATCCTGGCTTGTTACCCTCCTGTGCTTGCTGCTGCCATTGTTGGTGACCTTCTCAGTAGGCAAAAGTGAGCGGGAAACAGGACATGGTTAGAGAACAAATGAGCAGGGTTAGGAAGAAGGAAAGTAAGGAAGGCAAGAAAGTAAGTGAACGGACCTGCAGGGGTTGTAGGATGATAAGGATGGAGGGCCTGTTTTTGGTGTTAGAGCCTTTGCTGATTTTTCTCTTTTTTTTTTAATTTTAAATTTTTATAAATTGCAGTTCGGAGTGGGGAACTGGCAACTGTGAGCTAAAGCTGACTTTTGGATTCTGAGTAACACCTTGTGTTGAACAGGAAACAAACCAAACAGCTTTTAGTCATCTGTGAGGCCAGGCCTGCAAGTTAATTGCAGGTTGATTCCTGACCAAAAGGTTGTCAGACACTTTATCACCAGGGAAAAGCATTATTTTATAAACAGCCGAAGTTGGCTTTTAACAAGGTCACTTCATGGAAATAAGTTCCAGCAGGTCTGGAAAAGGCCTTATGCTCAAGCAGATGGCAGATGTTAATGGTAACTGGGACCTCGTGAAGGAGGCAGTCAGTCTGTCATGGAGTGGCCAGAGTTTCAATTGCGTTTTGGTCTGTGTTTTCTGGGGAAATTGATTCTGGCTATTAATGCCACAGCATGAAAGATCCCTGCCTAGCCTTTCATGAGCAGCTCTTAAAAATTCAGAAAATAGAAAATAAGTTACAAATATTGCTGCCACTATCTGAATGAACTGTAAAGGTAACCCTGAATGACATTTTCAGGAAATCAACCAAGAAGCTAAGTTCTGTGCCTGTGGAGCGATGCATCATGCAAACCACTGGCTAGTTTTGTTACTTTCGTTTATTTACCCCAATGTCTTTTGTGTGAATATGGCTGAAAATGAAGGCATTTGGGTTTAAAGCATCGAACAATTAGATTACTTCGTTTAATTTTACTTTGCATAAGTTACTATATTGTTAATAAATTACTGAGTCGTTTGTTTAAGATGCAAATAGCATCTGGAATTGATTATTCAGAGTGGGGTTCGATTCAAGTTAGTTAGCTGGATAGCTGGTTTGTGACGCAGAATAGTGCTAACAGTGTGTTTTCAATTCCCACACCAACTGAGGTTACCATGAAGGATTCTCCTTCAACCTGTCCCCTCGCCGATGCCCAGTTAAACCACCATCAGTCATCTCTCTCTCATTAGAGAGTAGCCCTATGGTCTGGTAAGACTATGGCAATTCGACCGTACCTTTTTTCACTGAGTCTGGGATTGGTTATTCAAAGTCTAATTAGGAACCAAAGGGTTCACTTTTGAAGGTCTTTGAACGTTTTGATTTTACAGTGTTGCGAGTACAAAGGTTAGAAAGGTTGATTTGGTCTGGCTGTCTGTTTCCGTGTCGTAACACTGAGATGTAACAAGACAGGGTTTGCTGGGCCCTGCTGCTGGAGAGGAGAAAGAGGCTGCTGAGAGCTGGGGAGGGAAAGAGGCTGCTAGGTGTGTTGAGTGGGGAGAAGGAGACTGCAAAGGAGTACGGAAGGAATACTCGGGTACCCCCAAACCAGGAAAACTTAAAATCGTTGATGTAATGAAAACTTGAAAATGGAATCTCTAACTTGATGCTGCATTTGATTAGCAGCTACTACATGGTGGGAAATTTAGTGGATTATTCTATTGTAATGAGCAATCAGTTATTAAAAGTAAATCTTGAGATTGAGATCCGAGATCCAGTAAAGCGGATAGTAACTACCTGGTTAAAATGTTCCAGCTTTGTGCATATGTGATAGTAATGCCTTGTGACCTTACCAATCTGTGGAAGGGACATTTGATATGTTGGCTTATTGGACGTACGTCAGTTACCTTGGGAAATGAATCTTTGCTTGCTTATACCTATTGTCTTGCACTTATTTAATTACTGTGGTACTTAAGATATTAATGCTTTCCATGTATTTTGTCCATTTAGAATGATGGAGGCTTGGTAATTATTGAGGATATTGATTAATTCTTCTACTTCTACTCCTGTATGAGTGGGGGTGGGCAGGGGAATTGATTTGTGCAAGGATTTATTGAATTCACAGAATAACTATTCATAATATTATTGCTCTTCCCCAGTTCTATATCATGTGCTACCTATAATAGCTACCTTTCATATTTGTGCTTTTTATTTCTCTTCCTGTAACTAGATGATTTCATACTGGTGGGGGCAAGTGGAAGAATGTGTAGTTTTGAAATGTACAGTCTTTCTAGCTAACTGAAATTTACTGATACTGCATGTTGTTCACAAGACGTTATTAATTAAAAAGTTGATGATGCTTGGATGTGGAAATGCTAAACATATTTGAAAATGCAGATCATGTGATTTGAACATTTGGCCTTGGATTTGGAATTGAGGAATAAGTGCCATTTCAGTAATGTTTATGACAGCATTAATTAAGCATGGTATGGAAGAGCACTGAGTTTAACTCTTGAATGGAGGACTGAGTTTACTTTCTCCTTGTCCTCTGGTTTATCACTAAGCCAGATTAAGGTATCCTCATTTGAGAGAGAATTGCTTTATTAGCGTACTTTGAGAACAATAAGCAGGTACTGTATTAATTCCTTGTATCCTGAGCTTCCCAAAGTAGTAAATTCTTGATAGTACATTTACTCTCTTATTTGGCTTCTTCAAAAAAGAACTTTCTAATGGAGCAGAGTGGAATTTACCCCTCTTCCCCTCTGTATATGTTATTAATGAACAATACATACTGTATCATGGTAACCTGTCTGTGACGCAAGATAAAAAAAAAAAGTCATCACCAGAAATTAATGAAAATATATCAGATGTTGAGGTGTGAGTGATAATTCAATGAGCTTTGGATCTAACTAAGATCTAACTGAGGAGTTCTTGTTAAATAACAGGACTGTCATGACAGCAATATTTTTCAAAATGCACTGTTCATTTTTTGCTCATGCGAAATGCTGCAGTTCTATTTTTATAATTCTGCTGCTAATTCATTTTGTCTATTTCTTGACGTCTAATATTGGCAGTTCCTTAATCATTTATCACATAGTTGGAAAAGTTGCCTTTCCGTTTAGAACTCATAACAGTATTGTGCTTTTTAAGGCAGCCAGACAAGCTGCTTCATCTTCAGCCCAATTTTCCACCATCATTTTTGAATCTTTCTTCTCTCCTTTCCCCTTGACAATGCTGACTCTCCAGTTGTTCCTTCAGCTTTGTAAATTACACCTGGAAGCAAATCTTGAACGTTTTATTTGTAACGTAAGAGCAAAATATTGCAGAAGCTGGAAGACAGAAATAAAAACAGCAGAGACTGAAGTCTGGCATCGTCAGAGGGAAGTAATGATGCAAGGTCATCGAGCTAAATCTTTTTGTTTAATTTGTTGATTTTTTTTTAAATTCTTTTGCTTGCTGTTAGTCACCTAATTTTAAAAATCATCTTCACTGTACTTCAAACTTCTTGACAGTTCTTGCACCCAGTCTTGATTTGAACCAGTTCCGATTTCTATTTTTCCGAAGCTCTTCTGTCTCATTTATGTTGCTCAACTGAGTTGTGTATTAATTCTGCAGCACTACTGAAATTGAAGTTGTAGTTCACCTTGAGTCCATTGAAGCCAGCAGCCAGTTTTCAGATGTATTTATTTTTGTCTCTGGAATCGTTCTAGTACTAAGCAACAGCACTGATAACGTTGAATTTTCATAGTATGTAAGCTTTTATAATGGCCAGCCTAATTTAAGCTCTAGGAATTGGTATTGGTGCCTGAAGTAATGGAAAGTTAAAAAGTGTGTTATTCATCTGTTTCCAGTAAAATGTCTAAGTCCAATTTTCATTCCAAACATAAACACTGGTACTTCAGGTCTGTCAGATAGTAAAGTATGTGACCATGTTGGTCGGTCTAGTTGTGAGTGATCTCCTGTAAGTTAGCTCCACTCCACTGGGGAGCTTGTCAGCAGTGAGGTGAAGCATTGCAGCGAGGTAGATCAAGAACAGTGTTGGGATGATGACGCAGCCCTGCTTGACACCAGTCCAAACAGGCAGTGGGTCAGTGATGGAGACATGTGTTGTTACCATGACTTCCACGTCATTGTAGAGCAGGCGAAGGATGGTGACTAACTTCACGGTGCAATCAAAGCGTAGAAGGACGCTCCATAATGCTTTCCTATTAACTTTGTGAAAGGTGTTTTGTCAGGTCAAAGAAAGCCATGTATAGGGGTAGATTCTTTTCTCTGCGTTTCTTGTGCAGTGCTTGTGCAGTGAAAAATTACAGAACCAGCGGAAAATTGTTCAACCACTGCTGCCTTCAACCCAAAACAGAGGCACTCAAAACAGAGGCACGCAGATGATGCTTGCATATGTCAGCCTCAGAGATATACTCCAGACCATCGTCAGCACCTTTACGGAGACATATGAGAGCATGGGTCTCGCGCTTATCTCTCGCAAGATGCAGGTCCTCCACCAACCTGGCCTGGCATTGTGGAGTGAACCCCTGATCATCAAGGTCCGCGGGAGACCTTAGAGAACATTGACCACTTCCAAATACCTCGAGTGTCCTGTCGGCCACAGCAGCTATTGATGAAGAGATCCAGCACCAGTGTGCTAGCGCAGCCTTCAGCCGCTTGAGGAAAAGGGTCTTTTGAGGACAACAACATCAGGCCTGACACCAAGATCATGGTTTACAAAGCTGCAATGGTTCCCGGCCTCCTGTATGGTTCCAAGACGTGGATTATCTACATCAGACACCTCAAAGCACTGGATCAGCACCACCAATGCTGCCTGCGCAAGATCCTGTAAATCTGTTGGGAATAAAGTCACACCGACACCAGCGTCCTAAGCCAGGCCAATATTGAGGCAGTGATCACCCTTGATCGGCTACGATGAGCTGGGCACACCATCCACATGACTTGCACGAGACTCCCCAAGCAGGTGCTGTACTCCTAGCTTCGAAACAGCAGGTGAGCTCTATTTGGACAGAAGAAGTGCTTCAGTGATACCCTCAAGATCTCACTGGCGAAGTGCAGCATAACCACAAACACCTGGAAATCACTAGCCCAAGACTGTGTGCAAAGTGGAGGAGGAGCATCCAAGAAGGCGTTGAACACCTCGAGACTTGCCGTTGGGGGACAGAGCAGAAGCTGGGCAAAAATAGCAAAAGGAGCGCACTGCCATGCCAACGCCCCACCCACCCCTTCCTGCAACCACCACCTGCCCCAAATGTAACAGAGCCAGTGGAAGCTACATCGGCCTGTTAGGGACTCACCCTGAGAGTGGAAGAGAGTCGTCCTTGTCTGTGAGGGACTGCCGAAGATGATGATGATGATGATGATGAGTTGTCTCCTGGAATGGAAGATTAATCTTCTGTGTGCTGTTGCTTGCAAACCAAGAGCTAACTACCTCAAATTTGCTTAGTTTTCCTTACACGCTTTTTCTATCATGCCCATTAAGTTGAATTGAGTTTGCAGCGAACAAAATAAAATTAATTTGTAGGATGAAGGTAGGAAGCAGACCTGGGCTTTTTCCTTCAGCACGTGATTTGAACTATGTGCATTACAATTGCTGTCTGGCTGTTTTGGCATTGAAGGAAGTTCAGTTTATGCAATGCCAATTCAGACAACCTGGAAGTTTAAAAAAAAAGAGTTTTAAGGCTTTTTGGAGCTGCTGTTTTGTTTATTTTTTTCACATTTTGCTATCATAAATAGACGTTTTATGTCTGTATAGTTTCTTAAATTTGAGATGTCTGATTAATTTCAGTTGAATGAGGAATTTTCATTGTTGGCTGATTCAATAAAATTGCTAATTTTGTACAGTCTGCTTCTGTATAGTCAAGCAAGTTCAACTTCTTGGGCACTGTTGCCCAGAACACAGGAGAGTAGTGAGGTTCATGATTTGTATTTGTGATTCCCATTTATGTATTTTCTTCACCAGTTCGTGGGTGATTTCCCAATTCTCTGCAATGACAAAGGTTCGTTGCAGAGTTGTTCGATTACATGCAATTAAGTCTTCGTAAAGTGGATGTAATAACATTTTCAAACCTTGGCTAAGTGTCATAGGATCAGGTCTGCAGGAATAATCCAGCAAGGTTAGCACCCCTGGCCCTCCTGTAAAGCCAAGAATAAATGTTTGAGTGCATGTAAGCAAGGAAGAGTCATGCAAGTATTGCAGTAGTAGCTTCAAGAATTAAGAGCTACTTTGAAATTTTGAAGTGAAAGAATTCCCTAGCATTTTAGCAATAGCTTTTGGGACAGAAAATGGAAAGCAAGCCAAATTATTGACATGTTTTCTCTCTTGACTTACAGAGAATTTTAGATATATGTGTGACATCTGTGGCAAGAAATACAAATATTATAGCTGTTTCCAAGAACACCGGGACTTACATGCGGTAGATGGTATGTATTCGCAAAGTAGTTGTTTCACTTTGTTTTGGATTAGCGCAGATGCATGTAGCTGATGGTTGGTGTGAAAATAAATATCAATTGCAAATTTATAGGAGATTTGCTAATTTCTAAATGCTGCTGAATATTAATGTCAAAATATTTGACGCTCAAAAGAAAAATGGAACAGTACTGGAAATCGCATGTTAAAAACTTTTCATTTCTAATTACTCGAAGCATTTCTGTGGGTAGAAATGGAATGAGTTTCGCACAAAATCTTTTTTAATCTCCAGGATGCAATGGATAACAATGTCATCTCTTTTCTTAAGCATTTCTTCTGTAATTTTAATCAATTTCCTAATGTGTATTAACCGGCAGCACAAAAATGTTTGCAAATTTGTAGGCTCATTCCAAAGTGAGGATGACTTGGTGCACTCTGCCACATTGGGCTGCACTGTTCTGAAGTTGAGGCTAAGACACATTGTTCAACAAAGTGAAGCGAACTTTGTAGTGATTCTTATCATTTTTAGTGCCTGCATCTACCATTTCCTCTGGCAGCTCATTCCATACATGCGCCACTCTGAAAAGTTACCCCTCAGGTCCCTTTTAAATCTCTCCCCTCTCACCTTAAATGTATGCCCTCTAGTTTTGGATCCCTCTACCCTGGGGAAAAGACCTTGGCTATTCAGCCTATCCATGCTCCTTATGATTTTATAAACTTCTAAGGTCACGCCTCAGCCTCCCTTATAATTCAAACCCTCCAGTACCTGCAACATCCTTGTAAACTTTCTCTGTACCATTTCTAGTTTAACAACCTCCTTCCTGAGGTTATAGACATGCTCGCCGTGCTGGTGGGTTTGGTTGAAAAAGTTTCGTCACCCTGCCACATAATATCATCAGTGCGCCTCCGGTGAAGTGTCTGTGTTCTGCTTGTTATTTATGTGACTTGGTTTGCTGGGGTGGTTGGTATTACTTCTCGTTCTGTTTCTCGGTTTGCACACAGGGTCTGATTCAATGTATTTGTTGATGGAGTTCCAGTTGGAAAACCAGGCCTCCAGGAATTCCCTGGTGTGTCTCTGTTTGGCTTGTGCGACTATGGATGTGCTGTCCCAGTTGAATTCATGTCCCTCGTTGTCCATGTGTAGTGAGACAAATGAGAATTAGTTGCGTTTCTTGGTGGCTAGTTGGTGTTCATTTATCAGTTTTTGTCAATTTCCTTCTGAGCCAAACGACATATGACAGTAATTTTCAATAGAACCCAATACATTGAGAAAGCTAACACGCTCCTAGCAGATACCGACACCTACCGACAGATAGCGATAGACCCAACACCACAGTTAGGAAACCGGATTACAACGACCCTGAAGAAATTATGCAATTCAGGAAACATCAGCAAGACTGACTACCAAAAAGTGACGCCAGACGGATCCAACACACCCCGATTCTACGGACTCCCCAAGATAACACAAACTGGGGTCCCCCTCAGACCCCTTGTCTCACTGCCAGTCGCACCAACATATAGACTTGCCAAAGAACTACAACAGAAATTGAAATACTTAGTGGACAGCACTACCTTCTCCAACCACTCATCCCAGGAATTCCTCAACATGATCAAGGACACCAGGATAGAAGAGGACGAGATGATATCTTTTGACATAACAGCACTATTTACATCAGTAACCATTGACCTAGCCAAAGCAACAATTGCCACACTGCTGGACGAACCAAGTAGGCAGGCAACCCAGGACACCAACAACATCAATAAGGACACGACCATGAAACTACTAGATCTGCACCTCACAACCCACTTCACCTTCAACGACAGCATATAGAAACAAATCAATGGAACACCAGTGGGATCTCCAATATCAGGACTGATTGCAGAAGCAGTAATGCAAAGGTTAGAACGGACTGTGCTCCCCACTACACAACCCAAACCTTGGGTCTGATATGTAGATTATACCTTCGTGATTATTAAACGCACAAAACTAGAAAAAAACCCACCGACACATAAACAACATCCTTACCGGGATAAAATTCATGAAAGGAGAGAACAGCAACTGACTACCCTTCCTGGACAAAATGGTAGAACACAAAAACAGTGGGAAACCCGAGACTAGCATATATAGAAAGACCGTACATACAGAACAGATACTCAATTACACTAGCAACTACCCCAACACCCACAAATGGAGTTGCATTAGGACAACTATTTAAACGAGCCACAACACATTGCAGCAAACCGGAACTATGCAAAGCCGAACAGGAGCACCTATACAGAGTCTTCAAAAGGAATGGATACCCGAAAAGCCTAATCCACCGTTACCTCCAAGACAAACCACAACAGGAAGACGCAACATGACCAGACTCACTAATCGCCCTACCATACATCAAGCACATCTCAGTGGTGACCACAAGACTACTCCGATCCCTAGGTATCAGAGTAGCCCACAAACTGACAACCACCCTACGACAGCTACTGACGAACGTAAAAGATCCCATAACCAAAACCAGCAAAACTGGGGTAATATACAGAACACCATGCAAGGACTGTGAGAAACACTACATAGGCCAAACTGGAAGAAAATTGACAATACGGATAAATGAACACCAACTGGCCACCATGAGACATGACCAATTCTCACTTGTCTCACTGTACGCGGATATCACGGGACATGAATTCGACTGGGACATCACATCTATAATCGCTCAAGCCTAACAGAGATGCACCAGGGAATTCCTGGAGGCCTGGTATTCCAACTGGAACTCTTATCAGCAAATACATTGGTTTGTACAAAGGGTCTAATTCAATGAGAAACAGAACCGGAAGTAATACCAACCACCCAGCAAACCGAGGCATATAAATTACAAGTGGGACAGGGCACCAACAATGTTACCTAGCAGGGTGCCAAAACATTTGCAAACATGTCTACAACCTCATCCACAACCCGAGCTACGAATCTTCTCAAACTTTAAACATCCTTTCTACAGCAGGGAGACCAGAATTGTGTGCAGTATTCTAAAAGTGGCCTCACCAATTTGTTGTACGGCCTCAACATGACGTCCCAACTTGAAAATCATTTTTAAAACACTATGTTGGAGAGCAAGCCATTATTGCAATGTGATAGGAGGGGAACTTGCAGTTGGTTGTGTTCTCATGTATCTGCTGCCCTTGTCCTTCTGGATGGAAGTGGTCATGTCTTTGGAAGGTTCTGTCTAAGGGTCTTTGGTAAATTTCTGCACTACATCTTGTAGATGGTACAAACTGGTGCTCCTGAGCATTAGTGGTGGAGGAATTGGATGCTCACATCATTCATGCATGCTGCTTTGTCCCGAATAGTGTCATGCTTCTTATGCATTGTTGGAGTTGCACTCATCCAGGCTCGCAGGGAGTATTTCATTGTACTCCTGACTTGTGACTTGTAGGTGGTGGATGGGCTTTCGGGAGCCAAGAATTGAGTTAATTGCAATGGTATTCCTAGCCTCTGAGCTTCTCTTGTTGCCAGTGTGATTATGTGATGGGTCCAGTTGAATTTCTGGTCAATGGTAACTCCAAAGATGTTGATAGTGGGGGATTCAGTGATGGTAACACTCTTGACATTCAATGTCAGTAAATGATTTTTACTTTGTTCACAAGCCACGTCATAATTGTGAAACTATTTCATCAGAAAATAACTCTGAACAGTAAAGTATGTAAATTATAGCTTATGATTCATATTTTTCTCAAAGCAGTGTAAGGATTTGCATGGGTGATGGCTTTGTGATTTGTATCTACTTCAATGTTGAACTCCAATCATCTGTATTATGCCATTAAAGTTTGCTTGTTTTAATTTTCCTTGCCAGTCAACAATTTCACTGAACCAAATGGCATATTTGAGTTTTATATAAACTGAACTCACTCCAAGTCGAGTGGAAACTGCTAATTAAAATCTTGACACTTAATTGGCATGCACGCAACTCAGTCTTTTGATTTGTGTAGACTATAATTGCTTATCCTAAGCAATGTAACGATTATGACTTTCGTGGGATTCACTTTATTCAGTTCCTTTTTATTGTGAACCTTGCAGTGAGTTCTGGATACCTTGCTGTACTGAAAAGGCACACCCCAACATTGACATTCAAGCACACTTTTTAAGGAGAAACTAATTCTTCTGGGGTAGGAAAGTTTATTGTATGAATTCTTGCTGCTCCTTTAGCATTGTGATGTTATATAATTAATTAACATCTTTCTTAATTATAGATCCTTATGATCAGGCAGTTGAGACACCGGCAGAAGTGAAAACTGAACAGATGGAAGAAACTGTCCGTAGCCCTGGATCAAGTATGAGTTATTTTTAATTGGAGAAAATATATGCGTATTAGAAGCCTGCATTGTTGATGTGGCACAGTGCTTTGAATTTTACTAGTGCCACATAATATCAAGACCAATTTGGGCAGAAATAAGTGTTTGTATGTGTTTGCTGGGAAAACGGTAGGCTCATCAAAACACTAATGTGGCAGGAATTTTTGAAATTATTTTTCAAAATATCTGTTAAGTGTTTTGGCCAGTTTTTGCATCTGTCTGTCTGTCTATATTCCAGACTTGATCTATTGAATGCGATTTTAATTTTGCTGAAAGCTTACTCATACAAGGTATTTTAAAATTTAAGCACATAAGGAATGAGCAGCTGTCTGATGTCTTCTTCTCTAATGCTTAGCACCAAAACTAGAACGTGGAGTATGATACTCAGAAAATGATTCAGTTGAAAAATTGCAAGGGGCGTGTAAACCAAGAGAAAGTAAACTAATAAACCTCCCCAGTGGTGCATAAATGCAGTGCAAAATCAAAATTGAATGAAAATTGGGCCTCCAAACATATTTTATTCAACCAGCTGTTATTAGCAAACGTTTATGGTTCTCAAAAGTTTCCAATGTAAATGTTGTCGGGAAATTGAACATTTCTTAACAATTGCTGATATATACCCATGTGCTGTAATTGCAACTGTTATGATAATGAATGTAACATTTATTAAGTATGCCAATGTTTGTGTCAGAACATTTTCATATTTATATCAATATACAATGAATTGTAAGAAGAAAGGCTGTAGTGCCACGTACTTGCAGTCTCTCCACGCTCAAACTGTTTTCAGTTCCATTATTCTTTGAAGAAGTACAGCTTCTTCACTCGTGGATCTTTCTTTACTAAGTCCAATATAGTTTACCCGAGTATGCCAGGAAAAGAGGTTCTTAACTGATTTCCCCCTCCAGTGACAAAATGATGCATATTTAATTTGCTGTCCAGAGTTGGTTAAAGTAGAAATGTCCACTAAATCATTATTACAACACTTTTTTTTTAATAGCTGGTTTGTAGTATATTTCTGTTGTTTACTGTTCTTGAGTTTCCTGCTAAAACAAGAACTGACAGTTGGATGTTAGTTCTCATTATCTTGTATTACTGTTCCAGAAACAGGTAGCTACATCTGTGAATACTGCGGCAAGCGATACAAGTATTACACTCCTTACCAGGAACACGTGGCTTTGCATGCATCTTCCGGTATGTATTATGTTCAAAATCTAAATTTGTTCTTGCAATAAGTAACAGACTGTAGGGTCATTAATCAGATTGAAGTTTGCAGGTGAGCTAAATAACCTCTCCAAACATTTATGAATGTGCAAGTATGTTTTATTCATTCGTGCAATGTGGGTGTCACAAGTAAGCCCAGCATTTATTGTCCATTTGGGCCATTAGAGTTTGTGTGGTCAGGGTATTCTGTAAAGACAGTGTCTTTTTATTTTTGTGGACCTATAGACTGAAAGGAGAGAGAATTATTTTAAGATTGAGGGTGTTTTTTAAGGGTCTACATATTTTGAAAAGCAAATAGCCTAATTCCTGTGACAAAGATCGTAAAAGCCTCTTTGAACCAGCAGTAATTAAAGTTTAAGTTGCAGGTGAAGCAGAGCTGGGAGATTCTGTATTCAGAGGCAGTTGGGTGACTACAATAAGTTGATTGGTCTATGGACTAGTGACTAGTTAAGATAACAGATATTTTTGCTTTCCGACAAGAGGTTAGTTCTCAGATTGAGCAACTTGATCTGGAAACAAGCTACAGAGACAGAAAGAAAAGAATGTGCAGACCTTCTTCCAGCCCAGAAGCTGCCATGTTTGCTGCCATCAAAAATTCTGTTTAAACCTGAAGAAAACCAGTTGCTTTTCCTGCAGCAGTTGCTGTAGGTTGTGACTTTCTGAACTGATCAATTTTCCAAGTGGAAGCGTCCCAAGGTATCTGAACAACAGGGGGTTGTTGAACAACATCAGAATCAGGAAGCAAAGACAACTGAACTGATTTTCTAGTTTTTCTACCTCTGTCAATAATCTGCTTTCCCTATTTCTTTGTTACTGGGTGGCGAGTTTTCGTTATTATTATATGCAAGTGGCTTATATCTGTGTTCCTGTAGCTATAGTCTAATTACCTGCAATAAATAATTCTTCTTTAGTACACAAACCTGGTCTATGTTTTCTATCAACCTTGGTTGTACTGATTCTCATAGTTCTGTTAGAGCATCAGTTTTGACTCCATGAGGAATGGAAAGTCTGTGACTTGAACAGGAACTCTGGAGTTCCAATGTGCCTGCTGTCCTTGTCCATCTAGTTGATGGAGATGGTGGATTGGAAGATGTTCCCAAGTAAATGTTTGACAGGTTGCTGTAGTGTGTGTTGTAAATGGTGCATATTTCACTGGTACATAATACAGTGCGGTTATGATGGAAGGAAAGAATATTTAAGATGGTGGACGAGGCACAAGTCGAGTGTGCTACTTTGACCTAGGTATTGCCAAGTTTCTTGAGTGTTGTTGGAACTATACTCGTCCAAGTAAGTGGGGAACATTCCATCGCATTACTGACTTGTGCTTCTTAAGGGACATAAAGACTTTGGGGACATAGGAATTAGTAAATGTAAAACATCCAAACTCTGTCCTGCTGTTGTAACAACAGTGCTAATATGGCTGGTCTGATTTAACTTTCTGGCCCGTGGAAACCTTTGGCTGTTAAGTGAAAGATTCAGTGATAGTAATGCTATTAAATGTTGAGGGGACATGGTTGAACTCTCTTGTTGAAGATGGTAACTGCCCCTTGTTGCATAAATGTTACTTGCCACTTGTCAGGCCAAACCTGAATGTTGTCCCGGCATTGCTGCATTCAGGTATAGACTGGAGCTAACACTACAATAATCGGAATAAAATTACTTCTGGTCTAATGATGGAGGGGAGTTAGTTGAAGAAACTGATGGACAAGATTTCACATTTTATAACTTACTGTAATAATCAAACCAATGTCATATTAATTTAGGTTTAATTTAATAGAAACTATAAATTACACTTCAAATAGCTGATGCAACAAACTGGCAATCCCCTTCGTACCTATGGCAGCACATTCAACTACTATGTCTTTCAAATGTGTGTCTTCCTCAAACAGAGCTCAACTTCTTTGACTACAAAGACTTTTAACTACCTGACTTTTCTCTAGCAGCTACTCCCAACAACCCCATGTTCCATGGGTATAGTCTTCACCAAAATGGCTAGTCCTGACTAATGTGTCTCTTCAAAACAATTGAAACACTGGAATAACTTCACTTTTCTCATTCCTAATCCCAGAAACTTTCCACAATCAAATCTGTGCAATCTACCTGCAATGAACTGTTACTGAAATCTGGACTCCAAGAGCTCTGTTTTCCTTTTGGTTACGATGATTGCAGACACTTCTGTCTTTTGCATACACGTGCTGGGCTTCAGTAATAATTGAGATTGAGAACATCCTTGAAACACCTCCTGTGCATTAATTGTTTAACTATCCACTGCTATTCACAACTTGATATGGCAGAGCTTTGATCTGATTCATTGGTTGTGGAATTGCCTGATCCTGCCTATAATTTGTTGCTTTCACTGCTCAGCAAGAGGTTTCAAAACCAGACAATAAATTTTGGACAAGGAGGCTCTTTCTCCACTAATATTGTGACAATTTATTAAACGACTCAATGAAAGAAATTAGTCATAGTCGTACAGCATGGAAACAGACCCTTTGGTCAAGTCATCTGTGCCAACCAGACATCCTAATCTGACCTAGTTCCATCTGCCAGCGTTTGGCCCATATCCCTCTAAACCCTTCCTATTTGCATACCCATGCCTTTTAAATGTTGTAATTGTACCCACCTCCACCATTACCTCTGGCAGCTTGTTCCATACACACACGCACCACCTCTGAATGACGAAGTTACCGTTCAGGTCCTTTTTTAAATCTTTTCCCTCTCCCTCAAACCTATGCCCTCTAGTTTTGAACTCCTCTACCCTAGGAAAAAGACCTTGACTATTAATTATTTGTCCTAGAGTTTAAATGGTTCCTGTTTTCCACTAGTTCCAACTGACTCCAGTGGCTACAGATGGCTCCTAACTTCCTTTTTCTCTTTCTTCAAATTTTTACAATGAATGTCTTCAAGTGAGTTCTTTTATCCTGTATGGCTAGGAGTCTTGTTGTGATCTGATTGCACTTTAATGTTGTTAATTCATTCCACACACAAGTGTCCTATGGTCACAAAGCAAACAGGATATCCTTGGCACCTAAACATTGTTAACTTTTTTCCTTTGACAACTGTTTGCTACAACTTCAGGACTTGACCAGTGCAGTCATGTACTGCTGTTACTGCTGCATGCTCATTGGCTGATGGAGGGCAATAGGTGCTAGTCAACGGGAGTTTTGTTTGCCCATGGTTCGGCCTGATGTCAAACATATTCATGTGTAGTGGTTAGGGTTGTATTATAGACACGTGTTTGATCTGTACCTGTAAATTAGTCCTGTCTAATACCAACAGTTTGGAGAAATTCCAAATTAAACTTAAACTTATACCACGTTTTCATGAAAATATTAGCCCCAGAAGTTAGTGAAAAATCTGATTTAATATTTCATAATTTAATATATTTGTTTTGAGTTTTGTGCTGTAATTATATAGTGTAAATTCCTCTTCCTTTGTGGATTAAACTTTAATAACTGACATTGGTTTCTGTGGCTTGCTGTGACAAATGATGGATTAATTAATCTAGAGGCACCTGGATTTTTTTCAGCAAATTGAATTTGCATTAATCCATTCAGGAGAGAGGCCTTATTAAAAGTTATTACATGACTTTAGAAACATGTTTGATAAACTTCACCTTTAATCAAATCCTGATGTGAATGAAGTAAATTGCTTCGACAACTGACCAGAAAGCATTCATCTCATTAAATTGCCCACTTCCCTGGTCTTGTGATGATCTCTCATTTGAACTCTGGATATTATTTGATTGGCATCTATAAATTTCTTTAATGATTACACAAAGCAACATTGTGGGTTGCTCACATTGTCATCTAGGAGCAACATGTAGTCCATTTGGAAAGCATCCACCTGAGGAAATATTAGCATCAACTAGAAATTTATTATCCAGTTCTCAGATTTCCAAACCGTAATCTGGACAGTCACCTCTAAGGTCAAAAAAGCATCTACTTCGTTTCATAGGAGATTCGAAGTAGCGGGTCTCTATGTTTTTGAGAAGTTGGACACAGTTGTTTCTTCTTGTGTGGTCATAGAGCTTGACTGTCTTAGAAGATGTACAACATTCATCTGCTACCTTGGCAAACAGAAGTACATATGTGCTTCCAAAGATTAACAAGTTATCTTGTTGCTAATGTAAGAAATTAAATGTAACAAAGCATCTGCCATGTCAGCTTTTTAAAAACAAAGAAACAACCTGGAAATGATTTATTCAGAGCATAATGTGCTTTTTGAAAAAAAATCTCATAATCTTTCTTTAAAATGTGCAGATGCAGAGAGCTCCCTTGGCAAAAGAAGTGAAACTAAACTATCAAATACATGTGAAGAAAATAACAGCTCTCAGAATTCTAGTGGTAGGTATGATGCACGAAGTAAGTCTATAGCATAATACTTCAAATGTACTGTTAAAGGCCAGGGATCTATCTTTTAAAAAGGTAGATAATTTGATCTATTTTAAGTGCTACTTTAATTCTGTGTAGAAAATTGTGGATGTAAAGGTCGGAAATGGCTGTTCATGTACAAGTTCATATTGACAATAGTGCTTGTAGGACGGAAATGGTATGGTGGTAGTTTCACTGGGCCAGTTAACCAGGGGCCCAAAGAGGCTGATGAAATTTGAATCTAGTCAGAGAATCTGCCATGGTGATCATGACAACTGTAGCTGATTGTTGTAAAAACTCATCTGGCTCACTAATGTCCTTTAGGGGAGGAAATCTATTATTCTTGCCTGGTCCTGACTACATTTGATTTCAGATCTACAGCAGTGTGGCTAACTTTTTACTGACCTCTGAAATAGCCTACCAAAGCATGTAGTTGAAATGCCATTAGGAATGAGATGAAATGATGGCAATGCCATTTGTGACCACATCCTTTGAGAGGGTAAAGAAATAGATGTTAGAAAATCACAACTATTTCAATACCTTGTGTTTTTTTTTTACATTACGATTGTTTATGAAATTCTGGCCCTAGTTCTCTTCTGGTTGTATATTGTAAAAGAATCCAAAAGTCCAAAAGTTACAGCAAAGTAGAAGAAGTTTTATCATCCAGGAATCCAGGAATTTTGAAGCCTAAAATCCCCCTCCAGATTACAACCAAAAAAACAACTATTTAAATAAAAGCTGAAATATTCAAATCGGAGTCATCTTCTGCAAATATTACACAAGATGGGTTGTAATGTGAGCAGGAATTGACAGATTTTAAAAATACAAATTTCTAAGGTCAAAAATAATCATCCAGTAATTGCAGTGATTTAATACTCAGCATGATGTTTACTCTGTGTTGTTACAAGTAAACTGATGTTTTTGAGCTTAGTATTTATTTTTAATTATTTGACACTTCTCTGGGATTCCTCCCAAAATGGAATACCTGTTAAAGCCCGCCCCCCCGCCCCTCCATCGCTCTTGCTCTCTCTAACCACCAACTCCATTCTACCATAAGTCATCATGAAGAGATACTAAAACAAAGAATTGTGAATGCTGATGATCTGATACACAAAACAGATATTGTTGGAGAGACTTGGCAGGTCAGGCAGCATATGTGGGACAAAAGCAGAGTTAACATTTCAAATCCGGTGACTCTTCACCTGAATGTTCTGATGAAGTGTCATTCGACTTGAAACGTTAGCTCTGTTTTCTTCCTGCAGATGCTACCAGACCTCCTGAGTTTCTTCAGTTTCTGGTTTTGTAAGTAATGGGTGGATTTGTGTCAGTTCTAATTTAGTACTATTTCAGTCATTTAATACAAATCTCCTTCAAGATTTTTGTGGCTTCCACTATGGCATGTCCAATATTATGCAAGATAAGGTTCTCAAAGGGTTAACGTTGGTGATTGGACAGAGCTTAATGCCATTTGATGTAATAAAGACTTTGAGGGGGAAAGACTTGAGTATCTTAGGTATTCACTGTACAAGATCCTGTAACCACATGTTGCCCAATATTCTTCGTAACAATATCAAACTTCTGTAACTTTTATCTGACTGCTGTTGTGCAGTAAGCTACGTTTTATTTAGACTCGCTAATTGATTTCCTCTATCATTGTAAATCATGTAGACCCTTGGACCCAGTCAAGGAAACAACAAGCTGACAATGGTTGCATTGTAGCACATCCAGTATCTACAGAATGAGCACATCCATCAAAACTGCTATTACACTGTTGTTCAAAGAGTATAAAATTTGTAGACTCATGACTCCTTAAATGGTCCCTTTGAATTTTCTTCTATTTAGTTACAAATTTGTGCTTTGAAATTGTTCAATCAGTTATCCAAGAGGAACAGTATAGCAGCTGTATTCATGTTACTGATTTTTTTTAATGAGTATAGGAAGTACAGTATAACTGAAAAAAAAAGTTTATACTTAACAGGAACAATCTGGAGCATTACTACAAACGTAACTTGCATTTGGATTCTGTCTGCCTATTGCATCATAAATGCCTCTCTAAAGTAAGTACACTTACTTTAATAAATTATTTTCCAGGAGGTACCAGCGTACAGAAGTCAGGTCCATCTTCTGCCAAAAGTAAGTCAAAACTGATCTATGTCACAGGCAGTTTTTGCTTTGACTTTTATTGCAAGTTGTGACATTTAAAACAATAAAAAATATTTGAAGTCAAAATGCATGAACGTAATCTCTGGAATAAAATGAATTTTGCATCTGAAAATTTATATAAATTGCAAATGAGATATGGTTTGTTTAATATTTACAGATGGAGCCACCTGTCAGAGTTGTGGAAATGAACATAAACATTGCACCTGCTTAAGACAGCAGGCACATAATAGCAGAGCAAGAGGTAATTTATGAAATATCGTATATGCAAATTAAAATGCTGAACATGCAATTATCTAACAAACTCTTTATTCTTTATGCCTCAGTTCTTCTATGCATAAATATACGTGCAAATAATAACACTGAGTCATTATCCTATAGAATTGTCTTCACCTAGGTGTCATTTAGATAACAAAGTCAGCTAAATGGCCAAGATGTGAAATTTATGGATTGCTGGCATTAGTGAATTATCAGAAATTAATACAATTCACAACCTAGTATAAAGCCAATTGTAGTATGCTAATTACTGCAATCATATCATTGTTAATTCCTTAAAAAATGATTATATGTGTGTGTAATTGTTTTATGTCACTGGATGTAACATTCTGCCTAACTCATGAAAAGACAGATTCATATTTCAAGAGGGGATCCTTTATTCTGACAGTTTCCAACCCAGCAAAAATATTTTGTTTTTCTTTCATAGTTTTAAAGACCTGCTGTATTATGAACGTTTTCCTATTGAAATAAATAAGGACCTCAGGGAATTTGACAAGGTGGATTCTGAGAAGGTGTTTCTCCTTCTAGAAGAGACTAGAATTAGAAGTCACAGTTTGAGGTCTCACTTTTAGGGTGAAGATTGTCTGAGAGTTTTTACTCTGTGGAATTTGCTTCCCAGAAAACAGATTGGACTTGTTTTGTCAATTTATTCAAGGCTGTCTGTCATGGACCTTTGGTAGACAAGGGAGTCAAGGGTTGTGGAGGACAGGAAGGAAAATGAAGTTGAAATCACAATGAGCTCAGCCATGACCTTACTAAATGGCAGAGTAGGCTTGTATAGCCAGATAGGCTACTTCTGTTTCTGAGCTGTTACTTTATTTTTGCTTTTAATTAACTGAAGATGTAACTGCATATCAAATTTTACAGTAATTCATTTTTGAAAGTATTTGCTTAGATTTTTTCTGTGTAAAATTAATATTCATACACCTAGAAATGTCATCAAAACATTTGTGAAATAGCTGCAGAAGTGCTTTTTAACCTGAAATGAAGTCCTTAACTACTTTTCGCTACACAATGCGCATCATGCCAGAGAAGGGCAAATCCAGTATGTTTTGCAGGAATAATTAAGAAAATAAAAGTTTTTAGAATGAATGAGTTTGACTATATTTGACCTAAGCCAGAAAATGTGTTTTTTTTTAATATTTTTGACATGATCTCAGCTCCAGAACCTGCTTTTGAAGATTGGCTCATTTATGGGTGCTGGGTGAGAGTATGCAGGACTACTACCTTTAATGTGTCACTCATGCCCAACAGGATGCTGGAAGATGCTCCAAACTTTAAAGCCTTTGACCATTTAAAAATAAACTGTAAATGTGTTGATTTGTCGTTAAAGAACAGCTGAATGGTGTCATCCATTCAGTGAAGCCCCACCCAAGATGAACAGATTTTGCTAGTCTTTGCCTTTCAGATCCTCCAAATTTGTGATATTCCTGCAAACCCTATCACACAGATTTGTGGGTGGTCTTCAGGTCAGTTGTTTGCTGAGCAGTATGACCAGAAAGGTGATTGAAGGTATTATGACATCACTTCCAGCACAATCCTTTAAGTAACAAGAACAGCATGTTAAGTGGAAGTGTCGTGGGAAGGTATGCTGTAAATTTCCATCCCTGTCTCTAGCAACTCAGAATTCAGTCCTTCCAGAACAGTTGGCAGGGCAGTTGCTTTACACAAGTATAAAAATGGCCAGATTGTACATATTCTCTGACCAAATCATTCTAGTTAATCCATCCTGACCAAATCTGCATCATATAAAATTATGTTAATTAGAAGTTGTCATCATTTGCAACACATGTTGTGTCAGTACAGATGTTTTTATTTTTAGCTCATAAAGACATTTTGTCCAAAAATCAGTACCTCCAACAATTGTTAAATAATCAAATATTAAGTTTCAAAATAAACTTAATGCCATGACTTTTTTAAAAAATAGTACAACTGAGATAAAATCTATCTATAGTATGAAATCAAACAGCATTCGCAGCTGATATGCTACCATTCTGCTCATAGACTGATAAGGTGCTGAATGAAAGGACCCTTAGGCGGTAAAAATAGAATGAGTGCTTCCATATAAACTCTTGTACACTTCCTGCTGAGCACGTGCAGAGACCACTGTGACGTACCTGCCACCTTACTGAAATAATGGATGTCACAGAAGGTAATATAAAAGAAATGTTGTTTAAAAAGAGCATCAGCCTATCTGTCATATATAATATTTCCCCTAATAACGTAATAATTCCATTTAAGTGTTAGTAAAACTGTAGGTGATAACTGTCACTTAATCTTGATATTTTGTAATGGATTTAAGTTAGTGCCACACAATTGTGTGTCAAACAAAGCAAAACTCCATAAAGTAATCAAACATAACATGATTTATTTTTGTTTAGTTGTGACACATTAGAAAAAAATCATAAAAATTGAATCTGATCACCTGAGCTGAATATTAATTATATTAAATTATTGAATATTAGGTGACTAGTTTAACATTTTTTGTGAAATTGGAGTTTTTAATTTGATTTCAATGAATGCATTTGTTTTGTATTAAAATTCAGCTACTGCTTAATATTTTAACTAATCTTTGAGAGGATTTCCAACTTGCTATCGCCAAATTGTGCAAAAGTTATTGAATAATCCAATAATATGCAATGGAGTGTAATTTCTCAGTAGGAAATATGGTTTGTCACTAGGCAATTTTATTAAAAATATTTCCCATCTGGTTTTCATATATCAGTTTTTGGTTTTATGTGGTGTTTTCCCCTTTCCACACAAGACACAGTCATTCCTGCATCCATGCTTTCTCATTGGGGGGGGATTTCTCTTGGATGACTCAGTGTCATCATTTACAAGGTCTTATGAGCATTGGTTCAGGGAAAGTTGACCTGTAGAATGAATTGAAGACTGGTGAACATTACCCTCTTGGAAAAGCCAGTGTGATGGTCACAATTGAAATTTGAAATTTGGTATATTTGTATTGGAGTACTCTATTGTTACATTGACTTTATCATTTCTGATTTTTATTTTTTCTGTTCCATTTAAGAGCAATACACCTGTGGGGCATGTGGGATTCAGTTCCAGTTTTATAACAATCTAATAGAGCACATGCATTCCCACACAGGTAAGGGCTTTTTTCTCCCCCTAATGATTGTTGGTTCATTTGCGTGTTAAACCCACTTCACAACATGCAAGTTCAATTTATTGTACTTCTATAAGGAATCATCTTGTGTGCTGAAATTGTAAAGCTCTGCAAAAGATTCAACCAGACTGTGAGCGAGGTTCCCCAATTCATTATAATTCCAGACTAGATACCCCAAACTGTTAAACTCCCAGGTGAGGAGGGATGATTTGGCACTCTTTTGTTCAGCAGTCCCTTCAGTTACTTGCAACAAGGTTAGTTGGAAAAGGACCACATCTTATGTGGGTACATTTTCTCCCAGATCCAAATTAACTTGTGTTTTAACCAGGTTTAATATAACTAGCTATTCTTGAATTAACAAAAACAGTAAGTTTAATAATTACTACACTAAAGAAGAAACATTAACACACTACACGTACAAATAGATTAGAAACAAGAGGTGGTTACAAAAAGGTTGGCAGATTAATCTTTGAATTGAGCAACACGGGTGGATAATGAAAGTTTCATGACTGTGACTTTCACAACATGCCAACACTGAAACCAACTTTGTGCATACAAAAGCATTCAGTCTCTCTAGCACTCTTCAGTAGAGTTGAAACTGGCTTTTTAACCTCTGACCTTGTGAATTCTTCAAAGGGAAAAGCAAAATGTGTTTCCAATTTGGGACATAATCCACAGGGAATGGCTTGCTGTTAAGCAAATGGTCATCAGCCCTTCATTACCTTTGTAGTCACAATAGTTCACAGTCTAGCCTGCTTAAAGTTTCTTTGACATCTTTAAATGTTACATCCTATTGTTCTCAGACTGAACTTTTGCCAGTTAGGCACTGAATTAATGCCTTCAATTATTTTGTCTCTGTAGCAGTCCTCTTTTAAAACAGACACATTTTGGGCTTAAGTTGTCAACACCAAAAAAAGCACCTTTTAAGTTTGTTTTTACAAGTTTTATAAAAAATTCTGCTTTTAAATGCCTGCTTTGTTTTAATTTGCAATATAAAATACTATGCAAAATAAAGTACACTGAAATTTGGAAAGATTAGTAGTCGTGGAGAGTGTACAGCTTCCATTTATTTTGATCATGTTTTGAAAGCAGCAGTTGTATTTCCACAATTCTTGGTATTTTACAAATGGGGGTAACAAGCATTTTGAAAACACAATCAGTGTGTTGCTGAAAAAAGAATGTTTTTTGAAGCTTTTCATCTTGCATGGATAAATGCAACAGTTCTACATTTGAAAGGGGTCAACAACTTAAATTGCATGAAGAAAGGTGCTGATTGGTTAGCAGTTCAGCTCTGATTTGTAGAAGTGTTGCTATGGGGAATACATCAAGGAATTATTGTTCCTATCAAGCACAGAAAATGCTAGAGAAACACAGCAGATTTGGCAGCCTCTGTGGAGAGAAAGAGTTAATGTTTTGAGCCTGGTGTAACTCTTCAGAAAGGAAGTGATGATCTTGAATTGCTTAATAGTGGAAATCTTAGCATACCCACGCTTGTTCTGCAAATGATGTCCAAAATGGAATCACTTTTAATATTGAAGGTGATTGTTCCGAGGTTTTCAAACACACAGGCTGATTGAGTATGGTCAGTACTGTAACTACTGTGGACAGTTGGAGGGATATGTTCTTTGATACCACCATTGGTCGTTGGAACATTCAGCCTGCGTAGCTTGCATTGGACTAGTACAAATTTAAGATTAAGTCAGACTACCAATGTGTCTTAACTGTGCTTGCTATAAGTTGCAGTGGAAAACCGTGGGCCTTCCACTGTGAGAAAAAGAAACATGTATAGGCATTCTGCCAGTTTTATACTAAACAGAAGTGTAAGGGATTTTGATGCTTTCTCCATGGCAATGCCTCAACCAATTTGGGTTAACTTGTCAACCGATTAGCACCCTTTTCTTGTACAGTGTTAATTATTATTCCTTTTCACACTTAGCATGCTTGCATCTGGCTTTATGAAGACAAAACAAAACATTGCAACAGTATTCCTGTTTTCAGCAATACTCAATTTCTTCACTACCAAGTGACTATTTAAGATAGGTTTTAAATTATATCATTTGATACCAGCAGACGAATCACATGGCATGATTAGCTATTTTTTATTGGCATTTAAAACTTATGGAAGTACAATGTTTCTAAAGTTAACAAAACATGAATGGTATACACCGAGCTAGACCAGAATATATGTAGATTTAGAATAGAGCTACTTGCCTTTTTTGTTGCAAGTAGTGATTCTTTTAGTTTAAATTCTTTAACATTTGTGATCAACTTCGTGGGAAACCTCACTTGGTTTTTCATTCAGAATGTGAGACTAGGGAGATCAGGTATGATTTGTTAATATATTTTTCCTTACTTGTCATTTCTGATCATATGATAGATGTGAACATTTGGTTTCTGTTACAAGTTCTGTCCAAGAAATCAAATCCTTAGTAATTGGGTCACCCTTAGAGCAGCAATCATTTTTTTTCCTAAGAATGCTTGAGATTTCTCTGCTAATCCTAGCAAACTTGTATTAATTTAACGCTTAAAACCTAGACAACTTAGAACTACTCATGCTTAACATCCTCAATCAGATATCAAAATGTGTTAAGGTCAATAGGTTGAGAGAAATGCAAACCTTCGTGAACACCCATTTAAGTGTTCTGTGTAGCCCCTTAGGTTTCATGTGACACCTCTATATTGGCATGTTAGCACTTGAGCTCCGATGTTGATCTAAGGAACCTGATAAATAATGCACAAAAAGACAACTCCCAGTAGAGCTGTTGAATATACATTACTTTGCTACCATCAGGAAGTCTAAAGGCCATTCCAGGCTTAATGAACATTCTGAAAAAAATTGTCCATAGGCAACACATGCATTGCAGCTAGAAAGGGGCATCTTATTGACCTTCACAAAATATAGCCTAGACATCTGTAGATCTGTCTTATTCCCTTGAAATTCCTCCCTCCTCTCCTGATATCTACTTGTTCAACTTGTGCATGTAGAGGATACAGTCTCTGGAAAGAAGTTTAAGCTATTTTTCGATTTGCTCAAAGAATATGAGTGTGGCTGGCAAGACTTGACCTTGAGAACGTTGCCAAAAAGACGAAAGAACTGTGGATGCTGGAAATCTGAAACAAAACAAATTGCTGGACTTTCTCAGCAGGTCTGGCGGCATGTGTGGAGAGAAACAGAGTTACTGTTTTGGATCCAGTGACCCTTCAGAACCTCAATTCTGAAGAAGGGTCACTGGACACCAAATGTTAATTCTGATTTCTCTCCACAGATGCTGTCAGAACCGCTTGAAAATCTCAGCGGGTCTGAACTTCTGAGGTGTCTTTGTTTTTGTCAAGCACGATTTCCACATAATGCATGCAAAGACAGGTTATTTAAATTAATTTTTTGCAATCAGAAATAACTGACCGTGCAGTGACACCGATGTATGGCATGACAATAAATCTACATAGAAACTAATTCATTTGCAACTGTCTTTTTGCCTTGCCTTCTGAATGTATCTCCTCTGCCACCCCAACCAAAATGGCTCAGCGATGGTCACACTGTAATGAAGTGATGAGTTTGTTCCAGACAACTTAAAATCCTATAAAGTTGTTAATCTTCTCTTCACTCTCTGTAGCCTTGTAATCCATGTGATTTATTTTATTCTAGCTGATAATGAAAACAGCTTAGCAATTAAACAGGTGCAGCCGCCTCGCACTGCTGCTGCAACTACGTCTACGTCTACTTCTGCCACTACTACCACAGCTGTTGCTGCTCCTTCCCCAGAAAAGAAGAATGCTCTTCGCCAGAGCAACTGCACAAATGATGGTATGTACTATAAAAGCACTGGGCAGATGGGGCAAGAAACTGTTTTTACTGTGTAACATGAATGCATTAGTGTCACTTGAGCTTGAATCTGGATTTCATTCTCTAACTTTAATTCTGATCAAAACAAAATATCAAACATGCCGAATAATACCGCATTTAAGAATGGTAGGAAATGAGTTTGTTGTAGAATTTAATTTCGCAAATTGTCATGTTAAGGAGTGAAGCAAGCGACAGTTTGGCACTTATCAAGTTAATACAGCAATACTGATATTAGAAAGGTAAATAATTCCCATTTCAAATTCATGTGTGCTTGCCTCGGCATGTAAAGACTAAACGACAAATGAAGTGGGGATAGGTGGAATAATTTTTCCAAACAAAAAAGTAATTTTGAAGGCTGTTCAAATTTTTGAAGAGTCTGCTTAATATGTAAAAGTACAGTGAACTGAAAGTAACATAACTGTCATGTATTTTCTATTTTGTCCAAATTGGATCCTTGATTTAATTTGCTTCATTTTCTTAAAATCCAGCCCAAAATAAAACTATTCATCAATGAGGCACAGAAGCAAATTGTATTTTTAAGTCAAAGGATTGGAATGCCAAATATACTTATGTATGAAATATCCTGCATCTAAAAGGGCCGCCCCGTTCACCCTCTACATAAATGCGAAGTAGAAAAGTGTTATGCTTTACTGAAACATAACAAAAGTTCACTTTGTCAAATTTTAGTAATGACATTGATTTTTGTGAATTTGCCATGTAATGCACCAGTTAAATTAATAAATCTAGTGATCGAGACAATGTGAGTGGGCTAAGAGAATAACTTGATGCGTAGTTACAAGTGATCTGGCAAATTATTAGTATAATTTGAACTGTCATTTTTTTTTTTACATGCAAGACCTCAATTAACTATTATCAGACTCTATAACTTAAATAACTTCCTAACTAAACAAGAATATCCAAAAACGAAGCTGATCTTCTTAGGACTAATTAAAAATGATGAATGGTACCAAAGCCAAAATAATTAAACAAACAGAATATTACTATGATACTATGATACTTTGAACAACTTCTTGTACCTAATCCAGCCAAACTAATATTAAATGACTTTGGAAGGGTAGCTTCTGCAGTCAGCATTGAGGTCTTGAAGACAGGAATTTCATCAGGAATTATTAATTCTTGAATGTTTTGAGGTAGGCTGACTGTGTTACTTGACAGCTTTCTGTAAGGTATGCTTCATGAAATCTCCATGCCTTTATACATCCAATTGAATGCTTCAGACTGATTCCAAATTTTGTGTGATTTAAGGGGCCACCTACCGATCGTGGCTGCTCTTGGATCCCGTTCAGTCCTTTTAGTTTTAACTTGTGCATTTGTATGTTGCTGGTATTTACTTTATGGGTAGTGGAATTCCATTTTCCACAAAGATTATTTGAATATTACCTGCAAAGTCATTCTACCTCTTCCCAACTCTATTGTCTACACACACATACACATGCACCTCAACCCCACTGCCACTAGACTATTAATCCAGAGACCCAGGTAATGTTCTGGGGTCCCAGTTTGAATCCCACCATGGCAGAAGGTGTAAATTTGAATTCAATTTTTAAAGAAATATGGAATTAAGAATCTACTGATGAACATGAAACTATTGTCAATTGTCAGGCAAAACCCATCTTGTTCACCAATCTCCTCTGAGGAAGGAAATCTGCCATCCTCACGTGGTCTGGCCTACATGTGACTCCAGACCCACAGCAATATGTTTGACTCTCAATTGCCCTCTGAAAGTCTCAAAGAAATGAATTTGGACAGATCACCTAGCATTGACCTACATACCAGAAAACACAATGGTAGAAACAGCCCTGTCAACTCTGCACAGTCTTCCTCACTAACATCCAGGGGCTAGTGCTAAAATTGGGAGACCTGTCTTACATACTAGTCAAGCAACAGCCTAACATAGTCATACTCACAGGATCATAGCTTACAGGCAATGTCCCAGACACCACCACCACCACCATCCCTGGATATGCCCTGTCGTACCGGCAGGACAGACCCAGCAGAGGTGGTGGCACAATGGTATACAGTCGGGACAGAGTTGTTCTAGGGGTCCTCAACATAATGACTCTGGAACTGATGAATTCTCATGGTTTCATCATGAGACTAAAAATGGGCAAGCAAACCTCCTGCTGATTACCCCGTACTGACCTCACTCAGCTGATGAATCAGTACTCCTCTATGTTGAACAACATTTAGAGGAAGTACTGAGAATTGCAAGAGCAGAAAATGTACTCTGGGTGGGGCATTTCAATGTCCACAACCAAGAGTGGCTTGGCAGTAGTACTACTGATTGAGCTGATCAGGTCCTAAAAGATGTAGCTGCAAAACTGGATCTGCGGCAGGTGATGAGGGAACCAACAAAAGGGAAAAACATACTTGACCTCATCCTTACCAATCTGCCAGCTGCAGATGCATCTGTCCATGGCAGTATCGGTAAGAGTGACCAATGCACAGTCCTTGTGGAGACGAGTTCCCACCTTCACACTGAGAATAACTTCCACTATCACCATGCTAAATGGGACAGACTTCGCACAGAACTAACAACTCAAGATTGGGCATCCATGAGGCGCTGTGGGCCATCAGCAGAAATGTACTCTAGCACAATCTTTAGCCTCATGGCCCGGCATATCCCCCACTCAGCCATTACCATCAAGCTAGGGGATCAACCCTGGCTCAATGGAGAGTGCAGGAGGGCATGCCAGGAGCAATATTAGGCATACCTGAAAATGAGTTGTCAACCTAGTGAAGCCACCAAACAGGTTTACTTGCATGCTGAACAGCATAAGCTGCAAGTGATAGACAGAGCTAAGCGATCCCACAACCAACTGATCAGATCTAATCTATGCACTCCTGCTACATCCAGTCATGGGCAATTAAACAACTCACAGGAGGAGGTGGCTCCACAAATATCCCCATCCTCAATGATGGGGAAGCCCAACCCATCAGTGCAAAAGATAAGACTGAAGCTTTCACAGCAACCTTCAGCCAGAATTGCTGAGTGGATGATTTATCTCGGCAGCCTCCTGTCGTCCTCAGCATTACAATACCGCTCATCAGCCAATTTGATTCATTCCACATGATATCAAGAAACATTTGGAGGCAGTGGATGCTAAAAAGGCTATGGGCCCTGACAACATTCCAGCAATAATACTGAAGACTTGTGCTCCCCGAGCCAAGCTGTTCCAGTACAGTCCCAACACTGTCAGATAGATGCCAATGTGGAAAGTTGCCCAAGTATAACCTGTACCTAAAAAGCAGGACAAATGCAACCTGGCTAGTTACCAACCTATCAGTCTGCTGTTGATCATCAGTAAGGTGATGGAAGGTGTCATCAACAGTGCTATTAAGGAGCCCTAGCAAAACTGGAATCATTAGTATCATGAGGCAAACTCACTGGTGGTTAGAGTCATGTCTCACACAAAGGAAGATGGTTATGGTTGTTGGACGCCAGTCATCTCAGCTCTAGAACGTCTTTGCAGGAGTTCTTCAGAGTAGTGTCCTTGGCCCAATCATCTTCAGCTGCTTCATCGATGACCTTCTCTCCATTATAAGGTCAGAAGTGGGGATGTTTGCTGATGATCGCACAATGTTCAGCACCATTCGCGACTTCTCCAATACTGAAGCAATCCGTGTCCAAGATCTGGACTGACGAATGGCAAGTAACATTCGCGCCACACAAATGTGAGACTGTGACCATTACCAGTAAGCGACAATCTAACCACTGCCCCATTGCATTCAGCAATGTTTCCATCAATGAATCTCCCACTATCACCATCCTGGGAGTTATCATTGATCAGAAACTCAACTTGACTCATCACATAAATGCAGTGGCTACAAGAGCAGGTCAGAGGCTAGGAATACTACAGCAAATAACTCACCTGACTCCCCTAAGCCTGTCCACCATGTACAAGGCACAAGTCAGGTTTGTGATGGGTGCTCTCCACTTGCCTGGATGAGTGCAGCCTCAACAACACTCGAGAAGCTTCACACCATCCAGGACAAAGCAGCCTGTTTGATTTGCACAACATCCACAAGCGTTCACTCCCTTCCCCACCACTGGTCTGTA
>NC_063359.1:19072459-19115041 GCF_021869965.1 Rhincodon typus | reverse complement strand
AAAGGGACTACACTTAATTATACTCAGGTAATTAATTCTGCTGAAAAAGAGCAGTCACCAAAGTTTGTTACTGTCTATTAGTAACATCTGTTGAAATGATCTGTAACTTAAACAGTTTAGTTGACTTTTTTTTTCTTCATTCATTCACAGGATAAGGGTATCATTGGCTAGGCCAGCATTTATGGCCCAGAGGGCAGTTAAAAGTCAATCACATTGCTGTGGGTCTGGAGTCACATGTAGGTAATAATGACAGTTTCCTTCCCTAAAGGGCATTAGTGAACCAGGTGGGTTTTTCCCCTGACAATTAATTCACAGTCATCATTAGACCCTTAATTCCAGATATTTTATTTCATTCAAATTCCACCACCTGCAGTGGCAGGATTCAAACCTACGTCCCTGGAATATTAATCTGGGTCAATAGTCCAGCAATAATACCATTAGGCCATCACCTCTCCAACATCTCTTTTGGTCAAATTAAACATTGTAGAGCATCAAGCATTCAATTTGCATAATTAGCTTTGAAAATGACTTTCAAGTAAATGTAATTAAGTTAATAATTGCCATCTTTTATTTTCAGGCCTATTAAAAATGACACTGGTGTTGTAGGAGGATGCCTTCACCATTCCCTTCCTTGATTGGGCCTAAGGACCTGTTTGATTTACAGTGGGAGAGGGATAACAAATCATGAGTCAGAATATGAAAATGTTCTTTTCTTAATAAGGAGCAGTTTTTAAAATTCATTTTTGTGGGATGTGAGCATTGCTGCTTAGCCAGCATTTATTGCCCGGGCCTAGTTGCCTTTGAGAAGGTGGTGGTGAGCTGCTTTCTTGAACCACTGCAGTCTACCTTCTGTGGGTTGACCCACAAAGCCAGTAGGGAGGAACTTCCAGGATTTTGACCCAGTGACAGTGAAGGAACGATGATATATTTCTAAGTCGGGATGGTGAGTGACTTGGAGGGGAACGTGAAGGTGGTGGTGTTCCCATGTATCTGCTGCCCTTGTCCTTCTAGATGGAAGTGGTCTAGTTTGGAAGGTGCTGTCTGAGGATCTTTTGGTGAATTTCTGCAGTGCATCTTGTACACACTGCTGCTACTGAGGGTCGGTGGTGGAGGGAGTGGACGTGTATGGACGTAATGCTAATTCTCTGGTCTGCAAAACATGAAGCTATAAGTTAGAGGTAAAATAGATAGCCTGTGCAGGTCCACTTTAATTGATAGGCCATCCAAGGTAGGGTAGACAACAAACTATCAGATGTTCCTGCAGTTTGAATTGAGTTCTTTTTTGACGTTCCCAAAGGGCTGTTGTTACAAGTAATTACACGTGCTGAGGTAATTACATGTTCAAAACTGATAAAACCATTTATGTTAATGGAACAAGTGATTTCACTTTTTCACTGACAGTTTAAAGAACATATTAAAGGATTAGATGTATTTGGTGTGGTTACAGAATAGAACTTTGTTTCATAACAGATTGAGCATTAGATATGACTGAAAATCTTTAAATTTCATGAATGATTTTTTTTTTTTAATACTAATATATATGAGTGAGCTCTCAGATTGTTTTGAAGTTTATTTTGTTTCATCTCCTCATACCCGCTGCAGATAATGTAGTGAGTGGCTATGGAGGTTGTATGGAGTGAGCATGGGGAGCGGGTAGGAATGAGGAGCGTGAGGGCTAAGGGCTATTGGTTGCAACAGCTTCGAAGATAATAGAACAATCGTATGAAATCAAACCACCTTGGCACTCACCTAAATGTGTGGACAATGACAATTGTTTTGCGGGTCAGTTGTCCCAACTGTATCTCGGGTCACACCGTGTGGAGCTGGAGAAGGGCAGCAGGCCAGGCAGCATCAGAGGAGCAGGAAAGTTGATGTTTCGGGTCGAGACCCTTCTTCAGAAAAGAACAAGGGTCCCAAACCGAAATGTCAACTTTCCTGCTCCTCTGATGTTGCCTGGCCTGCTGCTCTTCTCCACCTCCACACTGTTATCTCTGACTGCAGCATCTGCAGTTCTTGCTATCTCTATCTCAGGTCAGCCTCCCTGCCCAGACATTGGGGGTAACAGTATTAGGCCATTACCTCCCAATTTAAACCAAAGCAAGTGTGCTAAATTAGTAAATTTCCAAAATTAAGCTCTTCATCTTGGGAGTGAATCTTTAGCCCTGTGCAGATGTCCACTACAATCCTCTGTCCACTACAGGTACTATTCTAGGATGCTAAATGCAGGTTGAACTTTATTTAGAAGAAAAATAATTCAAGAAATTACAGAAGGAGAAAACTATAGGAACTGTACCCTTGTAAATATTGATTTTAATATTACAAAAACTGTTTCTAAATAATTGATTCCTAAAATTTTGCAATTTTCTTCAGTAGCTTTTAACTAAACTTTTGAAGAAATCCCATGCATTGGCGAGCAAAGCCTTGCATTCAGAGATCGCCAAGCAATGATGATGTTGGAACAGATCTGCAATTATGCTTCATGCTTCTTTTTAAATATATCAAAGGATGTTTAAATGATCAAATGAATTCTTCACAATGGCGGAACGAAAAGAGAATATGAAGTAAATCAAATAGCAAGAACAATGTTTTAACTATCTAATGGTTCATTTATCTTTGTTACTTGATTGCAACAGAAATCATTTTTCATGTCCAAATAGCTTCTGTAAATAACCTAAACACCCTGCTGTTTTCATTAATTTGTTCACGTGTTGTGGGTTGCAATCATTGCCTCTCCTCAAGTCGTCCTTCAAAGTTGACAATGGGTCTTTTGCAGCTCTCGTGGTGCTAGTGTTCTCACAGTGCATCTTTCAGGAATAACCTATTCAACCATATCATTCGAACAAAGTTTGTTAATATGCAACTTGAACAATATGGCAGCTCTCAAATAGACATCAAAGGCAAGATGTCCTGATGGCTTGAGTTGCACTTAAATGAGTCTTATTCTGCTCCATTTAAATACACAATACATCCCCTTGTCCCTGATTGTAAGGTGTTCCAGGACATTTTCTGCGCATGAGGTGTGTTATCTAAATGCATGGACTTCTTGTTGTCATGCACTCAATGAGAGGCTTAATATTTTCACAGTGCAGAGATTGAAAAAGTCTGTCATTTTATTGTCTCAACATTTTAATGAAAAATCATAATAAATAAACAACACGGAAACTGCAAGGAAATAGATTTACCTTTGCCTCAAGATGTATAATTTGGCTGAATATATTTTTGCCATCACCGATTAAACGAAAGCATGTAGAAATATCACAGTACTGGAGAAGAAAGTGTGATGTATGTCTGAGGACTGCAAAAGCTTTCTTGGACTGTGTATGTTCAGTATTGAAAACTGAGTTGGAGTGGAGAGCTTTGAAAGAAGGCTCAGAAAATCCTGAAGCCAAGAATTTTTGGATGTGCTCAGTACATTTGATTTCAGAGTGTTCACATGTATAAAACTTATGTTAGCAGGAACAACACAAAACCCAGATCCAAAATCTCTATAAAGAACAAATATTATTCCCCCGAGTTTCTATGTGAGTTTCTACTTTACAAAATCTGTTATGTTTTGAGGCGAATACATTAAAGGGTCAGTAACCATCGCAATGCTGGCTGTATCTTGATCGGGAGCTTATAATGTTGTCCAGGCTCAACCCTATGGAAATCTACTAATGCCTTGTCAGTGGGCAATCTTGATCAAATGAGCTTCCTTAGACCCTCTTATGGGTGTTGCATAACTCAAATTATCTCTCTTCTTACTAGCAGTTGGCACCTAGAACTTAGAGAATCTCTCCCAATTGTTGATATTTATGTAGAAGTCAGACCTTTTCAATAAATATTTTGAACTGAGGCATGTTCAGAATAATTGCAGTGCTTGGTGCTGGTGGCTCCATATTTTTTGTCACTAGAACATAGTTATCAATGTATTTTTATTAGCCAAATGTCATAATTAAAACTAAGTGCCATGGTGGAGAAAACAAATTCCTCAATTGCTGAAATTTGCTGATTTATCGGATGCTACTTAACAGATACCAGTGCTGTAAAGTACAAATGCATCGTGCTCACTTTCATGGCATTAACTGTGCCAATCTGCCAGGAAAATGTCATCTAATGGTATATGTGAGCTCCTCTGCTGGTTGACCTGGAAATGACCAGTCATTTAGCATCTCTGTCACTATTTGAGAATCAGTTTGACTTTGCTCCATAGTATCCTCTAGTTCAATAATTCACAAAATATTTCAGAATATAAAACCATAAGAAATAAGAGCAGGAGTAGGCCTTTTGACCACTCGAGCTAGTTCCACCATTCAATAGGATCATGACAGATCTGACATTCCTCATATCCACTTTACTACCCTTTTCATGTAACCCTTGATTCCACTACTGATCGAGAATCTATCTATCTATCTCAGCTTTAAATATACACTGAGGCAAGGAGTTCCAAAGACTCACCACACTCTGAGAGAAAAAATAATCCTCTTCATCTCAGTCTTAAATAGGCATCATTTTATTCTGAGACTATGCTGTCTGGTCCTAGACCCTCCCATGCGGGGAAACCTCCTCTCAGCACCCCTTAAGATTCCTATATGTTTCAATGAGATCACTGCTCATTCTTCTAAATCCTTGTGCTTAGAGTCCTAACTTGTTTAGCCTTTGCTCATAAGGCAATCCCTCCATACCAGGGATCATCTAGTGAACCTTCTCTGAAGTTTCTGAAGGTCTCTGAAGACTTTTCAAATGGAATAGTAATCAGATTCAATGTCTACATTTGAATGCTATACAAAATCAACTAAAATAATATATAATACTCATAATATGAAAATGCTGCAGATGAAGAGTGTACTTTATGTGAACAGGCAATTATTTATTCACTAAGATCACTGAGATGAATGTGCCAACTTTTCAATGCACATTTATTCAATCCTTGGGGGGTGATTGGAGAGAGCAGGAGCACGGTATAGGGATTAGGGAGGGGGTAACATAGGGAAAGGAACAGGATCATAATGGTGGGGAATAAAAGCAGGAGCAAGTGGCAGAGTAGGTGCATATGTTGAATAGGAGTATGGCAGAGGGGAGCAGAGTGCACCTCCACCCACTGCACGCACTTACTCTTAACCATGGGATCTTGGGTGCTGCCTATATCAATCATCTGTAAAGATGGCCTTGTGCCATGAACTCCTGAAATTTGACTGTGGACCGAAATTTAACAATCACTACTTTACTGGTCCTACCCTGTCCTTTTATATTTTCTGAAAACAAGCTTGTTTCCATTAGTACCACAGTTACACATTATTTTCCCTTCCAAAACTCCCTTGTCTTCCCTTATGGCTCTTTTTGTCTCCCTCAGTTGCATGTGATAACACTTAAACCTGTTTTCCAGCAAATTAAATACTTTGATTTAAGGCATTAAATGTCTTCGGTTCCAAATAGCAGACTTGCAGAAGACTTGAAATATCATTGAAGTCTATTAATAAACTGTGATGACTTTGCCTGAATCATCAGAAATGGCTTGTTTCTGCATTTTATTTGAAGAACTAACATCGGGATACCTATTTGTGTGCCCCTTTTGGTGCTACGGTACTAACACATAAGCTCTGTGTAGTTTTTCCTTCTGAAAATAACTGCTAAGTTGACTATTTGAAGATATAAAACAAATGAACGTCGGGGATATGTAATTCTGAAACATCTAAAATAATTTGTAACTTTGATAATCTAGTCAAAAATTACGTAATTAACCATTGACTTTCTTCAACATATTAAAATACACTAACTGTCTATTTACATCAATAAAAGTGGATCAAAAGACGTAGCTAACGAAATGAAAAGGGCCTGGTGCTTTGCAGACACATCAAAGTCACCAGTGTTAAATTTAAAGAATGCAAATTGTACTTGCCAGAAGTATTGGATTTCTACACAAGTAAATTGAAGCCTTACATTAATGGACACGTTATGCCTAAAGAAACACCATAGCTTAGTAAACCATTTTACTGGCCATTAGCCAGATCCAGATATTGGCATCAGGCCAGCAGCTAATGGTAACCACTAGAAAAGCAACAAGGAGAGAGTCATTTATGACATCTGAAGTATTATGTTCATTTGAAGTAAAAGCAAAGTTAGGGATAAAAATTGAACAATAGTAGTCACCATTGCTCCTTTGGTCAAAGTTATGCGGTACAAGAACAGCCATTATCATACTACAGGAAACATTTTACTACCACAGTAAACGTTTAAACTGTAATTCATAATGATGATAAAATTACAATCCTTTGAAAATGTGAAGTTAAATTGTGTGAAATATGATGAGTCGTGTGTCTCTTATGGGAAAGCAATAGAGATGATGTTCTTCTTCAACTTGTTATTCTCACTGTTGAGGACAGTCATGCCGCAACATAAAAGTGGTTTTCGCCTCCTGTGCTCCTAGCGCAAGTCATTTTACTTGACAGTGCCATCTAGACAAATTGCATGGAAATTACTTGGGAGAAAAAAAGGCCAGTTTGCTGCCAACTGTCAAACTGCAAAACTATTTTTTTTTTTATCAAACCTATTCATGCTGATTACACGCATTTCTTCACTGATTTTGGACACATTTTGAAAAATTGTTTCTCTTGTGACTATTTCAGTCTCTCCTCAATTATGATTTGCACATTGCTTATTCATTTTGATTTTCTGGTATTTCCTGATTTACAGAAAGATAAAATTAGTAATTTGGCGTGAAATGTAAAGTCGCTTGAAACCGAATAGTTTGCAAGATTTTTGCATGATTTGATTGGATAGTCAAAACTGCTGTTGGGATGAAAACCAGAATGAATTTCTCATTGTCCTTTAATGTGTATAATTTAGTCCTAACTGGAGGATGATGCATGACGTGACAAAACCTAAGATAGGAAAAGAGCTGTTTAAAAATGTGGATGGTGTGTGGATAAAGCATCCTTGGGAATATTAGCTAGTAATACCATGTCAAAACAGTTAATTAATTTATCAAGTTACTTACAAAAGTTACTATCTTAGCAGATATGGAAACTTTAAGAAATTAACTGTTTTGCATTTAATTATCCATCAGCAAAGAAATAACTTTCTTGAATCCTGCTTAAAACTCTAAAACAATATCTACTCCTTAAAACTGTATGTACTATTTCATTTAAATTAGTAGCCTAAATGTATGCTATACATAGCTATTTATAAAATACTTTAATCCTATTTAATAGAAATAGAAGGACACAATGCAGGTTTAGAGCTTTTTTCATGGATTAATAGCCAATAAATAGCCAAAATTACTGTAAAGATTAAACTAATGGGATAGTTGTTGAGTGGTACATCCCAATTTCAGGTAATGCATAAGAACTGCTTAATTTGTTAGTTAACATAGTCTGCTTCTATTGGTCAAATCTAAGGAGGTTAATAATCAGATAAGCAATAATCTCCCTTAATTTGCAACTCAACGCAGCATAGCGAGAAACTCATCATACCACTTGTAAAAGGCATGAAAAGTGACACACGATGCTTCCAACGATGAGATGGGCTTCTCCAGACACCTTATCCAATTCTCACACATATCTCACCAAACCCACATCACTCAGACTCCTATAACATTTCTCACACAATATGTAATACAGAGCCACCTGCAGGTGATTTATGAGTGCCTTCCTGCCTTGATTCAGCACGACAGAAAGGAACACTCAGGAGATTAATTTCTTGCCTATTCCTCAAATTGAATGCATTTTCATTGTTTCCTTGTTTCAAATAAAGCTGTGCGCAATTGTCTTAATGCACTTTCAAGACTGGTGCAGCAGCATACTACATGATCAAGTGATCCTACATTCATGTCTACCTCAGGACATATTCAAAGTGGTGACAGTGACAGCCCTTGACATCAAGGTCGCATTTGACCACGTGTAGCATCAAGGAGCCACAGCAAAACTGGAATCAATGGGAATCAGGGGCAAACTCTGTACTGGTCGGAGTCATACCTGAAGCATAGGAAGATGGTCGTGGTTGTTGGTCAGTTATCTCAGCTCCAGGGCATCTCTGCAGGAGTTCCTTGGCTCAACCATCTTCAGCTGCTTCATCAATGATCTTCCCTCAATCAGAAGATCAGAAGTAGGAAAGTTTGCTGATGATTGCACAATGTTCAGCACCATTCGCTCCTCTGCAGATACTGAAGAAGTCCATGTTCAAATGCAACAAGATCTGGACAATATCCAGACCTGAGATGGCAAATGGCAAGAAACGTTCATGCCAAACAAATGCTAGGCTTTGACCATCACCAATAAGATACAATATAATCACCACCCCTTGATATTTAATGGCATGATCATCACTGAAACCCCCACAATCAATATCCTGGGGGTTACCATTGATCAGAAACTCAACTGGACCACATAAACACAGTGGCTACAAGATCAAGCCATAGGCTAGGAATACTGTAGTTAGTAACACACCTCCTAACACTCCAAAGCCTATCCATCATCCACAAGGCACAAATCAGGAGTGTGATGGAATACTCTCCACTTGCCTGGATGGATGCAGCTCCAACAACACTCAGGAAGCTTGACACCATCCAGGACAAAGCAACCGCTTGATTGGCACTACATTCACAAGCATCCACTCCCTCCACTACCGATGCTTGTTAGCAGCAGTGTGTACTGTCTACAAGATGCACTGCAGAAATTCACCAAAGATCCTCAGACAGCACATTCCAAACCCATGACCATTTCCATCTAGAAGGCCAAGGGCAGCAGATACATGTGAACACCACCATCTTCAAATTACCCTCAATGCCATTCACCATCCTAACTTGGAAATATATCACCATTCCTTCATTGTTGCTGGGTCAAAATCCTGGAATTCCCTCCCTAACAGCATTGTGGGTCAACCCACAACGGGAGGAATGCAGCAGTTCAAGAAAGCAGCTCATCACCACCTTCTCAAGGGCAACTAGGGAAGGGCAATAAATGCTGACCAGCTATGCTTTGAGGGGGGAAGAGTCCAAGTGTTGTGTATTTGGTAAGTATGGTGGACTGTCACTGTAAAAGTCTGATCACATGACATCAAGATGACATCATTGACCACTATGGGTGGGAAACAGCTTAGTCTATCCTTGCTGCCTGCAGAGTGAACATCTCCTTCATACTGTTCCTGCTTTTCTTAAACACTTTGGCTCCTGGTCCTTATTGAAACATAAAATCAAGCCATTGCAGTGTTAGCTTGTGGGGTTTTGTTAAGATGTCACTATTTCTGGCAGAAACAGACCAAAGTACAGGAATATGAAAGAAAGAGAGAATGCATGCAGAGACAGAGACAGAGACAGCCAATCTCAATTGTACACCGAAAAGAGGCTGGATAAGCTCAGCTTGCTTCATTTGGGGCAGAGAATGTTGAGGGGAGACTTGACAGAGATGTTATACACTTTTTTAAGTGCCAAGTAGGCTAGGCTTTGTGGTAAAAATGCTTCAAAAAGAAACTTGTATAACTTGAACTTTGTAAAGAAAAACATAAGATTCAAGCCCCAGTTTCATACACTATCAACATCTGATAGAAATTGCAGCCAAGTTAAAATCAAGGATTATTCATGTCTTAGCTGGTCTGACTGGGGGACATATGTCAACACCCAGTGGACAGCAATCTATGCCCTTGCTTGCTCAGTGATACCTGCATGCAAGCAGCAATTGCACATTCACACCACATTAGCATTAAGCGAACTATTGGAGCCAATGCGAACAGCCAAGCTGGCTGATCTCACTTACATCTCATCACTGCTTCATGCATCACATCACACCTTCTCAGAAGAAAAGGAATAATCCCGACCCTGAAGGGTGCAGATTTACTGTTGGATCACGATCACTTGAAGCTCACAAGATACAAGTGTAGGGCTAGTAGCCCAGCTGGGCTTGCAGCAGAATCTCTCAAAACCTCAGAATTCTCATCTCAAGATGGAAAGAAATTCTCAAGAATCCCTATCTTGAAATGAGTTGGAATACTGGGAAATTAGCGGATTGATAGCTGACCATGAAGCTTATGGTCCAAATGCTTGACTTCAAAATGCCACATAAGAATGGATCCCAGCAAACCGCACTAGAAGTTCATATGGGCATGACAAATATTTGCCTCATCAATGGAAGAGGGGTAGGCCAGTGTGCGGCTGTGGAGCATCTTGTGAACCATTGCTCACTGCGTTTATGCTGTTTTGGAATAACTCCCATTCACAGTGAGTAACCAGAGTGCATGGGCACATTGGTTATTGATAGTTCATGTTGCTTTTCATGCTTCCACCTGAGCTAAGGTGAACGATGTGGAGGTCCTGGTGTTGGACTGGGGCAGATAAGGTCAGAAGTCACATGACACCAGGTTATAGTGCAACAGGTTTGTTTGAAATCCGAAGCTTTTGGAGCGCTGCTCCTTCTTCAGGTGAAGTGAAGAGAAGTACACAAGCACAGAATTTATAGGCAGAGAGATCAAAAAATAGTACAAATGGTGTGAGTGGAGTGTCGATAGGCTGAATAACAAGTTTCTGCAGGTGATCAAATTACTCAAGTTTACTCACACAGTCTGACACTTTTAATCACCTGCAGAGATTGTTATTCAGCCTGTCGACACTCCACTCACACCATTTTACAATCTTTTGATCTCTCTGCCTCTAAAAACTGTGCCTGTGAGCTTCTCTTCACTTCACCTGATGATGGAACAGTGCTCCAAAAGTTTGTGATTTCAAATAAACTTGTTGGGCTATAACCTGGTGTCATGTGACTCCTGACCTGAGGTGAAAGAGATTCTTAAAAGGAAGAGAGGGAGGTGGAGTTGATTAGGGTGGAAATTCCAGAGAACAGGGGCGAGAGATGAATGGAATGGGGATAGACAAGAGCCAGATTAGGAGAAATGCAGAGTCCTTGTTTACTGTTTTAAAGAATATTGAAAAACGACAAGGTGAGGCTATGAAGAGATTGAACAGAACCAAGCTAACAGAAACTTCAGTGCAATCTTTGGATAAATAATAACAACTCAAGTATGAAAGTGTTTACAATTGTGCTGGGCATCATTTTTCTGAGAATTTACTTGAATGTATAAGTCAATACGATGATTTCATGACAATAAAGTGTAATTAGTTTTACGATTTAGAAGTTATAATTCCAATATTTACATCAAAGTAAATGTTATGTCAGTACAAATAATAATTTGAGGTTACCTGCCTTTTTAACACATCTGTGTTGAATACTTTTTCAGATATCTCTAATTATTACAAACATGTTCACTTAATGGACGTTAAAAAAATGTGTTCATTCTAAAGCTTTGCTTTGGCCCTGTTGATTTGAGTTGAGAAATTGCTGATTGACCTCAATTAATGAATGCGGTATGTTTTTTTCCCTTCAGGACTCAGATGTCGATCTAAATCCAAAAAGACTTTACTTCCATTCAATAATAGACAGATATTTTAACAAATTACATCAAAGTAATCTCAAGATATTCGCTACCTCAGGACTTTTTTGGAAACTAATGCATCAACATAATTGAATGTCAGTGGAACAATCATCGATACTAGTTGTGCCAGAGTATAGTGATTAATTACATAGAATTTATGCCCAACTGTCTAATGCAGGTGTCTGTGCTGCACACAAGTCTCTTCCTACCATTATATCATCTAACAATCAGTATAGAATATTAGAATATATTTAAAATACACTTCTTTCAAAATGCCTTAGCAATTATTCACGTCATTTCTTGTACAAACTGTTTGAACTCAATGTTCGAACTAACTTTCTGACTTATATAAAATGGGCCGTGAAAACTATATTCCATTTTTCCTTCTCCATAGAACTCAAGTTATCAACCAACAGTAATATATTATTATCCTTCGTAACACTACAGGTAATTGTTATTTATGTTGTATATTTGCTGGTTGGTTATACCTTTAAAAAATCTCAGAGCAACGCAGACATGACGTTCATATTTAATTGTATAACACTTTGTTTTCAGTGCTTTAAAATATCTCTGTCATCATTATAATGTCCACACTTATGCTTACCACAGTTCAGCTTCCTGTAATTTTATTTATTCATTTATGGGGCATGAATGACACTGGCTAGGCTGGTATTTACTGCCCATCCCTAACTGCCCAGAAGGCAGTTGATAGTCAACCACATTGCCGTGGGCCTGGAGTTACATGTGGGCTGGACTAGGTAAGGATGGCAGATTTACTTCTGTAAAGAGCATTACTGAACCAAATTGGCTTATATAATGATTGACACTGGTTACATGGTTTTGATTCCAGATTTTTTTAAATTCAAATTTCACCGTCTGCTTTGAAGAGTTTCAAACTCATATCTACAGAATATTAGCCTGGATTTCTAAATACCAGTCTAGTAACATTAGAACAACATCACCACTTCCTTGTAGAATTAATGCTGGACTGAGATGTGATTGATGAATGTTTGATGGTAACCTGCACTATAGTTCCAAACACTCTCCTTTCATGTGTCCTGACACTGCGTAAACTGCACTAAAATGATTTTTCAGTCACAAGTATGACAACCTTTCAGCCATCTACAACCCGCAAATCTAATGCTCTATGACATTCTGAACTAAATAAAGCATAAAGTGGCCATAATTTGAATGTGTGATGCTTACTAAAAGGTTCAATGTTAGCAAATGTAACAGTGAGATGATCCAAATCCAAACTCTACAGATGTTAGTCCCAATGCTAAATGAGTGGGGCTGGCTGTTAGGCTTCCGAGGCAGCCATGTGAAACAAAAAATGCACTTCATGACATTAACTATAGGTTTAGTAGTGACTGGTAACAGAGTTTACTGGACATTTTTAATGATGACAAAGTGCAGGAATTGACCAGTCTGTACAAAATTCTTCGGTCATCCCTGTGGCTTCCAACAAAATGTATGTTTTACAAAATTTGAATGTAAGGCAAAAAGCTTTTCTGTAGAGCTAGAAGGGGAGCAGTGCTCTCTTGAAAACATGATGGTTTCAATCAATTCCACTTTGTCTGCTGCAATGTAATTTCAGCTTTGGTTGATTGGTTCAGTAGCAGCAAACAAGGCTGGGCAAGTTATATACCTGCTGATGAACTGTAATGGTATAGTATGACAGTGACTGCTGTGTTTTTAGAAAGTACGCACCATCCAATAGCACAAGTTCAAAACAATACAGTAAAAATTGAAAAAGGAATGTTGACTCCATTAAGAAGCATTGTTGGTAAATGGTTACTGCATTTTCTTGGATTTTGTTGATTTTGGCTGGAAGCTACATTTTATTCACAATCTGTATTTTGCTAAACTAACAATAGAAAGCAATATACTTTACTGTGACATCAGATATAAATTCAGTGGAGCACAAAATGATAGCCTAATTCACAGATGATTGCATTTTAAATAAAGAAACTCGTGAACCTAATGTATTTACACTGAATAACCAGTGAGCTGACATTGGGCCATGTTGAATCCTGAATGTGAATTGAAATAATCAGTGGATTGAGTACGTGAATTCTTGTTTGGTCCAATATTCATTCCAATCATTATTTATTTATTTACTATTTTGTGGGATGTGGGCATCGCTGGCTGGGTCAGCATTTATTGCTTATCTAATTGCTCTTGAGAATTGCTCTTGAGCTGCCTTCTTAAACTGCTGTGCTCCAAGTGATAGAGGCACACACTCACAATGCTCTTAGGGAGGGAGTTTCAGGAATTTGACCCAGTGACTGTGCAGGAATGGTGATATAGGCCCAAGTCCAGATGGTAGCTGTCCTGCAGGAACTTTGTAGATGGTGGTGTTCTTATGTGGTGACTGCCCACAAGTGTTACAGGTCATGGTTTGGAACATAATATTGAAGGAGCCTCAATGAGTTGCTTACTTTGAAGAGTTATCTTAACTTTTTGTAAATACACTGATTAATTCTTCTAACACTTTAACTTGTTCCTTTAAGGCAATATTAAATCTCTTGAACTGCAATGTATGCAAATAACAGAATATCATGTTGATTATGTTTATGTCCATCATTATTGAAAACATTCACTGGGAACAAGCAGGAAAAGCATGGTATATATCTAATTTAATCTTTCACACATAGCAGCAGAAAATACAACTGTTGGCGATGCTATTCATTTTAAGTGCTTAATGATTACTTCACAGGATCCTGGAACTTTTCACTTTCTAATTGCTGAATGGCAGAAGATGTCTTTTTCCAGTTTAGTCACCGGCTAACTGCTAATGGCTAATCCAATATTTATTAGATTCGTTAGCCGAAGAGATGGCTAATCAATTCTTTACACTGTGGTATGAAGAGTTTTTCTTCATTTTACACCTTTGGTATTTCTGATCATTATAGGCTCAAAAAGCAAATGGTCTTTCTGACTTTGTGTATGCCCAATAGTCTGTTGTGTGTGGAAATGATTTGTGTTATATCTGAATTTTCATTGCCACAAATGGTTTCTGCTAACGTCTTTTTAATTGTCCTTGTGATTCATCATTGTCCAATAAATACTAATAACCAGTTGCACTGGTTGGTAGTTTCATTGGTACTTTACACATTTCTTTATTTTATATTTCCTCTCTTTGTTCGACAAGCAAAATAGATGCATTTTTTTATGAAACAACTATTCTTCACCCAGCCTGAGAAAGATCCCTTTTCTTGTAGTCTATCATCACTCTTATTCTTCTTAAGTTCTCTGCTTGAAGGCTAGTGTGACCCACAGGGCCCTGATTTTCACCGTGGAGAAGAAAAGAAGTCAGATCCTGAATAATAACCAAACAGAATGCGGGTGAAGTCCTGTGCTGTTGGCATCAATTTGATTCAAACTGAGCCAATCAGCTTGAAGGAGGATGAATTGCAGTAATAATATTTCTTTTGATTTGATTTATTGCAATCACATGTACCTAAGTACAGTGAAAAACTTTGTTTTGTGCACAGTGCAGGCACATCACAGCAAACAAAGACATACAGATCATAGGGTGCTTAGAGCAAGGAAAAGGGTGGAATAGTAATAAGAAAAGTGAGAATAAGATCTGCTGTAGAGAGCTCGCAAAGAGTCGCCCAGTGTCAGCACCATCTTGGAATTTCTTTAACATGCATGTTACATGGGCAGTGTTGATCAAAGCTGCCATTCGTTTCCATCACATATCAGTCAAGGAATCTCTCAGACTTTTATAGTCTGATATCGGTGTACATTAGAACGAGTTAAAAGTGGTACTCAACTTGTTTAACCAGGTTACCAATACACCTTCCTTGACTTTATAAGCCTAAAGTGGAACTTGAAACCAGAGCTTCTTACTCAGAGGCAGGGTGCTAACTCTGGGGCCAAAGGCCTCCTCATACGCTAACACCATTATCAACAGTGAAAAGTGATAAAAGGTTGTTATCTCTAAAAAGATTAAGCCTAAATTCACCTCCTTTAAAAAACTATCAGTGAGACAGTTTTGATTGAGTCTAATTGCTATAAAAGGTAATTCATATGTCAGTTGGATAGTTTTACTTATTAATTGAAATATATTCAGTTTTAATGGCAAAGATCTTACGAGGACTTTAAAAGATTTAACTATTTCAGACTCAATGAATGGTTATAAACATCTGGTACCTTTTCCTGGAAAGATTTGCATTTGTCCTTTTTCCATTAATTAGTTTCAGAGCTGATGGCTAATATTGATAGGTACCCCTGTGCTTTACCATTAATTTCTTTTTCAATCAAAAATTCAGATGAATCTACTTTATTTGACAAGCAAATCTTTGTACAGCCATGAACATGTCATCTAACAGCTCATGAGAATAGATGAGAAGTCAGTTTTGTCGTACCATCTAACCTGTTATAAAGTGGAGGTCAACCCCTCTCTGATAACTAAAACTAAAAAACCAAGAAAGGCTCCCCTCATCCTTTAATCTGCTAAAAGAAGTGTGAAAAGTGGTATAACCTGCCTCTCATCCTCAACCTGTTATAAATGAGTGGTTAAATGCAATGAACTCCTTTCATTCAGTCTATAATCAACTATTAACAATATATTTATCTAACTCTAACAGTGAACAGATTAACTGAACCATTAACAAACCAAACAATTCCCCCTTAACTACTAACTATTCCCAAATAAAACAAAATTCTAATGCTATGCTGTTCCAATAAATATAAGCCCCACTTATATTACCTGAAATAATAAAAAAATTAAAACTTAGTCTCTCGAAATTACAGCCAGGATACATCTTCCAGAATGTTCTATGCCATTTTCGTTAATCTTCAGTCAGGAGCGCCTTTCTCCGTCGAATTCTTGTGTCAGGAGTATTAGCTAAGAGCGCCACGGTACTCTTAGTTAGATGATGGTTACTCAGAGCTCGGAGAATTCAGTGAAAGCCAGCAATTTTCTCTTTAGAGCTGATGGTTATTAACTCTATCAGATAGCAATTGATCTCACATGAATTTTGAAATGCCCTCTTCTTTTATACCCTTGATGACATATCAATTTCTTACAATAGCATTGGTCCTATGTTGTCAAAACCATCACACTGAAATTTAATTGGTTTTTAGTCTCTATGTGCCTGGCTTAAATTAATTGGCTGATATTCAAACTGGTTGCCTTGCTACCAAAACAAAACTGCCTCTTGCCTGCTAACAGGATAGCCTTTTGATACAAATGTTTCAATTCAAGTGCTGTGTACACCTGCAAACCCTCAGACATCCTTTTCAAATCTCTAAGCTTATAAAAAAAAAGCACATCATCTTTTAAGGGGACTATACACTTCTTTCGCCATAGCATTTTACAAACATCAATATTTTAAAAACACCAAATTCTAATGTCCTGCCTTCCAACCCACAATTACTTTACCTATCTTCGCAAGAAACTATAACATTTAAAATTTTATCTGGAAAAGGCTTACAGATAATGAGACGAAATGAGAATATGCTGCACATTCCTTACACCCTTCTACAGCTGAGAATCCTTACAGATCTGTTGATAAAATTTGTCAACATTTTGCTCTTCCATTTCACATGCTCATGCATTTTGATACCCTTGAGTTACATCTTCATTATTTCCTTGCTGTCTATTTTTAGATAAAAGGAAGTGTAATTTGAAAAATCATATTTGCAAGGTATAATATTGTTAGCTTTATGTGCATTTGCAATAATGCACCATGGGAAGAACAAGTCCTTTACGTAGCTACAACCATTACAAAATATGCTAAATAAAGAATGACATCTCAAGCAAAGATGCTGACACAAAGGAAAATGAATGAATTCTCTCAAATACTGTTGCTACAGTCAAACATATTTATGCAACAGAACATAGTGTAGCTTGCAGTCACTTCATAACAAAATAATTGATGTGTTCTTTAGAGTTTATAATTTTGTTCTAGATAGTTCAAGGAGGAGGCATTCTGTCCGTATTGATGCATGAATGTACTAAGTCATAATTTTGGTCCTCATTTGTCTAGCAATGGTGTTGTTACATACAAATCCACGTAAATATCAGTGAAATGTTAACTACTTGTAGAATATTAAGGTTAAAATTAAACCTCCTTTCACTTCCTTGTGGTTACTTATTATAATTTGATATTTATCCAAAGGATTTGCAAACGCATCTTTGTTAGAACATATATCATACAAAGGTAATGTTTCTGAAAATCAATTTTATGTGATATTTAATTCTCCATTACATCTTATGCCTTTTGCATGATATCCACAGAGCTAACCAATGTATAAAGCGTTTGTTAAAGTACCTCTATGTAGTCATCATATAAAGAATAAAGCACATTTTAAGTCGTTAGTTTGTTATGCACATCACATAAAAAAGACATTTAAATTGATTAGATTGATTTATTGTCACTTGAATTTTACAGTAAGTAATACAGTAAAATACAGTGAAAACCTTCAACTGTCACCACAACATGGCACCATTTTGAATGGTTTAAGAATAAAAAGAGAAGAAGAGGTAACTGTGAGAGAGTCTATCTTCATTCTGCTGTCTCCACCATCAGCCCTGAGCTGGCTCACCAGCGATACAACACCTGCACTGCCACCCCTCCTCCATTGCCTCGTTGCCATCTGTGCTGGACCCACCAATGTAGGAGTTGCTACTCTTTAGGCACTATCCCTCTGCCTGTGGGCCTGCCTCGCTGTTGCTGAGTCCCATGCTGAACCCATACTCACCCCAAAACCAGGAGTCCCCAGTTCTGCTGCCGCTGCCATCTCGCCGATAGCCAGGAGTCCCCACTCTGGGCCTACCACAACCACGACAGGAATCCCTGGCTTCTCTGTTAGGCCAGGCTGCCGCCTCACCATGAGTCCCTGTCCGGCTGCCCTCCTCTGAGATGTCGCCTTGCTGGCGTCACCATCTTGAAGAGCCCACTGCCGCCACCAATCACTGGAGCCGCTGTGCTACCGCTGTGCAACTGGCCCTGAGCAAGTATGTCCTTGCTGCCAGTGCTGCCACCTCTAATTGCTGTTAGGCGCCACGTCCACCGGCGTTGCCACCACTCTGCGCACGGCCTGCCCTTGCTGCGGCGCTGATGCTGATGGTTAACCCACCAAAAAGAAAAACAGAAGGAAAAAACAAGAGCAAAAGAACAGAATTAAAAAGGAAAAGAGAAAGAAAACAGATGGGAATGGCTGAGCCCACATGAAGCCCTGTTACTCCGCCGCCATCTTGGAACCAATTTATTTCCTGTACCACTGCTGTATAAATCTTATGGATTGGTGTCATTCCTAACGGACATTTTCTACTTCACAATACAGATTATCTTTATCTTGCTAAAGTGTCCCACTGCTCTGTTTCCTGGAAGAAGAGAGATAACACTACAAAGTACAGCCAGGTCAACATGTCACCTTAGAGTAGGCTATGAAATGAAGTAAGTTTTCAGGGATACATAGGTGATGAGAAGGCAGGCTCCTAAGCTCTCACAGACTATATTACAAAAGCCAGGATTAAATATGAGAGCTAATGCTGATAGTAAGTTTATGGAATTGGCCCAATTCAGATGTTAGAAAGAAACTGTTTAAGCTTCCTTTTTTCCAGATGAACAAGCTATCCAATCCCTTTGGTTGCTTTGTTAATTGAAAGTCATGTGGTACTTTTCTTTCTTTGTATCTTTTAAAAATAATCACTTTGTGGAATTGGTTGACTGGAGGGTATAAATAACACACAGAATAAAGTCCTTGTTGAAACCTAAAATATGTTTCAGACAAATATGGTGGAGAGAAGAATCTTTGCTGCAGTGCTTACTATTAAAATGCCAGGGAATAATTAAACCTTCAATGACAAACATTTAAACAGTCAACTCAGATCTTTTCTCTGAGCAATTTTACCCGGCATTAGGGCGCAAGACAAAGACAACATAAACAGATTGTTTTTGGCCTGTGGATTATGATTCCTTTGTGTCAACTATCATAAGCCACAGTATGAGTAGGTTCAGCTGAAGATAATTATTTCACAAGGCGCACTCATTACAAAACTGATGTCATGCACTGTCCATCTGCATTCTTCTGCAAAATCTCTTTCATCTTGTGATCTAATTATTTTCTGCAATAAATCTCTAGGCTGAAGAAATAATAATGAAAACAATGTGATGACTGATTGTTTCCAGATGTGATAACGCAGAGGCATCATTTGGTCTTCAGGGTACGATGTAAAATCAAGAACGACAGCAAGATCTACAATAAAACAAAATGATTCTATGCTGCAAATTCTATGTCCTGAGTTTTCTTATATTTTGGCAAGATATAACACTCAGGGCTGAATTTCCTAAATTTTAATCAGGGAGTTTCATGGACAGTTGCTCTTCATGAGGTCGTGACATGTCTTCTGACATAATCCTCCTGCTGCTCACCTCATTAAGTATGAACTCACCTCCAAGACACTGTTCTAACACAATCTTGTGCACCATAGCGGTGGAAGTACTCACCGGTATATGGGCCTTAGGGATCCACACTGCAGATGCCATATTTAAGCCCCAACTGCAAACCATTTCAAACATTGTGAGGAACATTTCATGTATCACTGAGCTATTCCAAGTGATGGGGCTGACAGAGGAGGCAGGTTGGTACACCTCTTCACCAACGGTGGTGAACCCAATGGTGAAGAGAACGGCTGTCCCCTTTTCCCAGGATGCCGAGAGAGGTAGCAGGCGCTGCCAGCCTGGTGGAGTCAACTGGGTTACCGCAGAGTCCATAGTCTGGAGGAACACATTGTAATTCTCTAAGCACTATACAAGGGCAAGTGCCTCTATGCCTCTCTTCTCCCTCACACTCACTCTAACTCTGCTATTACACCAACTTCATCAGGCTCATGGCCCACCACTCTCACTGTTGCATGCAGCATCTTCCCTCAATGACTATCACTCGCCCCATCTCCCCAAAGTACTAACCCTTCATGGCCTCCACACTTCTTACTGACTCACTTGGGACCAGCCCTCCCGACTGACAATTGTGCCCCCAACCTCAACTGGACTAAGGACTATATTTCAGATGATGTTTGAAGCACGTGCAGTGTTTTTGCCACATAAGCTGCTTGCACATGCTGAAGGTGTGACCATTGATGTAATGTGGTACTGGATATTGGCATGACCATCCCATTGACTACCTGGCTTTGTGTCTGCGTTAAAAGGCACGAAACAGCAGAGTTGCTGTCAATGTGCTCGTACCTGCAAAGTGAGAGTGTGGTTAGAAAGAGCTTTGACATGCATCCTGTTCCTTTGCTTCAGATGGGTGCCTGACCCTCTGCGCAAAGTGGTCTGGCAACTGTATTACAACTGTATGATGTCAATGAAGTGAAGTATTGAAGTGTTGACTAAATTAGTCACCAGGAGATGCCACGATAATATGTGAGGCTGGTTCTTTGCCAATGCTGACTTTGTGGGCAGAGGTTGCAGATAGATACTGCCCATGGAACATGCCCTGAGATATTGGGGAATGCTGGCCAAGTTGGAGGCCAGAGAAGATACCAGTGAGCAGCAGCTACCATGTTCCCGCTCTGACCTTCAAGGCAGGAATTAGCACTGTCTAGTTCCTCATCGATACATGAGAGAATAGCAGCCTGCATATAAATGAGGTGAGATTAGATATTAAAGAGATTAATGCATGCAAATAGGACCCTCCCCACTTATTAGTGAGATTCTCACCTGGCTGTTGAAATCTTAAGCTGACTTTGTTTTCTTGACACCATGAATTTAAGTTTTCTATTTTTGGTACATTCTCCCAAATTTCTTGTCATTGCCAATGCTGTTCAATGTGCTTTTGATTTTATAGTCAACTTCAGCAATAAATTGGATTTATGCCTTTGCATTTATAGTGGAAATCAAGAAATTTGTAATTTTAGAAATCTATTCTCTTCATAATTCCTAGGAGAAGGAGTTGGCTTTAGAAATAGATTTACTATGATGATGATAACATGGAACAACACTCTCAATTTATTAAAATTTCCATCAAAAATTCATTAGAGTTATATTACAGGGAAGGTTCTAGGTACAAACATCTTTTTCCAAAGTTCTTCAGGAACCAACTGATGCCAATGTTCCACAACGATAAATTTAACATCGAACATTTGATGTCTTTTTCAGTTTCACTTTTAATTTTTATTTGAGTTCCTAACTGTAAGTTCTTTTCTCTTACATCGATGTTGACACTTTTGCATCACTATAGACCAGTTTTGTAAGAATATAGACACAAGTAGTAGAATACTTAGCATACTATAACCCAGAGCTGTGAAGAGGGAGCCTCATACAAGTGTGAATTTTTAATGTGTTTTATAAATCCCATTTTAAATTGCTGCTGTTTTATCAAGACAATCATTACATTCCCGACCTTCACTAACCTTCCTCACTCCTGTAGCTCTTTAAGAGATGATTAATTATTGAATTGTACAACTTGTCCAGCAGAATACTTGTATTTGAATGGATTAGGAACTACGTAAGTGAGTGAAACCTGTCTCTAAAGATCCCTGAGACAAAAGCAGCAAGGACTCAGTGAGTCAAATTCATGCTCTGTGCACACTTGAGTGGTTCACCAAGATGCGAAGAGATTCACAAGAAACATTCTGCTTCTTTGATACTAGTCAGGAGACTAATGCATGGCATATTTTGATAAATTCTCTGTGGTTTGCTGAGTCCTTAGAAAATATCAATAGTTTACATACCTGCCTCTGTCCATCCTAAAAGTTCGTCCTCTGCTGTTAATCTTTAGTGGTTATAGAGTCATAGAGTCACACAGCATGGAAACAGACCTTTTGGTCCAACCAGTCTACGCCAACCATGTTCCCAAACTAAACAAGTCCCACCTGCCTGCGCTTGGCCCATATCCCTTCAAACTTTTCCTATTCATGAACTTATCCAAATGTCTTTTAAATGGTGTAATTGTAGCTGCATCCATTACTTCTCTGGCAGTTCATTCCACACACAAACCACTCCCTGTGTAACAACGTTGCCCCATGTCCTTTTTAAATCTTTCACCTCTCACCTTAAAAATATGCCTCCTATTGTTGAACTCCCCCACCCTAGAGAAAAGACTGCTGTCATTCACTATATCAATTCCCCTCATGATTTTATAAACTTCAATAAGGCAACCCCTCAAACTCCTACGCTCCAGTGAAAAAAGTAACAGTCTTTCCACTCTCCATTCCCAGCAACACCCTGGTAAATCTTTTCTGAACCCTCTCCAGTTTAATAATATCATTTGTATAACAGGGAGGCCAGAATGGCACACAGTATTACAGAAGAGGCCTCACCAATGTCCTGTACAACCTCAATATGATGTCCAACCCCTATACTCAAAGGTCTGAGCTATGAAAACAAGCATGCTAAATGCCTTCTTAACTATCCTGTCTACCTTTAATGCAAATTTCAAAGAATTATGTACCTGGTCTCTCTGCTCTACAACACTACCCAGGGCCCTATCATTAATTATATAAATCTTGTCCTTGTTTGTATTACCAAAATGCAATACTTCGCATTTCTCCAAATTAAACTCCATCAGCCATTCCTCAGCCCATTTACCTAATTGATCAAGATCATTTTGTAATCTTAGATAATCTTCTTCACTGTCCACTTTGCCATCAATTTTGATGTCATCTGCAAACTTACTAACCATGCCTCTTATATTCTCATCCAAATCATTTATATAATTGACAACAAAAGTGGATCCAGTACTGATCTCTGTGGAAGACTGCTGATTGTTCAAGAAACAACCCTACATCACCACCCTCTGACTCCTACATAAAGCCAATTTTATATCCGATTGACAAGCTTACCCTCAATCCCATGTGATCTAACTTTACTAATTAATCTACAATGCATGGTTCCTGCACGAGACACCATATTTCCAAATTAGACTCTATAAGTTATCATAGAATAGATAAGTGACGCTTATAGAGTTAAGGCATTAATTGCTCACTTAGGTTTAGAGTCCAATGGACCGTGGCACCACCTCACATTCCTCGCTAAACCTACTGAATGAAGAGAACTTATATTTGATTTCAACAATTTTGTCAATGCAGTCTCAAGTGATCACAAGTAAATTTTTTGATTGCTTGGAATCGACTGACAGGTACAAAAGTGCAATAGCGATTCTACTCATTACGTTCATATGCAGTAGACAGATGTACGATCTAGTTTCGAAAATTATTTCTTCAACTTCAATCCATTTAATATGTCATTCCACTCAACAATTTATGGGAATTTTCTGGAGCTTAAAATAAGTGTTTCCTTCCTGTGTTTTTTTTTTCCGATTTGCCAACTTAACAGCATCGGATAATTAGCCTTATTGAACATAATATGGGTCACAAGGGTATGAGTCAGAAACGATGAACAAGCTACATAATGTGTTGTTGGTACGATTATAGAATTTCCTGTTCATGACTATTTAATCAGTTAATACCTGACCACATTGTTCATTGAGTAATTGGAATAAAGTTGAGGAGATTGTATTCATTAAGTTGTGCTGTTAAATATTTTCCATGCAAATATAATAACCCTAAATATAGCCAAGAATAAGACATGAATTAGATTTTTGCTCTATGTTTGTAGATTATTTTATTTCCTTTCCTCTTCAGGACTGTTTGCTGTGGTTGATCCCATTCCTTGGTGAGAGTTGAGAAAATCCTAACCTTTTGGCAATGCCAATCCGATTTTTGAGAAGTTTGATATTAAAGATAAATGCAGCAGCTATTGGACTGGATGTAGCAGGATGTGTAATGGATATTTTCAACAAATCTGTTTGGATGTGTTACAACATATTGTTTGAGTCAGGTGGGACTTAAACACAGATCCTCTGGTTCGGGGTAGGTACATTACCATTACATGATGAGAGCACTCCAGGTGCTGCAACGTTTAGTTAAAATTGTACATTAGATTTAATTGGAAATGAATTAGGTCTCAAGGATTGAATGAAATCAGGGTCTTAACTTTCTTCCATAAATGATATGACTGAAATTTGATCGATTACTGGTTACAGTACGTAAAATGCATCTTTACATAAATACTTTGAAGCTACAAATTTGTCTAAATACTTGTTTATTCAACACCCTTAGATATTAAACTACTATCTGAAGTGTATTCAGTAGTTCAAAATTCCATTACAACCTCTTTATAATGCCAAAAATACTTACACTGTAAACATTGAACACAATTATTTGATGGCATTTTTATCAACATCGGTCTGTAATTTTAAGCAGAAGTCGATGTTTGTGAAAAATACTCATCTGTGGACTGCAACACTGCATTTGCTAATTAAAAACTAAATACGGATGTGTTTCTTTGACCAGAAGACTAATCTGTATAAACTTGAGAAAAGTTAGGAGGAGACTCTAAATTCATAGATGCCAGATGGTTATAATGTCAGAAATGAACTAATTAGTTATCTGCAGATGGAAAGCATGATTACTCTCATAACTCATCTATACTGAAAAGAAGCAAGCATATAATGAGGTACAAAAGCATAATTTAAACACCGGAAGGTTACAGGCTACTCCCTGAAGTAAACGAAGATCCGAACAATGCACAACCACCTCTTTATCAAAGTAATGGCAAGCTTGAAAACAAAAATGAAAACACAAATTCAGTTGATAAATGGTGCCACATTTAGCAGCAGCATTATTAATTGGCTGTGGGCCAAAAGACAAGAAGAGGACCGTTAGGAACAGGACTTCAACTTATCAAGTCTCTTCCACCAATACTTGTTGACCCTGTTGATCTTTCCTGGCTTCATTCCCCTCAAAACCCTGAAATCTTGTCCCCAGTATTAATAAACCTTTAGCCAATACTTGTAAAACTGGACACAAATTGATGAGTAAAACAGTCACTGCAAACCATGTGAGCTTTGGCATTCTGAGGTTCAGATAGTCCAAGTTTCAAGTGAATGCTGAATTATTCATTATTATTATTCTGAATTATACTGAATAGCCATCCAGGGAATTCACACACCCTTTATTTAAGAATGATTCAACACAAAAGGATTATATTTCCAGCGAGCCCATCTCTCAGCTTCACCCTGGACAGAAGAGAACATTAAACTCATGGGGCTGTACTTTCCCATATTTTGGCTAAGTGTCAATTTCAGCGAGTTTCATGGAAGGTTTCCCTCAGTGAATTCTGGCAACTTTTTGGATGCAATTCTCTGCTGTTCACCTCATTAAGTACACACACCCCCTCATGCTATCTTGCACTCAGCCGTTGCAGAGGTGATTGCCAGCCCCAGGACATTCTGGTTTTCATGCTGCCAGCTCCATTTTTAAAACCCCTACACACAAACTGCTGCAATTCACAAGGAGATGAGAGGCTGAGGCACGTTGGCACCATGCTATGTTGACAGGGGACTGGAGGTGCTGGGAGATGGGTTGGTGCGGTAAAGGGCCATCCTCTTAGCCCAGGACTGCTAGGAAACCGTGGCACCAGATCCTGCCAGCCTGCTCCAAAGTTGCCACTCTGGTCAGTGCCATTTCCACGGCCCAGAGGAACACTCACTAATGTTGTAAGAAAGTCAATGACCTTCACTGCTCTGCCACCATCTTCTCTCTGCTACCTCATACTCACTCTATCTCTGCTACTGCACCCACCTCCCACCAAGGCTCATGGTCCCCCACTCTCGCTATTGCACGCTGCATCTTTCTTCAGCAGCTCTGACCCACGTCATATATGCTTTCCCACCCTCTGCATTTCTCAGTCACTCACTCTGCACAACACCAACAGCTGTGCCAGACTCTTCCATCTCACTAAATTTGTCCCTTTAATGTCAGTGCCATGAGAAAACAGCCCACAACAAAGCTGAGAGGACTTGGACGGGCGGTGATGTGGCTGACATTCATCTCCTCACCCTGAATGAGGAGAAAAGTGTTGTGTTTGCGAGACAGGATCGAGGACACTCATGAGGCGATGCCCAGACCTCCATGCCCTAGCAACAGATTAAGCTGCATTGTGTTGTACTGTGCTGCTCCCCCAATACCCACTACTGTGCACAGACTCACAACATACTGAAGCTTTAGCCCTATTGTGCAAATCATTCCCTCATTTCAAGCACCAGCAGCATCCAAACAGCTTCCTCCCAAAAGAAACCAGTACCCTCCCCCTCCGAGGAAGGAGCCACAGTTCTTTCAGTGGAAACACTGGAAAGGCTGGCACAGGCACAGGTCACCAGCTCGGATTCTTTCACCTCAGTGGGTACATTCGCTAAATTTGAGTTGGGGACACTATTTTGCTGAGCACATCCCTGCCACGTCTCCACAGCTGGCTGATGAAGAAATGGCCCAGGTCTCAGCTACTCAAAGGGCTGCCCAAGACTAGGCACCTACTCAGTCCCAAGCAGGAGGCCATGCCCCCATGGTGTTAGCCAGTAACGACTTTGTGCAGATGATCAGATAGATCCAGGAGCAGCAGGCAGGCTTGTTAGAGACACTCAATAAACTGGAGTGAACATTGGAAAGGCCCACAGTTATCAGTGTCATCCTTGCTGTGGTCTGCATGTGTATGGCTGTCTCCGTGGGTAGGTTGCTCATTTGTTTCTGAAGGTATTTAAGAGTCAACCACGTTGTTGTAGGTGTGGAATCGTATATAGGCCAGACTGGGTAAGGATGGTAGATTTCATCCCCTGAGGTGCATTAGATGGGCTTTTATGACACTCAACAATGACACAGCTTTTCATTCCAGATTTTATGTAGAAAATGAAAGCTACGTTCAACTATATTGGCAAAGCCTGCTGTCTGATTTTGTCACAGGTAAATGAGATGTGATCTGGTACAAATTGTATTGGAAAAAGCCCTGATATATTTGTGGATTGCGGATTGAGAGATCCCACACAGGCCTCCAATGCATCCTTGGGAGCAGCCAGTTGCTTGAAAACTTAATGTAGCTGTTACCTTGTCACCAGCAGGATAGGGTAGCCTTCCACCCCTTCAGGTCACAGCTCCTGCTTCAGCAAATGACACAGTTCTATAATTGTGTCCATAGCTCATCTGGAAGAAATTACTTCAAGGACAGTAGACAGTGTGGCCTCTGAATCTCCTCCATTTCCTCAGGGGACCTTCTTCTGTGACCTCTCCAGATGGAGGCTGTTTGGCAGTGGTTGGAGGTTGCTATTGGTCCTGGGGTTGCTGGCTTTTCTGTTCCTTCTCAATGTCTCTGTGCACTTGTCATGCAGTAGCCACAGTGACAATAAGCCCTGCTGTGGCAGAATCCAATAGTCATGATTCCAATAAGCCTCTGTGGAGGATGACAGAGACAAGGCAGTTCCTTAGTCATGTAAGCAGTCAGTACTTGCTGACAGTTTATCATAGACCGTGATTCAGCAAAAGGGCTATGGGATGCCTGTTACTGGATCTTTGACATAGTAGACCTTATTCAGATGTATGCAGCACAAACTGGGAGATTGTAGCTACTGTACGCTTACTGAAACCTTATCCCCTGAAAGCCAACTTCCACATTACCAAGAAAGGCAACATTGCATGCAAGAGCATGTTATGAAATTCTTACAGTTCAAAGTAAGAGGATATTAGCCAGGTTGCCTTGTAAAGCCCTTAAAAGTTTGGAATATCTTTGGGAATTGTGGACCACAGGTAACAGCTAAGGTGACCTGTTATCATGTTTGCTTCACAGAGATTACTAAGATGAATTTTTTAATGATCAATGACATTGCCAGAATTGTTCATGCCTGTGATTTGTAATCTACGTAATCAGTGTTGCTCCACTGTTGTTTGTCTTTTATATCAATGATTTGGATGGGAATTTAGGAGGCATGGTTAGTAATTTTGCAGTTGACACCAAAATTAGTGGTGTAGTGGACTGAAGAAGGTTATTTAAGATTACAAAGGTATCTTGATCAATCGGTCAAATGGGTTGAGGAGTGGCAGTTGGAGTACAATTTAGATAAATGTGAGGTATTGCATTTCGGTAAAACAAACAAAGGCAGAACTTATACAGTTAATGATAAGGCCCTGGGTAGTGTTGTCCAACAGAGAGACCTAGGGGTTCAGGTATATAGTTCTTTGAAAGTCTTATCACAGGCAGACAGAGTGGTTAAGAAGGCATTTAGCACGCTTGCCTTCATTGCTAAGATCATTGAGCATAGGAATTGGGACATCATGTTGAGGTTTTACAGGATATTGGTGAGGCCACTTTTGGAGTACTGTGTATAGTTCTGGTCGCTCTGCTATAGGAAGGATATTATTAAATTGGAAAGGGTTCAGAAAAATTTTACAGGGATGTTGTGCATCTACAGGGTTTGAGTTATGGGGAGAGGCTGGATAGGCTGGGACTTTTTCACTGGAGCATAGGAGTTAAGGGTGACCTTATAATTGTTTATAAAATCATGAAGGGCATAGATAAGGTGAATATCAAAGGCTTTTTCCCTAGGTAGGGAAGTTCAACATTAGAGGCCAAATTTTTAAGGTGAGAGGAAGAAGATTTAAAAGGGACCTGAGGGGCAACTTTTTCACATAGAATGTGGCTCATATGTGGAATGGACTGCCAGAGGAAGTGGTAGAAGCAGAATAGGAAAGGTTTAAAGGGATATGGGCCAAATGAAGGCAAGTTTGGGAAACTTGGTCAGCATGGATGAGTTGGACCGAAGAGTCTGTTTCCATGCTGTATGACTCTATGATTCTGTGGTCAATGCATGTCATATACATGCAGCATTTTGTGATTGCAGGTGTACTTAATCTGAAATCTGTCAGTGCCTGATTAATATGATTGCCCATTGAAGGGTCTCACATTCTTCACAAGGGGAGCGTACTCCCACAGACCAAACAAAACAAATTTCCTCAATCACTCTGGGAGTGCAGGCAGCCATTTTTCATTTTCATTTCAGAGTTGAGAATCTAATGGAGTTGGATGGTTTCACAGATCGCACTCAAGAGAGTGAGTTTCAGTCTTCACCAGTTATTCTAGAGCCTCCCAACTTTTGCATCCATTCCTGCTTTGCGCTCCCTAGCATTTGAGTCACACCATGTCCCCATCCAACCCTTTTTGTTAAAGCTGTTCATCTCCTAAATTTACCCTTTGAGCCATAGGTGACTGCTAAGTTTTCACCAACGTTGTTATACAATGTCTCCCATGGAAACCAGGATGGTTGTGACTATCAATGCCCCCCATCCTGAGGTACCTGGTGATGCGGCATTTTACACAATTATATGTTGCCCCCTTTACAGTGATTGCACCGTCCGTGTCCCAGCATGCTGCCTCCAATTCTCACACATGATTTCACCATCATCCCTCATACAGCACTGGCCCTGATAGCACTCACTGACTTTTAGTGCACAAACTCCGAGGACTGGCTGTGACCATCTCTTGACTGACTTCAAAGGTCAATCCCAATGGAAAGTCCAGATCTGTTTGCAGCTGCCCAGCTGACTTATCTGTAAACCCAAGGCTGGTTGTAGCTGATCTACAGGACTGACCACTGTCCATTCCCGGACTGGAGTGACATGGACCTCCAAATCCTGATCCTGCTATAGAACTGACTGATTGTGGCCAAATCCCCGAACTGAGTTTGGAAGATGTCCTTGACCAACTGTGGTGGGACTCCCTGACTAGACAAAGGACTACTCCTCTCAGACATGGCCTTCTGATTGAAGCACTTGCAAACTATTGCTCTGTAAGCTGCTGGCACATAGTGACATTGCTGTAGCAAAGTGCCATAAAGGAACTGACCTTTTGTGACAAATATGACTGAAAGATGAAGAAAGACAGAACTATTGTGAGGTTGTATGTTTTGAAGTTTTGAGGCGGTAATGTGCTAAAAGGCAACGCCAGAGGGAGATGCTCTGAGCATCCAAGTAGGCACAAAGTAATCAAGCAATAAAGAAATAAGCAACCCTGAGGTGCATCCTATTCTAATGCAAGTGATGCGTGCCTGTCCCTGCATGCAAATTGGCTGATGAGCTCAAAGTGCAGTATTGAAGCGTTCAGCAGTGTTATGAGTTAGTTCGATACATGCTATTGAGATATGATGAGGCTAGTGATTTCCCGATGCCGATCTCCATGGTTGGAATGGCCCTGCCCATGGAGGGTGCCCTGAAATGTTGAAGAATGTTGGCCAAGATAGATGCCTAGAGATGATGCCAGCAAAGTGCAGTCAATCAGATATCTACTCTGACTTTCAATGCAGGAATTGGCACTTTCTAGTTTCTCCTCAGTACCTGAGAAAAGGGGAACCTGCATTTAAATAAGGTGAGATCAAGTAATGTTAATGCATACAAATAGGCCCCTCCATTGCTCACTAGTGAGGAGAACCTCATCAAGCCATTGATGTATTCACTGGTGGAAAAGATTCCTGTGTACCAACTCATGGGGTGGCATGGTGGCTCAGTGGTTAGCACTGCTCGCTCACAGCGCCAGGGACCTGGGTTCGATTCCAGTCTTGGGTGACTGTCTGTGTGAAGTTTACACATTCTCCCCGTGTCTGCATGGGTGTCCTCCCACAGTCCAAAGATGTGCAGGCTAGATGGATTGGCCATGCTAAATTGCTCATAATGCCCAGGGATGTTCAGGTTAGGTGGGTTAGCCATGGGAAATGCAGGAGTAAGGGAATGGGTCTGGGTGGGATGCTCTTCGTTGGGGTGGTGTGGACCTGTTGGGCTGAATGGCCTGTTTCCACACTGTAGGGATTCTGTGAACTCCATCAAATCCTTTTAACATTTTAAACACCTGATTAATCACCTCAACTTTTCATATTCATGGAAGTACAATCTGAATTTATACAACCTGCCTATATCATTCAATTCTTTAACCAGGAACTTCTTTGAATGTGTATCTTTAACAAACACTTAAAAACTGAAAGAAATTCTTACTAAGATTTTAAGGCAAAATACGCTAAATTAAGCTCATCTCCAAAACAACTTTAACGGAGGTGATTGAAAGTTAGCAAACATTAGTTTGCAACATTAGTACAGACTTAGCCATGCATTTCCGCTTATGAGTAGAATGGTCCCACCATCTAAGTAATAGGGAAGGAAGCAAATGTACATTATATATGATTATGGATAACCGAAGAGGTTGAATTTCTTCTTTGTTATTTTCAATAAGCATTAAATACAACAGACAGATTGCAGATTCCCTTTTCCATAATTTCACATTGTAAACTATCATAGTATGTTACAAACACACTGAAGCTGGCTGAAGTCTTCCTTCTAAAGTCCCTGATTCTATTCTATATGTTATCTCTAGACCTAACTCTTCTGATGCACTCCTAGTTGATCTTCCATATTCTGCCCTCCATAAGCTTGAAATTATCTAAAACTTTGCTGCCCGCACCTTAATACAAATCAAGACCTGTTCCCCATCTCCACCATGCTCACTTGAGCTGCACTAGATCCTGGTCAACCAATGCTATGATTTCAGAATTCTCAATCATTTCCAAATCTTTCTATCACCCTATCTTTGTAATCATGACCAGTCCCAAGACTCCCTGGAATATCTGTGCTCCTATAATTCAGGCTTCTAAAGCATCCTGATGTTAACTGTTTCATCATTGTGACCCACACCCACAGTTTGAATTTCCTCCCTGTATCTTTCTAGCTTCCTTTCCTTCTTTAAAACATGCAGGATCACAGAATTGTTACCAATGCACAAGGCCACTCTGCTCATTGTGTCTGAATCAGTTTATAACTCACCTTTTTACCAAAGCTTTTGATCATCTGACTCAATGTCTTATTTAGCTTTTGAATGCTCCTATGAAGTGCCTTGGAACATTTCATTATGTCAATGGTGTTATATAAAATTAGGTTGTTGCTGCAATTTCACTTTAAATTGTTAAAGAAATGAACAAGTTATGTTAGAAGTCCAATTATAAGCAATAAAAAGTTCTTGATTTTCTTATTTCACGTTAAAATACACAATAATCTGCACCTTCACAACTATTAAACAAACTTCTGTGAAATATGTACATGTGCTTTTTATATGATTTGCTCCAGTGCATTGTATTTTTGTCTCTACTAGATTGTTAAAACAAATTGAGAACCAAGCTGCCCCGTGATATTTGATTTTCTGTGTTCAAACTCTGATTTCTTTCAGGACATCTGGCGTGTAAATGTTGAATTATCATATCTCAAAGGGTTGACATTTTGGCAGGCTTGTTCTGAAATATATTTTGTGTTCCAAGCCTAGGACATTGTGCTTCTTAAATCAGTATGAAAAGATGATATTAAACAAATAGTAATAAATTGTGGAATACTCTAAATCTGGCATTACAGTTTGTGTGAGAAAAACAATTTGTTAGAGCAATTTAGTGACAGATGAAAAAAAGATGCCGTCCTTAATAGAATTTGGGTTAATATAAAAATTAATTTAATGGTGTATGTTAGTCGTGGGACAAAATAAAGATAAATGCAGTCATTTGCAATTAGTTTTGTTTCATATGGCAGTTCAGATGGTGGCACATATAAGTGATAATATTAGTCCACAATCATTCACATTTTCCAAACATGGAAAGAGGTGGTGGAGGTGAAAAGAGGCAGTTATAAGGTGGAGGGACCTGCATTTGAGTTGCACTTTTTACAACATGAGGACATTCCAGGTTACTGTAAACTCAACAGATTTGTTCAGAATTGTTGCTTTGTGAACCAATGCTGTTGCCAATAAACATTTAAGAGATCCTATGAATGAGGTGTAGAATTGGTTAGTTTGTTTTGTTGAAGCTTTGTTGAGGAATGTATCTTGTCGAGGACAGCAACTATTTGTGGACATATCATTATGAAGATGCTGAGAGGTTGTTTCTCCTTGTGGGAGAATTTAGGACTAGAGCGGCATAAACTCAGAATAAGGGGTCACTCATTTAAAATAGAGATGAGGAGGATTTTTTTTTTACTCAGTCTTTGGGATGCAGAGGAATGTTGAAAGTGGGTTGTTAAGTATACTCAGGGCTGAGGTAGACAGATTTTTAAGCAGTAATATTGAATCAGTTAGATCAAAATCCTGCAATACTTTCCCAAATGGCATATAGACTGTGGGGATTGTGAAGGCAGCTCACCACCACCTTCTCAAGGACAATTAGGGACTGACAATAAATGCTGGCTGAGACAGTGATGCCCACATCCCATGAGTGAATGAAAAAAATAAGTAAGGGAATCAAGGGTTATGAGGGAAAGACAAGAAAGTGGAGTTTAGGATTATCAGATCAGCCATGATTTCAGACTTGATGGGCCAAATGGCCTACTTCTACTTCCAGATCTTGTGGACTTCAAGTTGCTGGTATAAACCCAATGAAATGTTACACCTTGTTCAATTGAGGGTAAGTTAGTTTTCAGCGCTAATGTGATGAATAAAATTTGAGGATCTGCTCCATAATATTTGATCAATGGAACCAGTGCTGAAAGATAATTTTGTGACTATGGTGTGCTGTTAAATGACTGTAGGCAGCTCTTATAAGCCAGGTTTTTCCATTATGTTTTCTTAAAAATCTATTTGTGCAATCTTTTCTTTTCGTGTGTTTTATGTCAAAGTTAATACAAAATACCTTATTCCAGCTGTTTTCATTTCCTGTTTGTAAGTCTGTGAGAATCCTTTAATGTGTTTGGCTGCTTGGAAAAGAAATCACTCCAACTTTACACTGACAATCCCCAGGAAAGAGTGCTCCAATCAGTTGCAGGAACACTGCACATTAAGAAATATAACTCTTAAAGTACTGATTACTTATCGCTTCCAACTGCCAGTCAGTAGAAACTATGGAATAATTTCCGATTTCATTGTTTTAAGCTTTCTGTGGTATTAAATCAAGGACGTAACTTCTGAGCCAATGGTTTTCACATGTTTCTCCAGCTCCATCCATTTCAATTCTGAATCCATTGAGACTTCCTTGGAGGTCAGAGGCAAGTGACCTTGCTTCACTGCTGATGGCAAACTCCGGACCATTAATCAATTTAGTTATTCACTCACAAATAGCCAATAAATAACCAATGATTACCTTGAAGCAAAGTCCCTTATGCTAACCTTTTTTGTTTAGATGACTCGCAACAAAAAATCTGATAATAAAATGGAAACAGCACTTTCCACTTGTGTAGGGTCATATAATGTTTTCTAATTGACTCCAAATACACTGAGGCATAATTCAGTTAAGACGCTTTTCTGTTAATGAATTTCTTCCAGAACTCACCCTCTCCCATGTGGTGGGCTGAAGGGCCAGTTTCTATGATGTATGACTCTATGATTCTATGACTTACTAGCAACACTCTGATCTACATTACATTTTCACGGATAGACAGATATCTGTCGCTGACAACTCTCATGAAGAAGTGAACCAAAAGACTCCAACATCTGATGCTTTTGTCAGGTTTTTTGTGTTAACTATCTGCAACACTGAAGCAGAAAAGAGAATTTTGTATCTACGAGGCTCTGATTCATTGTAATGCACCAAATGGAAACAGGTGACGATCGTGCCCATTCATCTGTATGAGAAATAACTTCTAAAGATGACATGAAATTTCCAGTCACTTTTGTCATCGATTAGCAAAGCCTCAAATTTTTGAAAAGTATACACTGACTATCATGTTTTGCCAGATACAGTTAGCAACAATGTCTTTAGGGTGGGCTGTTTGATCTGAAATCCCATCTGTCCTCTCATGGGAGTGTAAAAAATTCCATGAGATGAAAGAAGAGCAGGTATTGCTACCATCCTTTATCCCTCAATCAACATCAAAAATACAGATGAAGTGGTGAACCTCACATTGCTGTTTAGGGGAGTTTGATCTGCATAAACTGGCTGCTATGTTTCCCACACTACATTTCAACAGTACTTCATTTGCAGTAAAGCTTTTTACCCTGTGGTCCTGAAAGGCGTGTGAAAGGCATTCAAGTCTTTCTCACGCATGTTGCCAAAACTGTACGATAAGCTACGCTATGGGATGTTGGTCTTCTGAAAGTGCAGATTCTTTTCTTAACTATTCCTGAATAATTCAATAGTTTGAATTAAACATGACGAAATAACACAGAGAAATGGAATTGGCACAAAAACGATTCCTGCAATGATATGAATCGAGCGACTTTGAATTAAATGATAACTATTTAGCTTTCTGCAGTAGGATCTAGCTAAATAGATTTTAATACTGGGAACGATAATCTATTCATGTCAATGTCAAATTATAGTTAAATTATAATTTATAAGTTATAAATTATAACATCAACGTTATGAAATCAAGAGCACTATTGTAATAATATGCTACTTAGAAATTGCATGGTAACAGTTCATAGCAATCACACCATATCAATTGTATAACTGGCAGATTTTAGATATGCTTGTATCATGTGTAGATTTACTGATTTTCTTCCTCACACCATAGCAAAACCAAATAGCCAACTTGGCGTTCAATGGTTGGAATCTAAGTGACAGATTTCAATTGTATTAGACTCAAACTGGCTTCTGTAAGTAGTGGAATGTCCATCTTAAATAAAATAATAGCTCTTTTGGGACACTAAATGCAACATTGGCCAACTGAATGGCATGTTGGGAAAACTGAAAACAGAACAATGTGTTGGGAATTGGATCAGGTCAGACAGACAGATATGCAAACCAGTTACATTGATTGATTATGTTGAATAGGTATTAATAAGACAGCGGAACTGAGATATTAAGCCAAGAAGCTTGCAGTATTTATTGTCAAATTGGATCAAGCCAGACAGATATGCAAGCCACTCACCTTGACTGATTATTGAATAGGTGTTGATGAGACAATGCTGCAAGGTTTCAGGTGGAACAACAGATCGGAGTTTCAGTAGACAACACAGTCTGGAGGTGGAGGAACACAACAGGCCAGGCAGCATCAGAGGAGCAGGAAAGTTGACGTTTCGGTTCAGAACCCTTCTTCAGAAGCTGTGTTCTTCAAGCTCCACACTGTGTTGTCTCTGACTGCAGAAACTGCAGTTCTTGCTCTCTCTGAGTTTCAGTAGTATTGTTTTTGAGACAGCCCAATTCCTTGGGTTGGCTCAATCATTAGAGAAATTACAATATCCAATACTGTCTTTTGTGACACCCTTCCTGGGACGGAAACTCAATTTACATGGAGTATCTGGATTATGCTAAGTACATATTTACATCAAAATGCTGTCACTAAATGATAGTAAACCACTGTACTTGCGAATGACCTGGATAACTGATTAAAAGAGACCACTCAAATCAGAGGGCCCCCTCACGCACTCCAGAGAGAATATCAACACCAAAAAGTAGGAATCTGGGGACCAAGAAAAACAGCTGTAATTGGGGTAGTATAAAGTTCTGTATCATCTTGCACTTTCAAAGCACATTTTGAACCATTGTGACAGTTTTACAACTGTAAGGTGACTTGGGAAATTAGAGGGGAAAGGGTTTCATAGAACTGCATGTATGTATCTTGTGTTTTAATGGGAATAAACCATGTCTCATGGTAAACCATGTCTCAGTATTAATGTAAAACAAGTCCCACTATGTGAGCAAGTAGATCAGACACACATGAAAAACAATGCTTACACTGCTTTCTGTGAATTTAAATCTCTGCTGCCTAAAGCTTTATGGTGTGTGTAGATGTCACACGTGAGAGATACCATCTCTTTTAAATGTGTTTTCTGGATGGATGGAGCGGCAACTGAGAACTATAGCTCACAATAAGCCTAGGGCTCCAGGGCAAATACAGCAAATGGCAAGGCAACAGGCCAAGCATGTGTTAGAGATGGCTCAAAGCATGTTTTTAACATAAACCCCAGCTGTGCAGCGCAAAAACCTGACCATGGAACTTGTGGGCAGAGCAAGAGTGTTCCCATGTACCAGTAAGTCATGTAGCTAAAGTGCTGTTATTAGGTCCTTGCAGCAGAGGAGATTAGGGCTGAAAAAGCCCTGGGAACCACTGACTGCTCTGTACTACAGATGAACTAGGGCTGAGAAGAGCTGTGGAACAGTGATTACTCTGTGCAACTGCAAGCTAGGGTTCTGTTCGGCCCTGGGAGTAAGGATTTCTTAGTGCTATTGAGGAGCTGGGGCTCAGGGAAATCCAGGAGCTGTTAGTGAAGCTAAAGTGAAGCTGTCTGCCAGTGAAGCAATAGATCATTAGAGACGAAGTAACTTGCATAAAAGACAATATTTCAGAATACTCAGAATAAGTGTGTTCTTATTATAAAGGAAAAGTCTAAAAGAAAGACCCACCATCCACAGTTAACTAAAGAAATTAAGGCAAAACAACAAATGTAAGCAAAAGGCAAAAAACTGAGCAAGATGAGTGACAGGTTAGAGTTCAGTTGGAATATAAAGAAAGGCAGAGAATGACTAAAAGTTTAATCAGGAAGAAGAAGTTAGGAAGCTAGCTGGGAATGTAAAAATGAATAGCAAGAGTTTCTACAGCTGTTTAAAAGAGAAAAGAACAAGTAAAGTACTTGGTCATCGAAGAGTCAGAATGGGGAGGTGACAGTGGATAATAAGGAAATGGCGTTTGAAATGTACAGATACTTTGCTGCTCACTTCACTATAGTGAACACAAAAACATTTCAGCAATAGCTGTAAATCAGGAGGTAGAAGGAAGAGATGAACAGAGTTAAATTGCAATTGTGAGGAAGCAGTAATAAACAAACTGATAGAGTTGATGGACTGACAAGTCTCCAGTTCCAAAAGAACTTCATCCTATGATGTTAAAAGAGGTGACTAATGAACTGTAGATGTGCATGTGTTAATTTTCCAATATTCCCTCAATTCAGGAAAGGTTCCATCATTCTGGCAAATAGCAAATATAACCCTTTGATTTAAGAAGGATCAGACCAAGTTATATTAGCCATTGTATTAATTCATATTAGTTAGTGCAGTGTCGCTAGATTTTTGTCACAGAACGGGAACATTTGTCAGTATATGCTAGGATTTCTAAGGATAATATTTTCAGTAAGGTCCCGCTGTTTACAAGAGTAACATTCTGGGAAAACCTCATGAGCATTGGATTCACAAGCAACAAATGTATTTTACAATAGGAGTTAATCCGATTGGTTCCAAAAAATGTGATATGTCCAGTCTCCCATAAATGATAAAAGACAGTAAAAACAATGTTTCAATACAAGTAAGGATGCCATATTTGAAAATTGCATAACAACGTAAGAAATATATAAAACTGTACAGACTTGCCCTCATAATAAGACTTTTCAGCAGAATGTAATGATTGTAACAACAGTGAGCACATATGGGTGAAGACTGGCAAATTATGTCCGTGCAGCGTGCACATTCTAGCCCAAGAAATGCACTACAGCACATCATGGATACCTTCTGTATGTTAGGATTTGTTTTACATTTATTTAGATACTTCTTCATTTTATGCTATTTTCTCCAAGTTTTCTTCTTTCATTTTCATGAAAACTATAGATAAGTGAACATTGGAGCCAGAATGAGCAAAATGGTGTTCGGAATGTTTTGTGTGGGTAAGTGAATTTGCGAATGGTGAATGTGAAAGTGGGAGTTTCCTTCTTTGTTTCTTATTGTCAACTTATATTAATTGCTAAGGTTATGTTAATTGTTGGATATTTGGAACATCTAATTAAAGAAGATTCTGCTTTTAGGAATTTTGTTGTGTAATTTAATTCAGATAAAGAAGTGTGCCATGGTTAAAATGAAAATGAAAGGAATGCTATCTCACAATTCATATTTAATTGACAGTATATTTACAACAAGAGAGTGCCATAGATTGGAAATGTCTGATTTACATCCTGCTCACTACTGTCTTAAATCCATGTGATGCAACAGAATCAATGACACTGTAGCTTCCTTTGGGGTGACCCAATGTGGGACAAAAGGATTTAGCACTTGTAGCTTTTTGTCAGGTTAAGATATTTTATTCCACCCCACTCTTGAGCTCTGAAAGGTTGGTCAGTCCTGGTTTGTGCAAAGTTTGACCAGTCTCTGTGCACGTGCCATTTCTCTGCTTGGCAGAGAGGGTTTGTTAGGGCAAAGTGCCAAGAGGTACTGGAAATTTCCTCATTATGCTGCCCGACTCAATTCCAGATTTTAGGACAACACTGTGGGAGAACTTATCATCTATTGTTATGATTCCAGATGAGGTTTGTAACTGTGTTCTTGTCCTATTGGGCACCAGTAACTTCTCTAAAAAAAATTAAGCTAAGCTTGAAATAACAGGTATTTAAGAAGAGAATAAATTCACAAGATCCATGCTTTTAATCAAATAGGAGAACTTTTTTGGTAATAAATTTAACAAGCAAAAAAAATTACTATCTGTCTTATACTCCAATACAGGCAGTCTCTGGGTTACGAATGGATTTTGTTCTAGTGTCCATTTTCAAGTCGATTTGTAGACATTCAAAACACAGAATAGGTTAGTTTAAAGTATAGGAAATGTTTGTATATTGGATCTTTAAACTTACATCCCTATATTAGATCACGTTAGTACGTCAAATGTTCATAAACCAGGAACCTTCTGTGTACAGAATTAACATGAGGTCAGTATGAATCATCAGGCAAACTGTGTTCAAACACAAAGTGCAAACTGCTCACAAATTGGGAGTCATAATCAAGATAGGCCCCTCCACCAGCCACCCACTCAGGGGCCAATGATCAACTTCCTACTCTGTCTTTCTCAAGAGAGATTTAAGGATACATTAAGGATACAGCTCTTGATATCATTCAACAATAGCTTCAATTCAACCTGAAAGCCATCTTGCTTCTTCTGCCTGCAATGAGTTATTAGGCAGGAAGACTCCAGCGTAATTGCACTAAAGAACAGCTTACTTGTTAGTTCTAAATTGCTTCTTCTGAGACTGTAGCACAATGCATTTACAAGGCCATTACCCAGTATCTAATAACTGGTACAATCACAATCACACTGGCTCAATGTATTCTCAGCCATCTGGAGGAATGGCCATCAGTGTAGGAAGAGGTCAGTGTCCTTCTCTAGTATGACAGCATAAGTGTCATTGCCTTCTCTCCAGTCCCTCACACTCATTCTATCTCTGCTATTACAGCCACTTTCTACCAAGGCTCATGCTCTACCACCCTCACTGTTGCCTGCAACTTCTTCCCTCACTCACGGTCACTCATCCCAAACCCTGTAAGCCCTCTCTGCTGCTTACTCATTGCTCGGGACACATCCTCACCTGCACAAGTAACCGTTGTGCCACCCACCTTCATTTCCTTCAAGACCATCGTCTCTCTCATTCTAGGAAGAAAGCAGCCCACAAAAGGGCAAAAAGACAAAAGGTGGCTGGTAGGTTCCCTGCCATTCATCTTCTTGCCCCTTATGTGGAGAGGATCCAGACTCTGACTGGCACGAGTGGCTGACTGGCTATTTCCATTTCCCGGGCAGGTATCAGACTGTGTGCTGGGACCCCTTGACTGAAGGCTATCTCCCTTGACTTGAATGAGGACAGCTGACAATCAAGACCAGCTTCCTGTCTTTGTGCCTGTGCTAAATGGCATGGCAAAGTTACAATACTGTGAGCTTGGTACCTCTGGCTGAGGGGCAAGGCAGAGGAAGACATGTTGTGAGCATCCAGGTATACACAAAGTGTGCACACTAAGATAGCAAGTGAAGAGCTTGGAGGTGCAGCCTGCTGCAATCTGTGAGCTGGGTTTATGTCCCTGCTGGCACTGTGTCCTTGCTGTAGCATTACAGTGATAGTTGCTGGTCCATCCCAACATGATGTGCAAAAGTGTTCTGTAGGTGGATTAGAGAAGTACCACGAGGGTTATTAGAGGCTGCACATGTCAGATGCTAATGTTGGTGGACATGGGGGTGATTGGACACATATCCTTGGAGTGTCCCCTGACTGCCTGGTACTTAGTTTCTAATATAGTGGTCCTTTGGAAGAACCAGCACTGAGCTGAAATTGCTATGTACCTGCTTAGACTTTCATGTCAAGAATTCTCAGCATCTGGTTTGTTTGCAGGGGGTGATGGAGGGATTTGATAGAAAGGTGGATATTTATGAGGTGAAATGTGTATTTAATAAGGTTATTAATAAACAAGACTCCCCCTCCTCTCTGCAACTTTCTGCTTCCTAGCGAGAATCTCACCTTGGCACTTGGAACTTAGTTAAAAGATGCAGCAAGTTGTTCCTGATATTAAGATAGGCTTCTCACCCACTTTTGGCACATTTCTCACATTGTCCAGGCTTCTGTATGATTCTCAAATTTTTAAAAGTTTTTAAAAAACAAGCAATTACAGACAACATTAAGGGTCGACCTGTTTTTATTCATTGTGGAATGAGGGCTTTGCTGCAGTTTTAACCCTTGCTCCATTTAACAAGAACATCTAAATTAAGAAAATCACCTCTGTATATTTAAGATGTTGAAAACAAAAACAGATTTATTGTGAGCGAAACTAAATGTTCACCTCAGAACTGATTCCAATTTTACATAACTAGCCAAAATATTCCCAAAACATTGAAATACGCCTTTAAGAAAATCACCGCAATTATTCATTCTGTAGATCTTAGGGGAAAAAATAATTTGAAGCCTATTACACTTTAACAGATCCATTGAACACAGTAATTCATTTGCACCATTTAAAATGAGTTTTAAATACAATAGATAGTGCAATACTGGTACAATGGTTAGGGAAGTTGCCAGGGATTTATATAAACACTTTTTCTACCTTAATGGAGTCTACGGCACAAAACATGCGCTAGATTTCTTGGAGCTGGCCAGATTGGACTGAGAACAAACTATCCCTGAAGCCCACTGATCCAATTTTCTGATATCTGATGATCATTCTGTGTCTGTGCAATTGGTGCAGCAGATGGCAATTCAACCGTTATCTATTGCTCAGTTTACAGAATTAACTTCAAATTACATTAATGGTTAAACAAGCATTTTATCGAAAGGTACAAGCAAAAGTAAATAAATTAGACCTACAGGTCATTCAAAGAAAATGGGTTTCTTGTTCTATTTTACCAGTTCAATGACATAACATGCAGGCAGGCAGTCTGCCTCCAGTGAGCACTTTTCTTTAATAATATCAAAAGAAAATAAATGGTGGTGATGCCCAGAACCAAGGGCAGAGCAATGAAACAATCTATTCACCAAGAATTATGAATATTCTTGTTAGACAGGTGTTACATTATAGCATATTTCCATGATTTCTTTCATAGTGTCATAACCAACTTAGGAAGGTGTGCTCATTGTTTGTGTCATTCCTCCACCAACCATCACGGAGGTTGGTGAAACAAGGGCCTTCTTGAGAAATCTCACACACACACAC
>NC_063359.1:19065041-19071647 GCF_021869965.1 Rhincodon typus | reverse complement strand
ACACACACACAAACATATATACCCACACACACACACACACATATACATGCACACACACATACATACACACACACACGCACATATACACACACAAACACACACATGTATATACACACACACACGTATATACACACACACATATACCCATACACGCACACACACACACGCACACACACAAACACACACACACACATACACACACAGATACATACACATCCACACATACACACATACACACACACACATATACACACACACACACATATATATATACACACACACGCACACACACCTGGAAAACGATAAATCTCTACAGTTTCACCACAAAAGAGCTTGGGCCAAGCAACAAATAGCTAGAAAAAGATTTAGTCACAGATAGTTCAAATACGGTTTGAATTGTAATGGCTTTCTACATAACCTATTGGTCCTTTGATTTCTCCATATATCAGTTATGGCTGGTCAAATTCTGTTTTATTTACAGATAGTGGGTGGAATTAGATCACTCCACTTGCAGTGATCAGGTCTTCCAGTTCGCCTCCACTGTGACACTTTGTTGAAAGGGATTTTAGAAAGCGGTCAAAGACTTTTGATCCCCAGGGCAGTTTCTTTATGACTGTGTTAAAGATCAGTATATTTTACAGGTACAAACTGGGTCTCCAGCCCAGACAGGCAGGGTACCTTTAAGACAGTTAGATATCACAATATGTGACATTCCTGTGTAAAGGTCTTTACCTCACCTTCATAGCACAATGCAGAGAGTGCGGTACATAGTTAGTCAGTCAGCTCTGATTAATGTTAAGGTTATGTAATGTAATGTACTATTGGTAAGGACAGGACTCAGATTATGTGTAAATCTGAGATCTTATAGCATTGTAGATAACATCGTTAATAAACTTCGAGGCATCTGCCTCAACAAGAACCAAATCTTCATGGTTTTCATTAGATGGGCTAAACGATAGGGAAGCATTCAGATTATGCCATTCTTGCAGCTGTCTTTAATCCAAAAAATCATGTCACACATACCAATCCAATAAGAAAAAATATTCTAAAGTAAATGATAAAAGACTCATCAGTACTTTGTGACACTTAGGATTTAATTCAGCTAGTGTAATAAATTGAGGATGACAGATCTTACAAACATTATGATCCATACAGAATGATTTGAATATATTTCCTTTCATTTTTGTTCTAGCTAAATTTTATGCAGCTGAGATTGGAAATAAATGGTACGACTTTGTTGACTTTTCATCAAGGTGTTCTATTTACTAAATAGCAAAGAAAGAAATCCAGCACTCAGACTTTTACAACAGAAATATAAGGTACATGTGCATGGCCACAGAGAATCTGATATGTTCCAAAAATAGGACTTGTCTGAAATTTGAAGAGCCTATTTAAACATTTATGGGATAAATATTGTCAGTCATGGATCTGGCTGCATTAAATCAACCAGGACAATGAATATAAGGAAATTTATTTTACAGCTACCTGTGCACGCTCCAGCCCATTCTGACCATCTACTTCACAGTCTAACTAGCCACTCTTAAAGAACAAATTATGGAGGTCCAAAGAGAAATCAATTTCATGTTATTCATTTTGTTGTCCCAAAGGGTGCACCTACAGGGTCTTCCCAAAAATCTCTGGCTCAAGGCTGGTTCGTGAAAAATCCCCCACGCTAACCCCCAAACCAAACTGCTTGCCTTGTCCATTCAGAACCACACAAGTTCAAGTGTTTCCTAACCAAAAATCTGCTGTTTTGTATTGCTGGCATTTAAACTGAACTCAGGTTGATGTGTTATTGCATAGTTTCCAGATCAGACATGTAGTGTACCTTTAAGACAGTTAAATGGCATCACAACATGTGATGTTCTGATATAGAGCTACCAACCTTGTCTTCAGTCACTTACCTTCTGCTGGATTCATTGTGCTGTGTTCAGTCAATCAGTTATATGTACGTAATGTACAGTAACATCATTAAGCACAGACCCAGATTAAATACAAGTCTGGGATTCCAGCAATGTAAATAGTTTGTGCTTTTCATAAGCTTCAAGATATCACTCTCAACAAAAACCCAGTCTTGATGGTATTTGTTACCCGAGCTATTGGATGGGGCAGTATTCAGACAACAGCATATTGATACTGGTGTTAGACCCAAGAAACCTTGTCATGGTGCCACATCATAGGTTTCAGGCTGAGAGACTGACAAGGAGAGCAGTCACTTCCGACTTCATACCTTTTTTGGTTCAAACTGAATTTCCTACAAAGACAAAAGATTGACCTGTCTTTTTGCCAAGGTTTGCAGTTCCCCCTCAAACCAATATTCCCGAGACAATTAATATTCCTCTATTCACTTGTAATTATGTCTTTCCCAATTCTGCTTCCAACACAATTATAGATTGAATATGCAAATAAAGTAACAGCTTATTTAACTACAGTTAAATTATTATGTACAGTATGTATTTTATAAATCATTACATATCATAATTGTTTAAAAAATTGTATCTCCCAGAGATATTTATCATATTGGCACAGACACGAAGGACTGAATAGCTTCCTTCTGCATTGCAACAACTTTGTGATTTTGTGATTCTGAGGCATACATCCTGTCACAACAATGATTAGTAATTGGATTTTAGGTTACCCATTTCCACTTGTCTGTCAGCTATATACCTATGTGAATAAGATTGATTTAGATTACAAATTAAAATGTACAGCTGGCTGGAGATAATATTAATATAGGCTTGGTTGAGTTTAAACGAAATACCCTGGTTATAATGTTAAGTACTATTGCAAGGCTGTCACATTATCCTTACTTGAACTTGCACTCATCAGAAACTCAGTTGCAGACATTAGGATCCTTTACAAGGTAATTGGAAACTCCTGCCATGCCATTTTACTTTTCGTGCCCTTGTAGGTACGTGAAAGGCTTGGGATAACAGAGCTTCATGTTGAGATGTTTGCACAGCTGGTGTTTTGGTAGACCAGGGCTTATTAACATGTTTAATGTGTTTGCCATTGTGGCTCTGGCTGCAAACTGGTGTCTTTTTCAGAGGCTTTGCAGCCTGGGATGCCCTTTTCACTAGTTCTTAGGTGGGCTGCTGAATAGAACACTTTACAGTGGTGCACCGTTGTCTCTGAGGAATTGAAACCTTGTCGGAATCCTATTTCACATTTCAGCAGAACTTCTTCTGTCAGGGAATGGAAGGATGTCAACTTCAGCCTTGGAAAAATATGTGGCTCGGACTTTAAACTAACCATCTGTCTTAATGAGTGAGAACATGAAAAAAAAATACTAAAATTGCATTCAAAATATAGCATACATTTGTGAAGCTTCCATTTAAAAGGAACTGTTTTACTGGCATTGGCTTTGTCTTTCAACATAACTACATTCATTAATCTTTGAATGGAGGAATTGAAAAGCGACACATTGTAGCCTAACACTGTGGTCTTTAAATGAGTAATCAGCCCATAACAGTGGTTAGGAAGAACATCTTTCCTTGCTTATGAGGTACTGTAACTGGTTGCTTTGGCAAACTTTGCCAATGGCAAGTCCCAAACACTATTGTTTCTCATTGCAACCATAACTCCACAGCACCTCAATCCTGGTTTAATCTGAAAAAAATCTACACTGCAACCCTTCCATAGTTCTCATAACTTGTCACATGATGGCCTGTCCATAATATTCCAACTGTGACATGGTGAAAGTCTTGTACAGGTTCAATATTACTTTTATACTTTTTATTCAATACTTCTAGCTACAAAATTTAAGATTCAGTTCTGCTAAAAGATCATTGGCCCAAGATGTTCAGTCAGTTTGCTCTCTGTGATGCTGTTAATCCTGCTAAGCATTTCCAGCACTTTCTTTTTTTGTATTTCAGATTTACAGAATCTACAATATTTTGGTTTTGTGATGATTCACTTTACCTTTTATGATCTTATTGACTTGTTGAGCCTAATGGCCTCTGTAACTCCTACTTATGTCTCTCTTCTATAATAAAATGATGCTTCATCAGAACTCTCTTTTTTGCTGTACTTTCTTTAAATATCTAAGGTTTAACCCCAGCTGAACACAACCCACCATATTTCACCATTTTGAGAAACCGTCGTATCCTTCCTTTTACCATTACATCTTCCAACTTTCCTTCTGACTCTATTCACCTGAATGTCTTGCACAATTACCTTTGCAAAAGATTTCCTATGCTTGTTGAAATTCTGCAACAACCCATATATTTTATTCTCTTCATTGATTCTTTATCAATATAAATTCATAGAATGTTGATTATTAAGATTCATTGTACAGCTTGCTAAGGAAACTGAAGTCTGAAGGTGTTTAACAATATTCCATGAAAAACCTTCGAATATAATTAGTACAGATATAGAAATTTGATATGATTCCTGTGAAATGCACTGTCTGTGTAGTTGTTTAAATGGTGTGGTCATTATGTACAACCTTCCCATTAGCCGTGCCAATTAACATCAATTGACATAGCTAGGAGACATACAAGTAATTTCATCAGCATGTTCCACTTATTAGAGTATTATTTGTTCAAAACCTAATACACAATTTTATCAAGTAGATACAATAACAAATAATCAAAGAATATTTTTGAACATACATTCACGTAATGCTTCACAATTGCCTGGATCCTTTCCAAAGTTGCCATTTATAGTGAGTACAAACTGCATTTGAAGAAACATCACAATCTTTCCGATTCACAACTTTAAATACTTATTCTTGGTCTTATTAGAAAGGGTGAGTGTTTTGGATGGAAAAAATATCCTTGGATCAAAGTGCAACTGAGTCCAACTGTCCAAATCTTAACAGCAAAATGAGCACCTTTTCCCACAATATATGACCTTCATACTGCATCACCACAGCATCAAGTATCCTGTAATTCCATGTAGAAAAAAAAACTGAGATGTTTATCAAAGCTTAAAAATTCTTTGTTCCAGCGTAACATAAATCTTCCCAATAGATAAACACAAGCAAGTTCTTATAGTGGGCAGCCGAACTATGGCTTTGTAGTCTTCTGTCTGTCATTGCCTTCTGATTCTCCGATATATAACAATCTTCTAATTGTGTGGTTTTTCAGTCCAGTTATAGTGTTATAATTCCCATGGTGACGAATAAATTTTAAAAAGAGACTTGAATTTCTAGTGACCAACTCAAAGGATCGTGCCAGAAGTTTTCATGTTTGAAAACTTTTGTCATAACAACTGACATTATTTACGAGGCAACTAATGCATTACATTACAGAAGAGATGTCCATCCCCTTAAGTTCCTAACATGATCAAAAAAACTAAAGTCACATTTGTATTCTATACTGGGGGCTCTTTCTACAGGATTATATTCTTTCCGTGAACCATTCAAAGTTAATTCCAGGCTCCACAGGCTCGCTTCTCCCTAATTCACCGAGTTGTAATATCCAGAGTCTGTCAAACGTTGTTTCACTCTGTCCACTGAGAATCCTCTGTCTGGTTTCTAACAGCAAAACTCACCCTGGCAACTCCTCCTGCCTTAAAACTCTATGGATTCTATAGGGAAGTAAGATCATAAAAAGTTTTAAATACAGAGGTGGATCTCTAACAAAAACAGAAATTGTTGGAAAAGCTCAGCAGGTCTGGCAGCATCTGTGGAGACAAGCAGAGTTAATGTTTCAGGTCTAGTGACCTTTCCTCAGAACAGAGGTGGGAATCTGAAGCTTGAGGCATTATTGCAACCTAATATAGGTAATTGAGGACCATGGTAATGGCTGGTTTGGACTTAAAGCATGATGTTATATCCCTCTTTTAGATGTAAGCATACCGATCACAAACAAGGATTGGTGAAACAATAATGTGTATTCTTTATTTGAAATTAAGACTAAATACAGGTAATGTTCAGCAGGTGGTTGTGGAGCACACATCTGACCTCATCTACTGCTGCTTCTGACTGAGCCTAATGATTTGACAAATACATTACATAATGTTGATTGATAATTGTTTAAGATAAGTCACTGAAAGGTATATGCACATGACATCACATGACATATTGTAGTCACAGTGTTGGAGAAATTGAAGTACATAGGAAGGTGGGAAGCTGAGTGGGAGAACACAGTATAGCTGAGTCTGGTTGTGGAAGTGGTGCAGATGAAGATGTTAGCAGATGTTGGTAACCAAGATAGATGGAGCTGGACAACATTATAGTTGTCAAAATAGCTATTCTTTGTGATGGAAAGAATATAGAACTATAAGGTCAGCTTGAGATCATGTACAATGCTAATCTTGTGCAAAATTCTGGTTTGTCCTGAGCTATTTACTGAGATGCAGTGGAGCTTAGAACAGGAGGAAGTAAGGTGATATAAGTGGTAAGTATATGGAGCTTCTGACCAACATTTCCAAGCACTGACTGTCACACTATCCTGCTGAAAATATATATTCAGTTTTAGAAATAACTAATACTGGTCTCAAAAGGATAAGAAGTTTTACAGCATTCAATTCTTCCAGATAACCTTGAAAATCCCCAACAAGACTGAACAGCGCCTAATCCTTCACAGCTGAATCTAAAGTCTTCCTTGCAGCACTGTACCATTCATTTGGAGTTTAAGCTATTACAGTTACCTCACTTAT
>NC_063359.1:19046254-19064541 GCF_021869965.1 Rhincodon typus | reverse complement strand
TTACTTCAGCAATTGCATGTGTTCTAGGAGCTGAGCAGAGTGAATAGACAGTTAATCACACATCTTGATGTATCTGAAAATATATTTTCTTGTAATTTGAGAATGCTATTTATTTTGATTAAAAATTGAATATACCAGTTTTCATATTTTGTCTTTCAACTGTCCAGACTTGTCATGAACAATGGAAAATTATTTAAAGGGAAAATTTCCTTCTTAAATTATTGATTATTGTAATTCCATTTTAAAGGTGTTTTCTCAGTCACACATATAATTGCCTACACATATTCACCAACATCATTCAGTACAAACTTTTCCAGAAAGATTTGCTACACACAGAGGGAGCCAGATTATGTTATTGTTAGACTTTGGTACTGCATTCAAACTAGAGTGACCAGGTCAACATATTGTTGCTTTTAAACTTCTGTTATACACCAGCCATGGATTAATTTGTACTCTCAGCTCTGAGCCAAAGGTTATGGATACACGTCTCACTCCAGTGACTTGAGCACAAAAACTTGGCTAACACTCCAGTGCAGTAGTTATAGGGCTGCACTAATGGAGGTGCTGTCTTTTGAATGAAATGTTAAAACAGGCCCTGCTCTCATTGGCACTATTTTGAAGAACAGTAAGGGAATTAATCTGAATCTTTAACCATTATAATTTGAAATAAAGTCGATTATCTAGTCAGTATCACATTGTTGTTTGTGGCAGCTCATCGTATACAAATTGGCTATTGAATTTACTACACTTCCAAAGTACTTTGTTGACTGTAAAGTTCTTTTTGCTATCCTGAAGTTGTGAAAGATGCTATATAAATGTAAGTCTTTTGTTACGTGCCATTTTCTCATATAGAGAAAGCAGGCAAGCATCCTGTGCCATAGCCTCTGACACTGCCGTTCTGTAATCAAATATTAGGAGGTGGGAATGACCTAGGTCAATGCTTTCTACCTTATTTTCACAGTGAAGGGTTGTGAACCTATGAATGACCACTGCTGGCTCTTTGTGGTATTTGCCATTGTGGAAGGCAGTCCTCTGTTATCAATCTTCCTTTGTCTTTGCTTTGTCTTGGGCCAATCTAGCCATTGTTGGTAGAGGAGACATCACTGTAGAGTATCAACAAAAGAGACATTGTTCTTGTTTGAAAGAAGGTTTATTACATAATAGCAATAAGCACAACTAAAGGTGGCCAAGCATAATTATAGGATCTTAGGGAACTGGCTTAAATACATCTGCTCCCACTGAAAGCTGGAGTAGAAGTCCTTTTCCTCACCTACAGTCTGTCTGTGGCATCAGTGGAATGGGTGGAACCAATGTAACATGAATGTTCATCCAGTCTTACATTGACTTACACAACACAACCTTCTGTTCAACAAACTGAGCATTAAAACTTTAACTAGAAATAATTTTGATGTTTATAGTATCACACTTTCAGACACTTCAAAAGGATTGGTTTAACTGGTAAGGCAACCTTATAAGAATTTACTTTGGTCTGCAGAAAGCTATCACCTGCACATAGCTGCACATTATTTCATTGTGGGAGAGGGATGCTGAAAACAGTCTTGAATTTGAAGTATGTGACAATTGGAGTGCTTCTGGTGACATTGCTGACAAAGGTTGGATACAGCTGTGTAAAAGCACAAAATCAGAAATTGCTGGAGAAACTCGACAGCTCTGGCAGCATCTGTGGAGAGAGAAACAGAGTTAATCTTTCTGGTCCAGTGGCCATTCTTCAGAACTGATTTGCTGTGTAAAAGCACAGTTCCACAGCCCAGGCACTCCAACCCTCACTCTACTTCAGTGCACTTCCCTATTCCCACAATTCCTGAAGATTTCAACACATAACCTCTGACCGCCAACTTCTCTGCCCCCACACTCCCACTCTACTGTCCTTGGTCAGCTAACATATCCGTTGTTATAGCTCTACTCTGTACCAGCTGATTGAAAAGCACAGAAATCCTTCAATCTCCAATTGGTGTTTCTTGAACAAAAACAGAAGTCGCTGGAAAAGCTCAGCTGGTCTGACAGGATCTGTGAAGAAAAATGTTGGAGGTAACGTTTCGGGTCTAATGACCCTTCCTCAGAACTCTTCTTCTGCCATCTTTGCCTCTGTGCACATTTCTTTAGACAAGAGTCTTCTCCCTGTCCCACAGACTCCTTCGCCCAGTTCCAACGCTTTCCCTTTACCTGGACCCCTCCCTCTGACCTTTTACCTGCACTCGATCTCTTCATTGAGAACTGTTGATGTGACGTTGGTTGACTTAATTTCTCTGCCCCCCTCACCAAATCCAACCTATCTCCCTCCGAAGTGATGTTTCTTGGCTGTCAGTCAAATAGATTTTCTTCCCATCTCTATATTTTTGTAATTATTGATAAAGTATTCAAAGAAAATGTGAAAGCTTTCGTTATAAGTTAATTCTTGATGGGTTGTCTTTGAGTTGCTCACGTCAGTAACCAGGAGGTTAATCTTCAACTCTTGGTCTGTATTTTCCAAATATTTGATCAAGTGTCAATTTTGGTGAGTTTAGTGGAGGCTTTCTCTCCACGAGCTGTAGTGACTTACTCATGCAATCTTGCATTGCTCATCTCATTTGTACCAGGCCTGCCTTGCTCTGTTCTTGCATTATCCTGTGTTCACTACCACCCTCTGGTGTCCATGTCACTGGTGCCATATTTAAACCCAGCTACTCACTGTTGCCATTGCTGCAAACCAGGAAGTTCATAGAATCCCTACAGTGTGGAAACAGGCCCTTTGGCCCAACAAGTCAACACTGACACAAAGAACATCCCAGCCAGACCCATCCCCCATAACCCATCTAATCTACACATCCCCGAACACTACAGGCAATTTAGCATGGCCAATCCACCTCACCTGCACATCTTTGGACTGTGGGAGGAAACCAGAGCACCAGGAGGAAACCCACACAGACACGGGGAGAATGTGCAAACTCCACACAGACAGTCACCCGAGGGTGGAATCGAACCCAGGTCCCTGGCGCTGTGAGGCAGCAGTGCTAACAACTGAGCCACCATGCCAGCCTTGCCCTGCAAAGTTCCAGTATGTGAAAATTTCCAAAGGGTATGGCCAATACAGGCAGATTGGCATCCTGGTTCATGGACAGGGCCCTGGAGATGCAAGTAAATGGGGCGGTGAGCCTGTAAGTTCTGGATGAAATGGCACAGCACAATAAGACAAGGCAAGGCAGGAATACTGTAAGTATTCAAGTAGAAGTGAATGCAGACTAAGAAAGCAAGCTAAGAGCCCCGTGACACACTCTGATCCAATGCAGGAGATAATGTGTAATAATAATGATAATAAGATAATAATGTGCTGTCCTTGTGTACAGTGCAATCTGGCTGCAGCATTGCAATGTGAGCTCCAAAATGTGGAATTGAAGTGCTCATCTGTGTTACAAGTACAATCAAGTTGTTCCCTGATGATGTGGTGAGGCTGGTGTTTTGCCGATGCCAGCCTCTGTTGTTGGGGATGAAGGTGGTCACTACCCATGGAGTGTGCCCTGAGGTTTTGGGGAATACTGTCCAAGATTGATGCTTGGTGAAGATGCTCATGACTTGGGAAAAACAGCAAGCTGCATGTAAATGAGGCAAGTTTTGTTAATAATGAGATGCTGATACATGCAAATAGGCCCCTTGCACTCACTAGTGAGATTCTCAACTAACTGTTAAAAGCTCATGCAGACATTCTGATATATTTTCTTTACCTCAGCAATCTCATTTTTTCCATTCTCGCTGTGTTTTCCCAACTGTCTTGCCATCACCCAGGTTGTTTAGAGGCTCGGAAAATTCTGTCTCTGGCGACTGTAGATCATTCACTACCTTAAACATTGACACCCAATCTGCACAGCAACTCAAACCTGTGAGATTTTTTATGAACTGAAAAACAAAGGTCTGCAGGAGCATGGAAATATCCAGCTGCAAGTTCCCCTCAAAGTCACACCCCATCCTAACTTGACAACTTACCAATGCTCCTCATCTTGTTGTTGCATCAAGATCTGGGAACCGCCTCCTAATAGCACTGTATGTGTCCCTTCTCCACACAGACTACATCTGTTCATGAAGCTGGAGGAGAGTTAGGGATGGACAATAAATGTTGGCCTTGCAAGTGATGCAAAAATCCCATTAATGAATAAAAATATTTTGGTCCTGTGTATATCTTGTAGCATCTATCTTTTTCTTGCAGTGTTTATCTGAAGAACTGGTACCCAGCTTTGTATTTCCTGATTAATCCTGAAATGGCTGGTTTTACTGAGCGATGTATTCTATTCTGTCATTTTAATCCATTCTTTGTTCCCTAAACAGTGCCAAGCTGCAGAAAACTTCCTTACAGAGCTCAGAGCATGATTGATCTATTTCAAAATCTTTGTTTCAGCATTTGCTGTCATTTTCTAACTAAACTTAGAAAGTGCTAGAGAAATTCTGCAGGTCTGGCAGCAGCTGTTTTTTGTCTAATCTGACACTCCATCAGAGCTGTCACATTGTACTCAAAACATTAGCTCTCTCTCTCTTTCTCTCTGTACAGCGTCTGCCAGACATGCTAAATTTCTCGAGCATTTCCTGATATTATTTCAGATCTCCAGCATCCACTGCATTTTGCTTTTGTTCTCATCTTAGTAAACTGGTTAATCTATTGATTAACATTTTCCGGTACATTTTAAGTGGTATACAGAAGTAAACCAATTTTGGATTATGGGACGATGAAAATTGAAGAAAGGTGAAGGAATTCTTCAAAGGCATTGTAACATTCATAGTTACAGACACAGGTCTTCACCGTAGATATACTCCACAGACACAACACATGAGTATACAATACACTCAATACACATGGTACAGTCTACTATTTGTAGGGAATTTTGCACAATCAATTCTTTTAAATCTCACTCTAAAATTAACCTGAAGATCCAATTTACACTTTCTTTTACTTAAGTATCCCTGGGTGTAACACATGCACAATTTTCTAAACCAAATATGATTCTGCCCCATTTAAGATTCTCTTCAATAATGATTGAGGATATGAAACCAGTAGAAGGTAAATAGGTGGAGTCTGTGCATCCTGTGGATGGTGTGAATTTGTTCCTGACTCTGACCAAGCAAACAATTAAATGCTATAGAAGGAGCAAGGTGCTGGGATAAGGATAAACTGCTATTCAGAAAGGACTTGGCCGAATGTACATAAAGGTTTTCACCATCTGAATCTTATGAAATGAAAGGCCATATTTCTGTGCATTAGAGAACATATGCTTGCGCTAAAACACTTGGTAAGCCTATAAAATCCATTTGCAGAAGAGCCTGATTAAATGTCTGATATCTGCTGCAATTTAAGTTAGCATAGCTTTCACTATTAGCATGTTAAGAAACTCCAATGGATAAGAAGAATGTTTTTGTATGATATAAAACCATTTCAACAGAAATGCTTGATTTAAATAGAAGCAATATTTTTGCCTTATAAACCTGCTTAAGAATATGGTCACATTACAACATCGCATATATCGTGATCAGAATATAGAAGTATTTCAAGGCCAAAATCTCCTGATGAAATAGGATTACGAGGTGGAGGATAATTAATCTAGGACAGACAACACTCAATCCAAATGAGCAGGGAATCGAACTTGACACTATTGCAAATTGTAAAATGCATGGGACACTCAAAATGAGGACCACAAGGCTATGATAGAACAGCTGCTAATAGCAATCACCAATGTAAATGAGACTGATGACGAAACCTGGAGATTGTCCTGATTGATATTGCTTAGTAACCATCTAATGCATCCTGCAGAGTCTTGTTTGACTACTTTGATGCTGCAGTTGAATGATAATGATCTCACAGCTCTCTTCAAATAAGATCAGGAAGCTGCATTGACTGACAGTATTCTGACTAGAAACACAAAAATAAATGAATTGGAATAGTCCATGAGTCTTTCATCAAGTTGTTGTTTCTGGGATATTGCTGTAGGCAAACTAGCTGTCCCATTTGTCCAGAAAATAAGAGTTGTTGCACTTTAAAGGATGTTTATTATACCTGAAACGCTGAAAAATTCTGAACAGACAAAATGGGCTGAATGTTTGTCTCGTCTCAGGGAAACCCAAATTGCAAAATGTGCTCCAGGCCCATTTTCTCTTCTTTTTAGAAATTCATTCATGGGATGTGGGCACTGCTGGCTAGGTCAAAATTTATTTCACAGAGGGCAGTTAAGAATCAATCATAATGCTATGGGTCTGAATCACATGTAAGCCAGACTGGCTAAGGGCAGCAGTTTCCTTTCCTAAAGACCATTAGTGAACCAGATGGATATCCAACAATTGACAATGGTTTCTTGGTTATTATCAGACTCCTAATTTATTGTTTTGTTATTGAATTCAAATTCTACCATCTGCAATGGTAGGATATGAACCCATGTCCCCAGAACATTACCTGGGTCTCTGGATTAATAGCCTAGTGACGATGCCACCAGGCCATCAGCAGCTTTATTAGAATTTGTCATCTTTTCACACAGTAGTCAGGTTTGTAGTGCATTTTGCGAGTTGTGACAGAGTGGGAGGCGTGTCAATGAGGAAGTGGGCCAGTCAGAATAACTTTAGGTTCTCCAATACAATGGCCAGACTTCCAATGCTGCTTCGAGACTCCTAAACCTCACCCTTTATCCATCTCACAGCCATCCCCTTCCACTCCATGCTACCTCATATTGTCTCATGCCACACCACACTTTCGTTTCGGTCCAATCAATACTTCATATCACTAATCCAGGCTGTACTACGTACAGTTATTAGAAAACACTCAATAGCAATTACACTTACTGTAGTCATTGGGAAACCATTACATCTGTAGCAATCTAAGAAAACCTTAAATACATCTCATTATATCTGATAATGCACCAAAAATTCAAGGTTAAAAAAACTTTATAAATAAACTAGTAACTGTATAAAAGATATATTCTATTATTTATTGACTAATTTCAATAGTTTTTGAATCACTAGGACGGCCTTCTCAGTTCAAGCTTTTTAAACCTAGCCAAGCACTCATAATGGAACAGATGTCAGAATAAAATCTTACTGCTCCACGAACAGAATCATATCTTTCAGTCCAACTAAATTTAGAGCACAAAAATGTGACAGTGGAAGACTTTTTAAAAATAATATTCAATGTATTGTGGTACTTTCTCCATTAGAAAAACATGATATTGCACATGAAAATTACATGATGGTGGTCAATGTAATATTCAACATACCTTTCCATGTCAAAATCACACCAGTAAAAAACACTTACACTATAATACAACATCTAACAGATACATCAAAGATGTGAAAAGACTTCACTTTTAGCTTTCAGGATATTTCCTCAGCAGCAGGCTGATCCCAAAGGCTTTTAGCGCCTTATGCTAATTATGACTTTGGCAACCACTCCCACTCCTCACAAAATACCCCAGTTCCCTCCCAAATTCAATACAGAGAAAATGAGAAGACTAGAGGGAATTTTCCTTTATCTAATTGGCATTCAAAATTGGCACTCCTCAAGGTGTGCTGCCGTGGGCGACTGCCTAGTTTGTCACTGTGGTCAGCCCAGCCCAAGTCAGCGGGCATTCCATCTTCTTCACAAGTTCTCAAATCCGATGTGCTTTTTAATAGACTTCTGAAATCCAGCACTGCCAGCTGAAAATGGTGCGTGGATCAAAATCCGATGTTTGTCCCCCTGTTTAAAATGAGGAAGGGTATCCATTTTGCACTCCAGGCATTCCCTGTCCGCAGAAAGAGCAGAGGAAAACGATGCAGGGTCATGAATGAAGGGGAAAATCGGATTTCTTTGAAAATAAAATCAAGGTATTGCGTTTACATGTCAAAACGCCTTTCCAGATCCAGTTGAAAATTTGGCCGAATCTGTTTGAAGCTCCGTGACTGCATGGCTGACCTATTGGCAAGATACAGAAAGTTCACCAACTTAACAATAAACGTAATTCAATGACTGTAAAATGCTTTGAGATGCCTCAAGGGATTGAAGCATACTATGTAAATGCAAATTCTTTCTTTACAAGAACATAATTCCACAATATGTCTGATAAAATGAGAGATCTAGAATCCATTAGTGTATTTAATCAGAGATAGTAGGAACTGCAGATGCTGGAGAATCCGAGACAACAAGGTGCAGGGCTGGATGAACACAGCAGGCCAAGCAGCATCATAGGAGCAGAGAGGCTGACGTTTCAGGCCTAGACCCTTCATCAGAAAAGGGGGAGGGGAAGGGGGTTTTGAAATAAATAGGGAGAGAGTGGGAGGCGGATAGAAGAGGGATAGAGGAGAGGATAGGTGGAGAGGAAACAAACAGGTCGAAGAGGCGGGGATGGAGCCAGTAAAGGTGAGTGTAGGTGGGGAGTTAGGAAGGGGATAGGTCAGTCCAGGGAGGACGGACAGGTCAAGGGGGCGGGATGAGGTTGATCGGTAGGAGATGGAAGTGTGGCTTGAGGTGGGAGGAGGGGATAGGTGGGAGGAAGAACAGGTTAGGGAGGCAGGGACGAGCTGGACTGGTTTTGGGATGCGGTAGGGGGAGGGGAGATTTTGAAACTTGTGAAATTCACATTGATACCATTGGGCTGCAGGGTTTCCAAGCGGAATATGAGTTGCTGTTCCTGCATTTAATCATTCCTTTTGGCCTTCACACAGGTTTTGGGGGATGTGACTGCTGCTGTTCCAAAGTCAAACATGAAAACAAACATGTACAATAAATATATTTGACATCAAATAAAATGTACATTAAATCAGTAAAGCTATCTTTATTCATACATAAGAAGTTTTCTGGTACAGAAACAATGTTTTTTTATTAAAGGATGACATATCAACAAAAATTAAGTTGCAAGATTTGGAATAGAATTACTTTGCAAAATCACATAAACTTTAACTTGTGGGCAAAATGTCAGAATATTCAAGTAACTGGAGACCAGGATTGTTTTAATTCAAATGCACATGCACAACTATATATAAAATATGTATTGTCATGTTTCTGTGGTATTTCACAAGAGAGAGTCAAGAACAAGTGTAGCCTTCTGGTGAAATGGGATTAGGTGAGAGATAGACTGGAGAACACAAACATAAATCAATCCTCATTTTAAAAACATTCATTCTATATAATTGCACTAGAAATTCCTTTGTCCACATTTAGACTGGCAATCGCCTGTGTAAGTATGCTGGGCTGTAATTGCACACTCTTACCAGTGATGGTGCTGTAGCTCATCTACTGAAAAGTGGGTGTTCTTTATAGCACTATATATTTACATAGACATGTTTTTATTATAAATGTAGATTTAAGGGCCTGGTGTTTCCTCCACATCTGTACCCAGGAAAACATGCAATCTGGACACAAATCAATAAACATGGTTGAAGAAGATGGAAAATATTGTGTGCAAGCGACTCACATGGTAACAATATGCCAAATTTCATCGGTGTTCTCTGGCCATTGAATCTTCCACTGGACTGAACTCATTGCCACATAACTGGCCATACCTGCAACTCTTGAATTTGGGTATACTCCAACTGCATTTTTTCAGAGTGTGCCTTCACATTGCAATCTAGCTTTCAGTTGCAGCAGAGAAAACAAGGTAATTCTCGTGGATTTTGCTTGAATTTTATGAATGGTTTTTCTCTTCATGGAGACCAGATCTTTAATTTGTGTATTTCTGAATGGATTAAGATGGGTTATATTGAAAAGTAAACTTGCCCCAGCTACTGTTTTTTGAGCATATTGGACCTTATGTGCATGGATCACGGCTAAGTAAGTGCAACCATCCATTTTCATACCTAATGAAGAAATACGTGCCAGTCAATGGTATGTGTTACACTTATGCACCAAAGTTTCGTGCTATTTTACTTCTTGTCCTCTTATGCCAATATTTATTCAACACTGCTCTATTTATTGTCAACACAGAATCAGAATTTGAAGCATGGTTGATTATCCATCATGTTTTATTATTAGACCTGGTAGAATGTTCATATTTTGAATAAGCAATTTAGTTTATCTGACCGATCTCATTGTTGAACAATAAAACATTGAACTGGATTTTACAGGACCTCAGGTAGCATGCTGAGAGGCAGGGATGTGGACAGAATATTGGGATGTCAAAGTGGGAGAGGTGGCAGATGGCCCCATTGTCTAGAGACCAGTTATGTCCCCTTAATGGCCAACTGAAGGAGACTTAAAGTTGTTTCCTACCATTGCAGGTATTTACCCAGTGGTGGAAAGGGAGTGTCCTCCACCACTTGGATGACCTCCAGATAAACCCTCTTGCAGACTTCCGGTGGGAGCATGATGCTCAAGCATCCTAAGGCCCACAGAGGTGACCTTCCCTAGGGACAAGACCTGTTGCTCAATCATATTCCTTGCCCTCATCAATGACTAGTACCAGGACCTCATCCATCAGTGCCGGATCTTCCTAGTTCCGGTAGCAGGAATAGCCATTCCTTCGAATGGTATTGGTGGGATTGAAGAGTTTCTGGCTGTGTGATGGCCAACCCCTGTTAGGATCGGGATCACCCCCTTAAGGGGATGGGTGGTCTGACAGCAGGCAGTTAATTACTTGCTGCACTTAAAATTCAGATTGGATCTCCCATTTGCTGTCCAGGGTGAGGTTGTTGCCAACTTTCTTGCCAGTAGACAGTGTGACTGCTGCCCTGTAAAATCCTGGTTACAATATCTGTTTACAGCTAACTTGACACAGTAATGAATGTTTTTGTATTATTGACAGTTCTGTTTGGGAGAGTATGTTTAGCTTTGTTCTTTATTTATTTGTGCAAAATACAAAATGCCCATGTATTCTGGACATTTTATAGTTTTTGATTACATTTCAATGGAGATTAGGATTGGCCGTTGTAGGATAGTAGAAAGTATTTCAAGGTTCATAGCATCCAAACATACTTGACTTTTGATCAAGTCAATTCAATGTGGAGCTGGAGGAACACAGCAGGTCAGGCAGCAACAGATGAGCAGGAAAGTCAACATTCTGGGTTTACATCCTTCATCTGCCTTGACTTCTGTTTTCATTTAAGAAAAGTAATCTAAAACTTGGCCTCACTTCCTCTGCTGTCCAAGTCTCTTGCTTATTGTTTCTCTGTTAATGTAACTTTTGAGATGGTAATTTCTGACACAAATTGTTCCATTCAAGCACTTCAGTTCACAGGCCAGCACAAGGATAAATTAAGCTGTAATGCTCAGTATTTCCCTCTCTTTTTTGCCAGCTTGAATGCTTGTTTTGAATTTAATTAGAACCTGATGTTTATAATGTAAAGCTTTCTCTCCTTGCCATGGGAATAAGTTTTCTTTACTACTGACTTCAGGCCAAAAAAGGACGTGGCATTTGGAATTTTTTTTAAAAGGCATGAATTTAAATCTGGAAAGATTGCATTTGCATGCTTTCAGCAGAATAAAAAGCAACATTTTAAAGTGTTTTCAGCAAAGTAGTGAATGAAGACTCTTATTGTGGTCCTGTACATTTCAACCTGGAAAATCTAGAAGACACTGAAACGTAAGTGTCTGAAAAAAAGAACTTCAACGCCTTGCAAGACAAACTTCATGTGTCTGAACTAAACAATGTTCAATATAGTGGATGGTTATTATCCTGGAATGATTATTTAACAATTGAAATGTTGCAGTCTAAATAACATGATCAAACTGTTTAAACCTTTCATAGTCTCTGCAGCTGAATTGTTCAATGGATAATCTCACTGACCCATTGCACTAAATCAGTGTCACTTTTCAATGGGCAGTTTTTAAAAAGAAATAACGTAAAGGTGAAATTAACAGTCTAATTTCTTTTTATTTAAAACTAAGGTTTTTTAAAAAGATTTTGTGACAAAAGGTGTTGAAGTCTTTAATGAACTTTGTTCAACAACAAAGCAATTCCAAGCAATTGCCATAATCCCAGTTCTTGCTCCACCTCCATTCAAACTGGTTTTGGTGTTACAGCCACAAATCAGATGTTTCTTCTGAATGGCCCATTAACTGAAAAAAATGTAAACTTATATGTAACCCCTTATTAACTTTAATTTTTCTGTAGCATTTTGATTCAAAAATATGCAGATTTATGTTTTCAATGAAATGTTATTTACGCAACTATTCCTGCAAATTACTTAAGTTAGACATGGTAAATTTGTTTTGTTTTTATCCACTATTGGACATGGGTGTTGCTGACTGGGCCAGCATTTATTGCCCATCCCTAGTTGCCCTTGAGAAGGTGGATCAGCTACCTTCTTAAACTGCTACAGTCCATGAGCTGTGGGTCATTATTGGATAAAATACAAAGATTTCAAAAAAGATGCAAGTTACAGATAAAGATGAAAAGGAGATCACTCTCTAATGTTTGTGCGGCCTGTTTTGCTTGAATTTTCTCTTTGTGAAGGTGATAAAATATCATCAATTGCAAAACTGCAAAGGCCTTTGTGGACAAGTAGGCAGAGTGTACATCTGTAGGTGGATTGACCACTTAGAGGAGCTTCATGAACTGAAGAAAGGTCCCATTTCTTTGTTGGTTTTGCTGGCACAAGACTTGAAACCTGCCAGAATTCCTGTTTAGGAGACCAGGAAGGACTTCCTCTGTAACTGCTGGTGTCAGAAAGAAAATCCCACTTTCACATGTTGTTCATGGTTTGATCACCTGAAAGTGGTGGCTGGAGCGATGTGGCTGAGTTCCACTGAAATCTCTGCACACAACAGCTTTCCCTACCAGAACTTTTGTACTTGATCATTCTTCCATATTAGCCATTGGGTTAGTCCGCATCTGGAGCACAGACCTATCCATTATCTTTGAGCTGAGGTCACTAACCTTTTAACTGTCTCAGTCATAAACTTGAATGACTCTTATTCTTTCAGATTTAAGGTGAGATAGAAAGAGCCATTCACACCTGCAGAGAAACATTGTCAACGAATTTCTATTTACCCCTGAGGAAATGTTCAATGAATTTCAAAAGTTCTCTTCTGATCCTTAAGATAACTACATTTTCAATTCAATCACAAATCAATCCACAAGTCAAGTCAAACACTAAATAAAAACCGAAAGAACTGTGGAAGCTGTAAATCAGGAACAAAAGTAAAATTGCTGGAAAAGCTCAGCAGGTCTGGCAGCATCTGTGAATGAAAAAGCAGAGTTAACGTTTTGGGTCCAGTGACCCTTCCTCAGAACTGATAGTGGCTGGGAAAATGTCAGTTTATATGCAGAAAATAGGGAGGTGGATGGGGTAGGGAATAAACGATAGGATAGAGCCCAAAGAGAAAGAAAGACAGTTGGACAGACCAAGGAGTTGCTAATGATCAGGCTTTTTTGGGAACTATCTTGTAAAATACTGTCGTCTAGTTTAAGACAGATTAGTTTTCTTTACAACATCTAGAATATTATAACTATTTGGGGGAATGACATTTGGGGATGACATTGGCGCCATTTCAAGTTGCTGCTTCAAGTGCAGCAGTGGGGCTGCAGTTTCTAATGGTCATAATATTAATGGAGATAGAGACCATGGTTTAGGATGGATTCAAATTTCTAAAACAAAACTCTGAGAGAGTAACTAAACAGGACAGACTTGTAAAACTTTGAAAAGAGGCTTGTAACAACCATGATTGAGATTTGATACCTCTAAGTCAAGAAATTTCCTTTAAAGCATATTGGAATGTTGTAGAAAAGATTGAGGATGTGCTTCTGCATCTATTTCTGGGAATCTAAAAGACTATCTAAAAAAGGATGCATCATTGACAGACATATGACTAACTCTTTTGTATTCCAAGCACAGATAGATATTTCTGTCTCAGTGAGAATTAGATATGCTCTCCTTCCTCAACTCAGGTGAAGTTCCTCATAATTCATGGAGACATCTAACTTGAAAATCATTCTCTATTATCATATACGAAATACATAAATATCTTTACTCTAAAGGTTGATGATATCTTCTGAGAAGTTCATAAAAGGCCCTAAATGTAGTGTATATATCAGATTTGAGTCATTAGTGCTGCATTTTTGAATGTAATTTTTAATACATTATATTTTCCACCCAAAGTTCTTACACTTTTCTTGACTCTTGCTTCTTATTCCTGCAGGATGTATATTTGTTTGTATATTTTAGAGCTTTATAGCTCAAAGGGCATTTGGTCTAACTGGGCTATGGAGTTTTTATACTCCACACACGCCATTTTCCATTTCACTTCACCTAACCCCATTAGCATGTCCTTCTAGTTATTCAACTTTCCCTTTGCACTACAACTATTCAATACAGAAGCAATGCCCATAATCTTATTACTCCCTAACAAATGAAGTTTCTCCTGAATTCTTGACTAGATTCATCAATTTCAACCTACATTCATGACCTGTTGTTTTGGACACTCAAAACTCCAGTTTAACTTAGACTTTAAACTGGTGTAGCCCACATGCAATCAGTTTACCAGTCAGACAGTTACACTACAGGAGGTGCACCAAGACATACAGGCATAAGAAATATAAACGGCTCCTTAAGCGGCTACATTAACATTTTTCACCAAAAACAAAAACAAAATTGCTGGAAAAGTTCAGCAGGTCTGGCAGCATATGTGAAGTTAAAAACAGAGTTAACGTTTCGGGTCCGAACTAGTTCTGAGGAAGGGTCACCGGGCCCGAAACTTTGACTCTGTTTTTTCCTTCACAGATGCTACCAGACCTGCTGAGCTTTTCCAGCAATTTTGTTTTCGTTCCTGATTTACAGCATCTGCAGTTCTTTCGGGTTTTATTTAACATTTTGCACCAACTGGCTGAAGACTTTTACAGTTAGATCACATGTTAAGTTTTTGTGAAGCCCCTTGGGATGCTTTACCAAATGGAAAAGGTGCTATGTAAAAGGAAATTGTTAACATTGGTGTGGGTTTTGGAAATAATAAGACTGAAAGCTCTGGATGCATTTTGAAATTTCACCAGATGACTTGGATCAATCACCCCATCCTGAATGGGCAGCAACAGCCTTTTGTTTTTATAGCCTGCTTATAAAAATGGCTTTCTGTGGGTCATGAGGAGCAGGAATCATTATTTGTTTTCCTCTTCATATCCCAGGGAGAGAAGACAAAGGACAACTGTAAAAATGTACTGGCTCTGTGATCTAGAAAATTCTTTTTGCTGGTCGACATTCTGCCAGCCTATATTCAATATTTCTTTTTACAAACCCACTTCTTTTTTAGTGGTCCATATACGGACTGTCAGATAAACTGCCTGCAGAACTATGGCTGAATGTTTGCTACCAAGACTGGCAGCTTGATTTGAGAAATTCCCTAACTTGGGAGACCTGCCTGATATTCGACGGGCATTCAGACTCAATTTGGAATTGGGGAGGGTGGAGTTGGGATTTAATTGGGCCTGCCAAACCCAGAACCTAGACAGCCACAGGCAAGGGCAAGTTCTGAGGCTGTCTAGTTAGAAGACCCATCTTAAATCTCTGTGATTTTGTCCCAGTTGTATTAGAAGCCCTTAGGCTTATCTCTCTACAACACCCCCACCCCACACCCTAAGCCCCTAACTCACACAACCTACCATCTCACTCAGTTGCCCCTATGCTGCTTCCATGCCAACTCAAGATCCCTTACATTCACAAGCCTCCTCATACCTTGCAGAGAAACACACCCAGAAGGCAGACTCAGCAGTCATGAAGAAGCAATAACAAAAGTAAAATTTTAAAAATCAAACAAAGCTCTTGCTCCCACACACTGGACAATGAATACAGTTTGTATTCATGAAACACATTCAATCTCAAATGGTTAATATCTTTATAGACAAACACAGTTCCACTTAAACACAACATTAATGACAGCTAATCGTTTAATAACTGCTTTAAACTATTAATAAAAGTGTGAACCCGGAACACCATACTGAGTTAAGTGTAACTTTTGAAACTTGGCCAAACATTCATGACAGCATAACAAAAGACCTTGGGAAAACATCAATAAAGAATGTAATGAAAACATGGGAGCAGACGGTAGTGCTTTTTTTCTTAGACCGGAAAGCCTGTCAATGAAGGCAATCCTACAGAGGTTATTTTTTGAACTCTTTCTGCCATCTTTAGCTTGTTTCTTCAAGTTTAATGAATGGGATATTTGGAGTATTTATAGTCTTCCAATCATAAAACTTCAAGAAACCTTATTTATCCTACAAGGACATCCAAGAAGGACAAAGTAATGAGGAAGCTAGACAAAGGAGAGCCAATGAAACAAATTTATCTGGATTTCCAGAAGGCATTTGACAAGGTGCCACACAGGAGGCTGCTAAATAAGAAAAGAGCCGAGGTACTGGTATAGATCAAGGATTGGCTGACTGACAGTTGGCAGAGAGTGGGGATAAGAGTTTTTGTTTTCAGGATGGTAGCCAGTGACTAGGGGAGTTCTGTAAGGTCAGTGTTGGGAACATAACTATTCATGTTATAAATTAATGATCTGGTCAAAGGAACTAAGGGCATTGTTGCTAAATTTGCAAATAACACAAAGGTAAGTGGAGGATCAGGCCATGTTGATGAAGTGGGGAGGCTGCAGAAGGACTTGGACAGTCTAGGACAGTGGGCAAAGAAGTGGCAGATGGAATACAATGTGGGAAAGTGTGAGGCTATGCACTTTAGTGGGAAGAACAGAGGTGTAGTCTATTTTCAAAATGGGGAAAAGCTTCAGAAATCTGAAGCACAAAGGGACCTAGGAATCCGAGTTCAGTTAGCAGTTAAGAAGGCAAATGCAATGTTAGCATTTATTTCAAGAGGGCTAGAATACAAAAGCAGAGATATACTGCTGAAGCAGGGATAAATGTTTATTGGGAAAAGGCAGAAGAATGGAGTTGAGAAACATGTGGTTGAATGGCAGATCAGACTCAATGGGCCAATAGCCTAATTCTGTACCTGCATATTATATGTCTACTGCGTTCATTTGTGCCTCTCACACAATGAGTTAATTACTAACAGGAAAGTGATGGCCTATTGGTATTATCGCTAGACTATTAATCCACAAAGACCCAGATAATGTTCTGGGAACCCAGGTTTGAATCCCACCATGGTAGATGGTGGAATTTGAATTCAATTAAAAGATAATCTGGAATTAAGAATCTACTGATGACCATGAAATCATTGCCGATTGTTGGAAAAACCCATCTGGTTTACTGATGTCCCTCAGGGAAGGAAATCTGCCACCCTCACCTGGTCTGGCCTACATGTGACTGCACACCCACAGCAATGTGGTTGACTCTCAACTGCCCTCTGAAATGGCCTAGCAAGCTATTCAGTTGTACTAATCATGACAAAGTCTCAAAGAAATGAAACCGGATGCACCACCAGTCATCAACCTAGGCACCGGAAAAGACAATGGCAGAAACAGCCCTGTCGACCGTGCAAAGTCCTCCTCACTAACATCTAAGGGCTAGTGCCAAAATTGGGTTTGAAAGGTGCTGTCTGAGGATCTTTGGTGAATTTCTGCAGAGCATCTTGTAGATAGTACACACTGCTGCTACTGAGGGTCGGTGGTGGAGGGAGTGGATGCTTGTGGATGTAGTGCCAATCAAGAGGGCTGTTTTGTCCTGGATGGTGTCAAGCTTGTTGAATGTTGTTGGGGCTGAACCCATCCAGGCAAGTGGGGAGTATTCCATCACACTCCTGACTTGTGCCTTGTAGATGATGGACAGGCTTTGAGGAGTCAGAAAGTGAGTTATTTGACACGGTATTCCTAGCCTCTGACCTGCTCTTGTAGCCACTACATTTATGTGGTGAGTCCAGATGAGTTTCTGATCAACAATAATTCCCAGGATGTTGATAGTGGGGGATTCAGTGATGTTAACACCACTGAATATCAAGGGGTGGTGGTCAGATTGTCTCTTGTTGGTGATGGTCATAGCCTGCCACCTGTCAGCCCAAGCTTGGATATTGTCCAGATCTTATTGCATATGGACACTTCAGTATCTGAGGAATTGCGAATGGTGCTGAACATTGTGCAATCATCAGCGAACACCCCCACTTCTGATCTTATGATGGGGGAAAGTCATCGATGAAGCAGCTGAAGATGGTTGGGCCTAGAACACTACCCTGACAAACTCCTGTAGAGATGTCCGGCAGCTGAGATGACTGACATACCACAAACAAGCACACACAGACACAACATACAGACACACTAACAGACACATAAATACACTCTCAGATTCAGAAACCAACAGACGTTCTCTCTCACTCTCTCACACACATGTGCATACATACACACACCCACACCCCCACACCCATACACACACACACCCACATACCCACTCACACCCACAACCACACACCCA
>NC_063359.1:19000238-19046244 GCF_021869965.1 Rhincodon typus | reverse complement strand
CATACCCACTCACACCCACAACCACACACCCACACACACACACACACACACACACACACTCTCTTTTCTCAATCACAGAATTATTATGGCGCAGATGGAGGCCAATCTACCTCGTTCTAATCTCCTGCCGTTTCCCCATATTCCTGTACGCCGATACTATCAATAAAAAATCCAATGCCCTCTTGAATGCCTCAGTTGAACCTGTCTCCACTACATTTCCAGGCAGTGCATTCCATAGTCTAAAAACTTACTGAGGGAAAAAAAATCTTCTCACATCGCCTTGTTTTGCTTGCACATCACTTTAAAACATATAGAGATTTAAGACACACAGAGATATTTCCACAGTGCTCTGAGATAGTGAGTGGTTGTAAATTATTTTCTGGCTATACCCTCCATTTGGCAGAACGATCAGATTTTTGAGCTGAATGACATGTTAGTGATTTTGGAATCCTGCCTTGGGCATGAAGTTTTTGCCTGTTTATGTTTAAACCCTGATTAATGAAGCTGCTGGGACTTTGAATTCCTCCACCTTTTAAAAAAAAAATCAACATTCTTGCTGTTTGAATCCGCAGTTGGTAAAAGTAATAAACTCAGGGCAGACACTCATTGACCTTCACATCTGGAGACAGAAGAGCTCCAGCTTTAGCACCTAATGCTGCTCTAACAGGCACAGTGTCAGGAATGTGAAAACAAACAGGAATACCATCTGGCGCAGGAGAATCACTTTGCTGCTTTTAAGTTGGATCTCAAGGCTGGCTGTGCACTGAAGTACACTTGACAACCTGAATGTGACATAAATTGAACCATTTCTGGCTCATTTACGAATGCTGTTATTTCAGTCCCCAACACTCATTTTGATCATTTGGGTTTGAGTTGTCTTCAACTTAAAAAGTGCTAATTTATTTTTGAAATTCCTCTCTGAATATTTATTCAACATTTCATAGTGATGGTGTGGGTGTGTGACTTCTACCTGTAGAATCAACAATAAGGACAAAGGCTATTTAGTGGGCTTCTTGGAAAATAGCATTATAATTTTGGTCAGTGTATCTTTGACATCTTTGTGCACATCGGTTCGTCTCCATTCATTAGAGACTAGTGATTGACCAGCCATTCTTTTTCCTGGCAGTCCTTACTAGATACATGGTATGCATGAGTTTGGAGCCTGCAATGCCGTACAAGTGAGTTAGAAAGAAGGTTTGCACTTCTACAGGATGTTTCCTAACCTCAGAACTTCCTGAAACATTTTGCAGCCAATGAAATGGTTTTGCAGTGCAGCTACTGTAGGAAACGTGGCAGCCAATTTACACACAGCAAGATCCAAGTAACAGCAACATGCTGTTTTTAATCCATTGCATGCTTATCATATAAACAGTGAGAGACACTATTTGTATGAGCTCACATTCCTATAAATTTTCACATCAGGACTTACTTCTTCATTTTCCACATTAAACATCACTAGGTACATCTTTCAGATGTTTTGTTATCTGTTTATGTTCTTCATGTAAGTCAATGCAAACCTTTAGAGTCGGTTTTGTTTCTTATAGAAATTGTTTTCTTGTGAGCTTTATTCTGTGTATCAGTAATTATTCTGTTTCTCATTAGACTGTCCTTCTGGAATGAATTATTAACATGTTCTACCTGCAATATAAAGATTTACTACTTATAAAGTCATAGAAAAGTTATTGAACAGAAGGAACCCATTCAGCACATCATATGTATTCCAGCTGAAAAATAACCTAAACCCCCTACTCCAGGATTTGGTCTTACTCATGCAGTGCAAACAGTACAGGTGATGCAAAAGCAAGAACTTTACATTCGATGGGTTACATTTTGCAAATGAAAAATTCCTGTAGTGGATCAGCTCTTGTCCAATGCAAAGATGAAGGTAAATTATGTTTACAAAGTTCTAACATGGACATTTTCATTTGAAAAGTTTAAACACAACGTGGTATTAAGCTTTTGTCAACAAAAGAATTAGATGTGCTTTTCAAAAATTGAGAGAACATGTCAATGGTTACTCAAACTGTAATCTTTACTGTGGCATTTATAGTCTCCAGGTTTGCCTGAAGGTGATTAAATTGTCTTGGCTCAGAAATGCTTCAAATGTAGCCAAAATCTGAGATGCATCAGAATTCTTCACCATAAAAGGATAACCAAAGAGAGTTTTAAAATGTAATTCTGCTCTAACTACCAGATTCTTGTAATTATTAGTATTGACTCACAATTAATTGTCATTATGACAGTGAGGCTAATAGTGTTCACCATGATTACAGTGTGTACAAATTACATTTCAGGGAATTAACAGAGGTTAAACTCAAAAATCCAAAAATTACTGTCAGTGATGCTGCACCATTTACTTCATAATAGCAACATCTCATTGTCTTGCTTCTCATTTAATTGCATTAAATGTTGTGCAGTTGCTTACTTGTGAGGTAGAAACAAGTTAAATTCACCACAGAAAGTTAAGCCTTGTCCATTTATCTATTTAATGATGCTTTAAGCGTTAATTGCTCAGATTCTTATAATCTTCCATCCATTCTGAAAAGGACACGGCAAGTCATAGAGAAATCCCACATTTCCTAGATTGCAACAGTCGCTTCCCTTCAAAATGCTTTTTTTAAAAAGTGTTATGGAATACCCTCAGGCATTGTTGAATAAATGCAAGCTTTCCCTTAGAATATAAAATAAAAGGTAATAAACATGAAATAAAATGAACTTCAAAAGATTAAGTTTTAATAAGAACCTTTAAACATAGATGTGAAAGACTGCAGCAGGATCTGTTAGCAAAAGATAATTCTGGTTATCTCATGACCCAGACACATAAACACAGCATTACTTAGAATCAAAGAAAACTGTGTTATTCAACAGACTGCTTTGACAGTTGATTGTTGATCATTTTTAAGGATTGTAAATATGACGCATGATTCATTCATTAGCCAGATTAACATGTAAATAATGTATTATTTTCTGTCCATGTGTGATGTTATAAAAGGTAGATTCTTGCCATCTGTTTATACTCCGTGCTGTGGTCAGAAGCTTATTCTAAGAAAGCAAATATGTCAATACCGTCATATCCAGGTGATATGACGAACTCATTCATTAGATTAACTTGTTACTATTATGTTGCAATCATAAAACAATTCTGAGACATATTCCTGGAAAATTGCACACAAAATATCTCTATCAGTGCAGCGCAAAATCAAACAAGATTAAGTATCTGTGATTTAAATTTAGCACAAAACAGATTTTATAGAACATAGAACATTACAGCGCAGTACAGGCCCTTCGGCCCTCGATGTTGCGCCGACCTGTGAAACCAATCTGAAGCCCATCTAACCTAAACTATTCCATTATCATCCATATGTTTATCCAATGACCATTTAAATGCCCTTAAAGTGGGCGAGTCTACTATTTTTGCAGGCAGGGCATTCCACGCCCTTACTACTCTCTGAGTAAAGAACCTACCTCTGACATCTGTCCTATGTCTATCACCCCTCAATTTAAAGCCATGTCCCCTTGTGCTAGCCATCACCATCCGAGGAAAAAGGCTCCCACTGTCCACCCTATCTAATCCTCTGATGATCTTGTATGTCTCTATCAAGTCACCTCTTAACCTTCTCTCTAACGAAAACAGCCTCAAAACCCTCAGCCTTTCCTCATAAGACCTTCCCTCCATACCAGGCAACATCCTGTTAAATCTCCTCTGCACCCTTTCTAATGCTTCCACATCCTTCCTATAATGCGGTGACCAGAACTGTACGCAATACTCCAAGTGCGGCCGCACCAGAGTTTTGTACAGCTGCAACATGACCTCATGGCTCCGAAACTCAATCCCTCTACCAATAAAACCTAACATACTGTACGCCTTCTTAACAACACTATCAACCTGGGTGGCAACTTTCAGTGATCTATACACATGGACACCGAGATCTTTCTGCTCATCCACACCACCAAGAATCTTACCATTAGCCCAGTACTCTGTATTCCTGTTACTCCTTCCAAAGTGAATCACCTCACACTTTTCCGCATTAAACTCCATTTGCCACCTCTCAGCCCAGCTCTGCAGCTTATCTATGTCCCTCTGTAACCTACAACATCCTTCTGCACTATCCACAACTCCACCGACTTTGGTGTCATCCGCAAATTTACTAACCCATCCTTCTACGCCCTCATCCAGGCCATTTATAAAAATGACAAACAGCAGTGGCCCCAAAACAGATCCTTGAGGTACACCACTAGTATTTTGTTATGGGTTATTTACTTATACTCAATAAATGCTAAAAAAAGACTTTGCTCTAAAAGAAATTGAAACCAAGATCTTTTGGGTAAAACAGAACTATGTGTGCATTTGTTTTACACAGTTCAGGTAATGAGTTCAATTGTCAACAGCTTTGAAACTGAAAGAACGGATGTGACTTCTACTTTATGAGGCATGTGGACATTCTAAGACTACAATAGTGAATAGGTTTACGGCATAACATGCTCTGTTCTCATTAACAAATACAGACTGTGCAGAATTGACACTCATTGTTATCGTGAGGTGCTGCTTCATGACATTTTTTTTATGTTGGTTTCCAGGGGTTACAAGGAAATTCCATTGTATAGTTACACTTTCCCAACAAATTCTCAAATGGACATAGAAAGGAAATTTATAAACATTGTACTGTTTTTTGATGATGTGATTGATTAGTTAGCTAAAGGTACTGGAGTGGATGAAGTATTTTTCACAAGGCATTTGATAAAGGAGCCTTATTTGTTTGAAACTCATTGGTGCATGTTCAAAGAAATAGCACCGCAGGAAATATTTCATGATGGACAGAAACTAGGTGTTAGAATGAATGAGTGTTGCAATAAAGGCTACAATTCAGTATCTAGCAAATATGAATTAAGTTTTAAGAACACAAATTTCTGATGACACAGAAAGATCATGTTTGACACATAGGGACAAAGAGTGTAAAAGTTCTCAGGATGAAGATGTCAAGTTGGTGGATGGGCAAACAGGCAGTAGAAGCAACTTAGTGTACAGAAGTCTAAGTTAAAACCTTTTTGAAAAGAATCAAAGAGAATGTTGCACATAATGGAAAGATGTGGATGAACGGAGGCCTAGAGCACAATATAAAATGACCAGTCATTTCAAAAAAAATTTAAAAATTATTAAAAGAAAATAAACTGCATTTTGAGTTTTATAACTATCATTACAGAGTGAAAGAAATGAATAAATAAAAACATCATAGAATCCCTACAGTGTGGAAACAGGCCCTTCAGCCCAACAAGTCCACACTGACCCTCAGAGCATCCCACCCAGAGCCATTCCCCTATTACCCACCTAATCTACACAACCCTCAACACTACAGGCAATTTAGCATGGCCAACCCACCTAGCCTACACATCTTTGGACTGTGGGAGGAAACCGGAGCACCCGGAGGAAACCCATGCAGACACGGGGAGAATGTGCAAACTCCACACAGACAGTCACCCGAGGCTGGAATTGAACCTGGGTTCCTGGCACTTTCAGGCAGCAGTACTAGCCACTGAGCCACTGTGCCATGTAGAAAATACTGGTTAGCTTTAGTTAAAACACTATAGATTTGGGTGGCTCATTAGAAAAGAACTGTTAAGGCAGAGAAAATATGTAGCACAGATTACTTCGAATTTATAGCAGAGAAGCAGGCCATTTTGGACCAATTGGTCTATCCCAGTGCTTACATACCACACAAGCATGACAGCAGTGATAAGTAAATTTTAACAAGGGACTTGAAATATTTGAAGGATTTCCACTTCAGTAGAGAAGATTAAGAGCAGGAGTTCTGAGGAAGGATCACCGGACCCAAAACATTAACTCTGTTTTCTCCTCCACAGATGCTGCCAGACCTGCTGAGCTTTTCCAGCAACTTTGTTTTTGTTCCTGATTTACAGCATCCTCAGTTCTTTTGGTTTTTTATTTAAGATTAAGAGCAGACTTGGAAGTGAAATTCTAAAAGGTTGTGCAAAATGCTCCAGATATGTCCTGCTGACAAAAAGGACATACAGAACCCAACCAATTTTTACTAATGAAAGCCTATTTTTAATCATTGGCACTGTAATGGTAATGGAATCATTAACAGCTCTGTGAAGCTGTATCTATTTAACAATTGGTAATGCCATTGAATGTAAAGAGGTGGTGGTTAGATGCTTCTTGTTGAAGATGGTGATTACCTGGTGCTTGTGTGGCATAAATGTTACTTGCCACTTGTCAGCCCAGGCTTGGATATTGTCCAGCTCTTGCTACATTTGGACATAGACTACTTCTGTATCTGACAAGTCACAAATGGTGCTGAACACTGTGCAATCATCAGCAAACATCCCCACTTCTGACCTTACAATGAAGGAAAGGTCATTGATGAAGCAGTTGAAGATGGTTGGGCCTAGTTCACTATCTTGAGGCACTCCTGCAGAGATGTCCTGGAGCTGAGATGATTGACTTTGAACAAACACAACCATCTTCCTGTGTGTCAGAACAACTGCAGTCAGTGGATAATTTTCCCGCTGACTCCAGTTTAGCCAGGGCTTCTTAAGGCCAAATGTGTGGACAAATGATGCCTATGTGACAAGGACAGTCATTGTCTCCTCATCTCTGGAATTCAGCTTTTTTGTCCATGTTTGAACTAAGGCTGTAATGAGGTCAGGAACTGAGTGGCCCTGGTGGAACCCAAACTGCATGTGACTGAGCAGGGTCATTGCTGAGCAGATGCTGCTTGATAGCACTGTTGATGACACCTTCCACCTCTTTATTGATGATTGAGAGTAGGGTGATGGGTGGTAATTGGTTGGGTTGGATTTGTCCTGGTTTTTGTGTATAGGACATATGTGGGCAATTTTCCACATTGCAAGGTAAATGTCAGCATCAGAGCTGCCCTTGAACAGCTAAGCTAAGGACATGGCAAATATCACTTGCGGCTGATGCTGCTTAGAATGCACGTAGGTCTGTTTGGCTTCACCAGGTTGACACCTCATTTTTAGGTATGTCTGGTGCTGCTCCTGGAATGCCTCCTGCATGCTTCTTTGAACCATGGTTAATTCCTTGACTTGATGGTAATGGTATACTGGAGGATATGCCATGCTATGAAGTTACAGATTGTATTGAAGCATGATTTCACTGCTGCTGATGGCCCATAGTGCTTCATGGATGCCCAGTCTCAAGTTAAGTTCCTAGAATTGTTCAAAATATATCCTATGTAGCATGGTGCTAGTGACACCCAATACAATGGAGGGTATCCTCAATGTGAAGATGGGACTTGGTCTCCAGAAGGACTGTATGATGCCATTTCTCCTGGTACTGTGATGGGCAGGTGCATCTGTGACAGGGAGATTGGTGAGGATAAGGCCAAGTATATTTTCCCTTCTCATTGGCTCCCCCACCACCTGTCACAGTATAGAAGCTATGTTCTTTGTTAGTTAATATCATATTGCATTTAGAGGGGAATGTCTGTGATTTTTAGAGGCCAGTCAACTCATCCCCAGTTAAAGAATTTTTGCAGGCTCAACTCTCTGCAGCTGGTTTGTTGGTGATCTTCCTCCATCAAAAGTTCATAAGGGGACTATTTTCTCAGGCAAGTAAGGGATTATGGGGATAATTGCCCTGTGTTCAGTATAATTTGCATTCTTGAAGCACTCCATGCAGCATGACCTGGATAACATCTGGACTTGGTCGGGGTGTTAAGCAAATGGCTCAAGTGTCAACCATTAACCATTTTTGACAAGAGAGACTCTAACTACTACCTTTTGGTGTGCACTGGTATCACTATTGCGAAATCCCCCAACATTAGCATTCTGGGGGCCACAGTGGGCATAAACTCAACTAGATTGCTACATAAATGGAGCAGCTATTGGACGAGGTCAAAACTTGCACAAACCAAAGTAACTGGTTCTGCTCAGGCATCTCCAAAACCTCGCTACCATCTACTAAGTTCTGGTAAAGATTTCATGGCATTATATCCACTTGCCTGGCTACGGGGATGCCTCAACAACACTCAAGTAGATTGATCCCATCAAGGAAAATAACAATCCATTTGATCAGCATAAAAGCAAAATACTAAAGATGTTGGAAATCTGTACTGAAGAAGACTTGTATTGGACTTGAAACATTAACTCTTTTTCTCTCCACAGATGCTCAGACCTGCTGAGTTTCTCTACCATTTGATCAACACTTCATGTAATACTTTCACCATCAGTACCCACGGCCACAATGTAAAATCACTGCAAGATTCACTCCAGCAACACACCAAGACTTCTCAGCATTACCTTCCCAATTTGCAACCTGCATTACCTCAAGAGGTTGAAGACATCAGGCCCTAGGAACTTTGTTCTGGACTGGGAAAAGCATCCTGCTCCTTCACAGACACTGTGTCAAAATCCTGGAACTCCAATCCATAATAGAACAGTGGGCATATCATCATGACATTTAGTGCACCTGCTCAGGGCATCTAAGGGTAGGCAAAAAATGCTGCCTTTGCCAGAAATGGCCACCTTATAGTCTCTGGGTAACAAGGACATGTCACTCTGAGAGTGGAGGGTGAAGTTAGGAAATGAATTCTTGTTACAGAGGTTGCTGGAACACAAACTGCTTTGTCAGGAAGTTTTAAAACTGAAACTTTTGTGACTTTTGAGAGTAAGTTGTTTAAACATTTGAAGCGATGCTCAGAAGAAGATCATAGGAAGAGAGCAGATTATAGGAAGAAATCAGAGCAGTGGGTTAATTTTGAGTAGCTGTAGTTAGGACATTCCTTAAATTGAATGTGGAAAATGGCTTACCCCTCCATTTTGATGTTTTATTATTCTAGTCTCGTTTTCTCTGGTGCTTAGAAACTTGTACTAAATGCGGCTAAGTGCAGATTTCCAGAATGCCCTGTTCATAACTTAGCCATCTGAACAGCAGTCAAGTTAATTTAAACTTTAAACTATCTTTTATTCTCTTAGTTTCATTCTTTCAGCTTATTGACTGAAAAATACCACTGTGCTAGTTCACAATAAATCCATCAAATATCTATAAGATATATATTTGGAAAATTTGCCTCAAAAGACATATATTAATACGAGGCATCACAGTTACCTCATTTGGAAACACTAAGCTTGCATTGTGTTGTACAATGTGCTTTCTGCATATTTCAGGCATAACTTGTGAACAATGAAAACTATAACAAGCATCTTCCTGTAATTAATTCCCATTACACATTTAATGAGCACATTTTACTGAATAAATTTTGCATTTAACTTAATTTGCCAAAATTGGTTTGTTCTACTTCCTTTATTTGATTTCCTTTCTGTTCACTGTTTTCCAACACATTCTCTGTGTTTTGGGGTCAACTACTTTTCAAAATTTTCCATTTTTGACTGAGAGAAATCCCACCTTGACATGGAATGCTTGCCACATCCTCTCAAACATCATCGCAAAGATCAAAAGTCAAAGTTCAGTTCAGAGACCTAATACTCTGATGGAAGGTGTTTGCAGAGAAGAAGAAAATAATCATCATCTTGTTCTTGATCGTTGGACTGAATTTTAAGATTTACGTCCTGTAGCTCCACTTATTTGATGGAGCGTGTTTTGGGATTTTGGACTAGAAAGTATTCTTCTCTAGTTCAATACTAACTTGAAATTTAACATTTCAGTGTGGAGGAGCCAAATGTGTGGTTTAGTTTGAGTTTCAGTCTTCTGATGACCTGCTCAAACGTTTTGATGTTGTTCACTTATTTCAAAGCGAGTTTGCAATTCCAAGAACAAAGGCAATAGAATTCTTATGACTAATTTGTACCCATTGGCGATGAGAAGATGTTGCAAAGCAGATCTCATTAGAGGTGGCGTCATTTTACCCATGGTCTCCATCACAATGACATTCGCGTTAATTCCTGCGCTGCTGAGAAAACAACAGTTCTGTGCAGATATGGGCAAAATATAACTGTATAAAGCACAGTGCCACTTAATGAATGTGATAATAAAGAATTTCAGTCCCTGGCAAGTAGAATGAATGCTGCACAAATGGATTTGCTTTTGTATATTTAATTTTAAACAAAGTCAGAAGTCACACGACACCAGGTTAGAGTCCTACAGGTTTATTTGAAATCACAAGCTTTCGGAGCATGGACCCTTCGACATGGCTATGCTCCAAAAGTTGTGATTTCAAATAAACCTGTTGGACTATCACCTGGTGTCATGTGACTTCTGACTTTGCCCATCCCAGTCCAAAGCCACATCAAATTTTTAAACAGGCAGCCCTCAGAGTAGCTGTGCTAGTGCACTGAAAGTGTAGCAGACTACTAAGCAGCGAAGATACTTTGCAGAATCAGGACTGCTGGATTGTTTTGGTAAAAGAAATACATTTCCAAATCATTCTGCTGGCTTTTCATTTCCTACCTCAAATATATGTAACCACGTGCTGCCTGTGTGCACTGTATTTGTGTAATTTAATTGTACAAGGCAATGTCTGGCAAATTGGCTTAGAGGTTTCCATTCAGGTGTTTGTCACGAAACCAAAGCAAACCTGTCTGCGCAGTAATGGGTCTAGAAGATCAATTTACATCGTGCAATACAGTGATAACCAAAGGCTGTTAATGGTGACTTCCAAATGCTAATCCCTGAACAAAGCAGCATCAATACGGTTACTAATTAGTCTGAACTCCTGGAACACAATTGCACAGAGCTTTTCACAAAGAAATCCTCAACTTCTAAATTCCTATGTAGTTTCAAAACAAATCTAAATCGATTGTCTTGACTTATTGCATGACTGCAATAATTCGCTTAGCGTGTTGTTACAAATGATTTCTGACAATCAATACGTGGCAAAATAAAATGCAGTTCTCATCCCTTTTCAGTGATATGCCTAGGTTCAGCTTGTGTTCGGACATTTTACATTAGGTATGATGAGTTAGTTTAACAAAAACCCAGAATTAAGAATCAAATGATTTTCGAAGTAATTGATTATTTCTCAAAAAATCACGGAAAATATTCTCACTGGATGTTATATTCTGGCTTCTTGCACGTGTGCCCATTTTTTGCCTTATCATTGATGGGTCTGCTTTAAACTGCCTAGTAACAATGTTTTGCGACTCCTTCTCGAAGTGCCTCCATCTCCTGCCCCCTTAAAACCATTCACATTGTGAAATCTCATCCTTTGACTGATCGCCAGATGTTCTGTAATGAGACAGTGCCCGAAGAGTCACATAATTTCAAATTCATCAGATACAACTCAGAGAAATGGCCTCAAATCTCATGATCTCAGGGAAGAGGGGTGCAGGGTACAGATAGAGTGCAGGCAGGCATAGTGATGCTCAAGTGCAGAGGTGAGCTGGTTAATAGGCCTACTTTTGTTCTCTGGCATGTCATAATGGTTGAATTTTAAGATTTAAGGCCCTCTAGCCCCACCTGCTCCTCCTCTCCATGGCCCTTAGACCCTTCATGTCCATACATAACAAGACAGAGGCTAGATCCAGAGACTGAAAAGAAGGTAAGGCAGGACTTAAACACCCAATGGTAAATTCCTGGAGAGTGTTGCTGAACAAAGAGACCTTCAAGTGCAGGTTTAGAGTTCCTTGAAAGCGGAGTCACAGGTAGACAGGGTAGTGAAGGCAGTGTTTGGTATGCTTGCCCTTGTTGGTCAGTGCATTGAGTAAAGGAGTTGGGAGGTCATGTACAGCTGTACAGAACATTGGTTAGGCCACTTTTGGAATATTGCATGCAATTCTGGTTTCCCTGCTACAGGAAGGATGTTGTGAAACATGAAAGGGCTCAGAAAAGATTTATAAGTATGTTGCTGGGATTGGAGGTTTTGAGCTAAAAGGAGATGCTGAGTTTGCTGAGGCTATTTCCCCTGGAGCGTCGGAGGCTGAGGGGTGACCTTATACAGGTTTATAATATCGTGAGGGGCGTGGATAAGGTAAATAGACAAGGTGTTTTCCCCAGGGTGGGGGAGTCCAAAACTAGTGGCCATAGTTTTAAAGATTTAAAAGGGGCCTAAGGGGCAACCTTTTCATGCAAAGTGTGGTGTGTGTATGGAATGATCTGATAGAGGAAGTGGTGGAGTCTGGTACAACTACAACATTTAAAAGGCATCTGGATGGGTATATGAAAAGGAAAGGTTTAGAGAGATATGGGCCAAATGCTGGCAAATAGGACTAGATTTATATAGGATATCTGGTCGGCATGGATGAGTTAGAGCAAAGGGTCTGTTTCCATGCTGTATATCTCTGTGACTGTATGACTCCATGCAAAGAGGCTGTCTCTGCAGCCATTTCTGTGACTTCAACATAATATTGATAGATGTTCACCATCCAGAGCGAGTTGAGGAGGTTCTATAGAAGTGTGCCATATTTGATGCCCATAGAACTCAAGTTGATTATGTGTTGTTATAGTTTGGGGATTAGGTTACATCCTACAGGCCAGTTAGTCTTATGTCAGTGGTGGGCAAATTATTGGAAAGGGCTCTGAGAGATAGGATTTATGATTACTTGGAAAGGCACAGTTTGATTCGTGATACTCAGCATGGATTTGTGAGGGGTAGATCATGCCTTACAAACCTTATTGAATTCTTTGAAGAGGTGACCAAACACGTGGATGAAGGTAGAGCAGTAGATGTGGTATACATGGATTTAAGTAAGGCGTTTGATAAGGTTCCCCATGGTAAGCTCATGTAGAAGGTAAGGAGGCATGGGATAGGGGGAAATGTGGCAGATTGGATTCAGAATTGGCTGACCCTTAGAAGACAAAGGGTGGTAGTGGATGGAAAATATTCAACATGGTACTCAGTTACGCGTGGTGTACCACAAGGATCTGTTCTGGATCCTCTTCTATTTGTGATTTTTGTAAATGATTTGGATGAAGGAGTGGAAGGGTGGGTTAGTAAGTTTGCGGACGATACAAAGGTGGGTCGAGTTGTGGATAGTGCGGAGGGCTGTTTTAGGTTACAAGGGGACATTGATAGGATGCAGAGCTGGGCTGAGAAGTGGCAGATGGAGTTCAACCCTGAAAAGTGTGAAGTGATTCATTTTGGAAGGACAAACTTGAAAGCAGAATACAGGGTTAATGGAAAGATTCTTGGCAGTGTGGAGGAGTAGAGGGGTCTTGGGGTTCATGTCCACAGTTCCCTGAAAGCTGCCACCCAGGTGGATAGAGTTGTTAAGAAGGCATATGGTGTGTTAGCTTTCATTAATAGAGGGATCGAGTTCAAGAGCTGTGAAGTTATGCTTCAGCTATACAAAAGCCTGGTTCGGCCACATCTGGAGTATTGTGTCCAGTTCTGGTCGCCTCATTACAGGAAAGATGTGGAAGTGTTGGAAAAGGTGCAGAGGAGATTTACCAGGATGTTGCCTGGAATGGAGGGAAGGTCTCACGAGGAAAGTTTGAGAGAGCTAGGGCTTTTCTCTTTAGAACGATGAAGGATGAGAAGTGACTTGATAGAGGTGTACAAAATGATCAGAGGTATAGATAGAGTGGACAGCCAGAGACTTTTTCCTAGGGTGGAGGTAGCTATTACGAGGGGACATAGTTTTAAAGTGAGTGGAGGTAGATATAGGGGAGACATCAGAGGGCATTTAAGTGGCTATTAGATAGGCATATGGATGATAGTATAAGGCAGGGGTGGAGGTTAGATAGACCTTAGGATTAGAGTAAAAGTTCAGCACATCATCGTGGGCAGAAGGGCCTGTACTGTGCTGTACTGTTCTATGTTCTATCCTAAAAGAAGAGGAGCTGAAAATCTTCATTAACGAAAAAATGTTTTGAAGGACTCTGTTGCATGAGTTTGAAACTATACATAACTTGTAGACTGCTAAGTCAGTTCATAAGATCCACCTTAAATGCATCTATCATTTAATGTGTAGGTTACAGTGTATATTTGACTGTAATTTTTCAGTTAATTCATGTACTCTGAAATCCAAAGATAATATAACCGATTAACTAAGATATTATTTAGGGCTTTTTTAAAGATTTAGAATTTTTAAAACATGGAATTTTGTGAGTGTTCTTTCAGTAAGTAACTGGGATTTGGATTTTTCATTTTATTATTCAAAGCTTATTGGTCTCCAATGAGATTTCAAAAAAGGTGCATAAAATTGCCATTCATGAATGCTCCTTCAAAATCTTTTTAACATCTCAAGTGCTTAACCACTAATTTAAAAAAACTTATTCATACCTTGCATCAAAGATAAACAACTTATGAACAGGTCCTTTAATCTGTCAATTAAACTGAATTCCGCTGAGAGAATTTTACCTTTGGAAACCAGCCAAGCATTTGTAAAGATCCGTTAGGAAAATGTCAATAAATAACTTTCCTTTTAGTTATTTTTTCATGGCATGTGGTATCATGAGCAAGGTGTCGTGAGCACTTGTTGCCCATATTTAATTATCCTAGAATCGTGTGATTTACTGGACAAGTTCAGAGTGCAGTTAAGAGCCAACTACATTACTGTGAGACTGGAGGGACTGTAGACCATATTTGGTAAGGATGGCAGATTTCCTTGTCTAAAGAGTTTTAGTGAATGTTTTTGTTTATGTCAATTGATGATCATTTCAGGGTCACCATTATTGAGACTAGTTCTAACTCCAGAATTATTAGTTAAATGAACCTTTACCATTGGTCATGATAGGATTTAAACTCATGATTCAATTTAAACCAATGACAACAGATCTCATGGTATGTATCACTTGTTCATTAACATACCCATTATGCCACCTCGTCTGAACAACTACTAAAACAGTTAGAACAGACATTGCTCCACTAAGCAATACATCAGGTTTTTTTTTAACACTTCCACTGGCACCAGCAACCTGTTTTTGTTTTAATTTTTAAAAGGGCCGGGGATTGAAATAGCTTCAGACCGTGACACTTAAACTGACCTTATCTGTGCTCCAACAACATTTAACTCTACTCCATAAATTTGAGACTCCTACCCAATGGGGTTAAGATTCTTCCAACAGCTGAAATATAGTCTGTTCGAACTTGGCACTTAGCTTAACCAGTGCTGCTGAGTTCAGATTTCCCTCATACATGAATTACACCCCACCTCTTTCTCCATTGGTAAAATCTGGAGTCAGAAATGGAGGCAGGATATCTGCATCCAGGTCCCACTCACCATTTTGAATATCATTCGAGCTCACAAACATCCAGGTCACAGTGTCCAATTTTTCTTGCCTTATGCCGCTGTTAAATACCTTGGGATGATATTGTATTTCATATTGATGTTATGCAGGTTATTGTTTCTTTTAAATTACCAAGAACAAAAATAATATCAAATCCGTACTCTGGCAAAGAAAGAAAAACAACCATGAAGCTCTCACAATCAAAAAGAACCATCTTTTTACTCAATGAAGCAATAGAAAAAAATGTGATTTAAAGATTTTGAAATCTTTTCTTTGATCCAAGAACTGAACAATTGTGCCTGGAGTGGTCTAAGGCATGTGTGGCTCATGAGTGAGTCCTGACCTAAAACATCGACTTTCCTACTCCTCTGATGCTGCCTGGCCTGCTGTGCCCCTCCAGCTCTACACTGTGTTATCTATGGCTCATGAGTAGTTTTTTTTCTTACTGAGTCTTTACTAAAAAAAACGGAAAAGCTAATCGGATTTAAACAAGACAAGTTGAAGGTAGGTGCAGTGAAAATCACTTGAAGGATCACTTGTATCTTCTGGGTGCAGCATCAGGGATGGAGTGAACTAGGCATTCTTCAGTTGCAGCCATTTTTCTTCTCCTCATGGTTCAAACAACTTCATGGTGGTTGCAATTTACCAGCCATCCAAGGACGTGCTGCAGGGATGTGAAATAGTGAGGGCATAGGGCGAGGTGAGTGCTCATTTCCAACAGGGAAATCTTATCAGTGGTGGGAAGGTGAAAGATGGTCTTTCCACCCCAAGGCCAACTGAGGTCCTCATGTTTCTCATTATACACTTGGAGGTAGTTGCAGTACATTAAGACCCTGAAGGGCCTCACAGACCGATATAAATGATCGCAGGTATTCTTTCAGAAAAGAACAAGTCATCTCCCCCAGTAACCTGGTCAATATTTTTCCCTCAGAAGTGTATGCCTTTGGCGCATTTATTGAGCTTCTATATGTGGGCCTTTGCTGTGCACATGTTGGGCTGTCACATTTCAGCCTGTTACTTATAGAAGAAGTAGTTGTTCACTCAGCCCCTCAAGTCTGTTCCTGGCCAGTCTCTAGGTCAACTCCGTATTCCCTGATACAATAACTAGACAAAAAAAAACCCATTTAAATTATCCATTGACCCCAGCATCCACTGCCTTTTGTAGACAGAATTCTGGATATTCATTACTCTGTTTGAAAAAATGCCCAAGATTTTATCAGCAAATGGCTGAGTTTGAATTTTAAGATTAAGCCTCATTGATCTGGAGTCATCTGACTGAATCCTTTCATTATTTTAAACACCATAATTAGACTATTAATTCCAAATAAAGCTTTTTTCACTGTGGACCACTTTAGAATGTCCCAGAGCTTAGCAAATGTCTTATAATTGCACGTTTTTTTCTTTCAGATGCATATGGGGCAATGATGTCTTTCACGAAAAGAAAACATTGCTTGTTAGCATTAGACCTGCATTCGGTGCAATCAATATTAGACCTAATTGATAGTCAAGAAGTTATTTATTCCATAAGGGAATTGAGTGAAATAATTTAAGGCATTTGTAACGAACAATTTGAACAAGGAATGCTATACATTGAACAAGACTGCAGTTCAGCAGAAATATGATTACCTCACGTTTATATATCATTAAAAGTCAGAGGAACATAGAAACAGGAGTAGGCTATTCAGCCCCTTGATCCTGTTTCACCATTCAATGAGATTCTGGCTGATCTGTCACCTAATTCCATATACCTGCCTTTAGCCCATATCCCTTAATACATTAGCTTAACAAAAAATGATTTATTCCAGATTTAAATTTAACATCTGATCCAGTATCCACTGTAATTTGAATAAGAGAGTTCCAAACATCTACCTTTTTTTATGTAAGTGCTTCCTAACATCGCTCCTGAATAGTTTGGCCCTAATTCTCAGTTCTAGTCTTGTGTATTTGCATTTTTCTGTCCAGCATCCTGTTACTACAATTTTGACTCATTGTTCTATATTCATGTTTGCCTGTGGAAATATTCAGAATGAAAATGTTGTAGTTCCATCGGGAGAGGCAAACCGTGTCCAGGAGATGGCAATGTAGAGCAAATTTTTGAGGTCAATCAATTTCTGTTCACAGTTATTATGCAGTTATTTCTTTTAATCAACCATAAGGACATGCTATTATACACCTCTGGGGCAAATAAGACTTGAACAACAACCATCTGGCTCAGAGGTAGGAACACAATTGCACGCTGACAGCTCTTGTGTCTTCTAGTCACTAGCTATACACAAGGTAGGGACACAGCCAATGTGTAAAACACATTCTGATCACAGTTCAAGATTTCTAACAAACAAAAACAGAAATTGCTGGAGTAACTCAGAGGTCTGGCAGCATCTGTGGAGAGAGAAACAGAGTTAAAGCTTCAAATCGAACTCTATTTTCTCTTCAGTACTGTTAGACCTGCTGAGTTTCTCCAGCAATTTCTGTTGTTTGTTTCAGATCTCTAGCATCCACAGTACTTTGTTTTCGTCAAGGTTTCCATTTGCTCTGCTGGGAGACTGCAGCTTCAGTTACTCAGTGATATTAAGACATGACAGGCATTACCAAAGGTTTAAGGATGAGACCAAAGAATGCAATTTCTGTTAAAATGCTATGCAGCTGATCATCAGTAAGATTTGAAAAGTTTGTTTTAATGGATAAACATCTGTTTTGTATCCAACAGGCTGGCATAGTTTTCAATGCTGGAAGACAATTAAGAGCCACAATTTATGACCAAAAATAATAATGCTGAATTACAATTAGCAAGCACCCAGAAGTCCATAATTCCATGAAGCAATAACAACTAGTCATGACTTTATCCTTCGTCATCATGATGTCAGCTGACTCAAATTAACCTCCAGATTTTCATGTTTTATGAATATGAATCTGGCTGCCAGTCATCCTCCTTCACTTTGGAGAGAAACAGACTGCACCAATTGATTTGATTCAATTGAAACACAGCATGATCACAACTGACAAGAAAAGCATGAGATTCAGCTGGAACAACGAACCGAGTTGTCCATCTATGTTAAGCCATGAGAAGGTAGCATGCCTTCTTATTAACCACAGTGAATCCAGATCCAATGGGATCAGATAAACACAGAATTGTTACAGCATAGCATTGACTGTCCCATTGAACATCTCACCTGGTGCCATTCCCTTGACATCTCCCTGTTACCCTTTTCAAACCATATAGTGTTATGTTGGTCAAGAGAAAACAGGGTGCAGAGCTGGATGAACACAGCAGGCTAAGCAGCATCATAGGAGCAGAAAGCCTGACGTTTCGGGCCTAGAACCTTCATCAGAAATGGGGGAGGGGAAGGGGGTTCTGAAATAAATAGGGAGAGAGGGGGAGGCGGATAGAAGATGGATAGAGGAGAGGATAGGTGGAGAGGAAACAAACAGGTCGAAGGGGCGGGGATGGAACCAATAAAGGTGAGTGTAGGTGGGGAGGGAGGGAGGAGATAGGTCAGTCCAGGGAGGACGGACAGGTCAAGGGGGCGGGATAAGGTTAGTAGGTAGGAGATGGGGGTGGGGCTTGAGGTGGGAGGAGGGGATAGGTGGGAGGAAGAACAGGTTAGGGAGGCGGGGACGAGCTGGACTGGTTTTGGGATGCGGTAGGGGGAGGGGAGATTTTGAAGCTTGTGAAATCCACATTGATACCAATGGGCTGCAGGGTTCCCAAGCGGAATATGAGTTGCTGCTCCTGCAACCTTCGGGTGGCATCGTTGTGGCACTGCAGGAGGCCCAGGATGGACATGTCGTCTGAGGAATGGGAGGGGGAGTTGAAATGGTTCACGACTGGGAGGTGTAGTTGTTTATTGCGAATCGAGCGTAGGTGTTCTGCAAAGCGGTCCCCGAGCCTCGGTTTGGTTTCCCCGATGTAGAGGAGGCCACAACGGGAACAGCGGATGCAGTATACCACATTGGCAGATGTGCAGGTGAACATCTGCTTGATGTGGAAAGTCTTCTTGGGGCCTGGGATGGGGGTGAGGGAGAAGGTATGGGGGCAGGTGTAGCACTTCCTGCGGTTGCAGGGAAAAGTGTCGGGTGTGGTGGGGCTGGAGGGGAGTGTGGAGCGGACAAGGGAGTCACGGAGAGAGTGGTCCCTCCGGAAAGCAGATAAAGGTGGGGAGGAAAAGATGTCTTTGTTGGTGGGGTCGGATTGCAGTGTTATGTTGGTAGTTGGATGAAGAGAAGTGGAATGAAATTCATATGGAATGTAAACACTGAGGGCATTAGCTGATAGCCTGTTTCTGTGCAATCCATTCCACTTAATTCTACACACATTAATTCTTTTTTTTATTGTGAATTATGATGCATAGAACATAGCTGAACATGTAAAGAATGCTAAAGATCACATAAAATATACATGAATCACAAATTTTTAAACCTTTATTTGACTTTGACAATAAAGTTATGATGTTTATTCATCATGTTGCAACTGTCCTTTGATATGAATTCCAAATTGCATTTCAAATATTATCTGCTAATGTATTAAATCCAGCCTGGCATTTATACATGATTAAAATGGTATTTTGTTAAATTTAACCTCTGTAAGTTAGAATCAATGTATTTTCAAATAAATGGTTTTGCTGCTGGAGAATGAAATATTAGCTATTTTTGTCAGAAACTACTTTCAAAGAGGAACCTGCTTCCATATGTAACTACATTATTTAAGGAATGCAAGTGAGAGAAGCCAGGAAATTATAGCCATGTCAGCCTGTTGAAAAAAGCTACTGGAATCTGTAATTAAGAAGAGTAGTTGAGCACTTAAACTGATCAGAGAGAAGCAATGTGAAATTGTTAAGGACAGGCTGCTTTTTTTTAACCTACTGGTATCTCTTTAGGAAGCTTCTAACGTACTGGCAGGGCAATATCTGTGCATGTACAGCATAGGACTTCCAAAAGGCATTCCATAAAGTCTCACTTAACAGACTGTCAACAAAAAATAAATTTCTCTGAAACCAAAGGCAAATTATTGACCTGGTTAACAGATAGAAAGTAAGGATAATGGTACTTGAATTGGCAACAGGTGCCTAGTGGTATTTTACAAGATTTGTAATCGACTTCCAACTACTCAGTATAGTTATTAAGGAATTAGATAAGGCGACAGTGAGCCATGTATATCCAAAATAGCCAATGACACAAAGAATAACAGAATAGTAAGTTGGGTAGAAAGCTGTGCAAAATAATGAAGAGACATTGACAGGTTAAGTGAGATTGGAAAGAGCTTTGGCAGATGGATTTCAACGCAGCTAAGTGAGAAATCTTCCATGTTGGATCAAAAAGAGATAAATGTGGATATTTTTAAAAATGGTAAATACCTAAAAACAGTGGTGCTTGAAAGTGTTGAGGAGGTCCAGGTAGTAATTCAGGCACAATCAGTAATACGATATGAAGGAACAAACAGAAAATCCTAGAGAGCTAGAATCAAAAGGGGAAGGGCTAAAATAAAAGTGTAGGCATGAAGTATGGGTCACAGTTTTGCTCCAGCACCATTAGCACCTGGTTAAACCTCAGAACAGCTCAGAACGTACCTTAGAAAGAATGACCTTGGAAGGGGTGCAGCACCTAATCACCTATTACCAGGACTCCAAGAATTAGAGATGTATACCCTGGACTGTAAACTGTTAAGTAGTGATTTGATTTAGTGTTTTGAAAGGAATTGAAAGGATGGTGAGAGAGAAACTTTTTTCTGCTGCTGGGGAGTGTAGGACAAGGGGACAGAACCATAAAAATGAAGTAGGCCATTTAGGATAAGTTATAACTCACTTTGTATAAGCAGCATTCTGTTTGAAGATGCATGCAACAGGTACCAACAGAAAGCAGTGGATGCTGGCTCAATTAATAACTTTAAATCTGATATCAGTAAAAGTTTTACAAGTCAAGCATATTCAGAGATATCAAGACAAGGTAGGCAGGTAGAATTAGGCTGTGGATTGTCATTGAATGGGGAAGTAACGCAAGCAGCTGTCTTATGCCCCTGAACATAGAGGTGTGTGTTAACAATGGTTGAAATACCTTCAGATATGTATGTCATTATGTTCCTTACTCATTTCAGAGTTTTAACCCAAGCTGGTAGCTGTCAAAGGGAAATTTAGTTTAACTGCCTCCAGTAGTTTTGAAGGTCAGATAACACCAATTAATTTATCTTAGAGTACAACATGTGGATTATTCTCCTCTTTTCATCCATACAGATTTTCTTTCAGACAATGATAGTCAACACGATTCCTGCTACAGTGGCTCCACAGAAATACTTTTACTTTGCATTAGTGGGTACAGGACCTGCTCTAGGCCATAGGCCCTTAATGTACATGTGTAATAATCTGTTCTATATCTGATCTTATTTTTGCTACTTTCATTTAGGAGCAGCAGTATGCCTACCCCTGTAGGTGGCTAGAATTACTTGTCTTTCAATTGCATAATGCTGGAAGTGAAAACATTTCCAAAACAACAGTAGGCTTTGCCTAACTATTTCTGTGATGTGGAGGTGCCGTTGTTGGACTGGGGTGGATAAAGTCAGAAGTCAAAAGACACCAGGTTATAGTCCAACAGGTTTATTTGAAATTACAAGCTTTCGGAGTGCTGCTTCTTCATTTGGTGAAGTTGTGTGACTTCTGACCTTGTCTACCGCAGTCCAACACCAGCACCTCCACATCACTATAAACATACAGACATGGGAATTAGGAGCAGCTGTAGGCCTACTCCTATTGGTGGCTGGAGTTACTTGTCTTTCATATGCATAATGCTGGAAGTGAAAATATTTTCAAAACAACAGTAAACTCTGTTGCCTAACTTTGTTGCATTGAATTGATCAGCATTGGGCCCCCGTAACTGGACATGAATTAACTCAATTCTGGATTATAGTTAGACAACGTCATGAAAATCATTTCAAGATTTATATGTTTTCGAGATAAAACTTTTAATGTAAGGTAAATGAGGTAAAAAAAAAAGCTGAGTTTGAGACACTAGGGAAAACCCCTAAAATAATTACCACTCAAAAGATGATCCATGGTTACTTAAAGAGCTTAAGTGTAATAACCACGAACGATAGGTGGTCCTCTCAGAGATGTGGAACAAAACCAATACATCTTGTAAGAGTGCTGTTGGCCCTATTAGAGTTTTAAATTATTTATGTAATTCCCCTAGATTTACTTCTCAGGCTGTTTTAGAAGGTGAAGGTGATTTTAATTTTGGACATGCCAAGTGTGACACATTGCCATGGGGATAGATTGCAGCGTGGTAGTCTTTTAGTTTCATTTTATCTGTATCTTCTCTCACTGAAGGAAGATAGTTTAAGTTTGGAGCTGGAATAGTGTGGAAACAGGCAAGAGAAAAAGCTATTAGGAGCAGTAGACCACAAAGCAACAAGGCAGTGAAGCCCATACTTGGGACTGGTATCCACAAATTCAAATGATTAGGGAGAGTTAGATGGTCATATGGCCAAATGCTCATGGAAGAACACTAAAATCTTTCATCCTTTGGATAATAGTTAGAACATTGAAGAGAATCAAAGTGAATTCCAAACAGCTGTGATACCACTTTGGTTTGGTGCCAGGAGAAGGGAGAAGTGTAACATATAGAGAAAACCTTGGGTGGAAATAGAAGCAGAATGTGTGTGTCAAGTTGAGGTTTTCAGGTGTAAAATCTATTCAGAAAATATATCGACCAGGATTTTCCCACTCCTGACAAAGTGAAGGGGTGTCATGTGTTAGGTGGTGTCTAACATTCCATCCCCACCAGAGAGATGATTGACCATATCACATGACAAATAACTCATTCAGGGGGTTTCTCACCCTATCAGATCACCAGAAGATATTGGCCAATCAGAGACTGTCAGTTTCTGAGTCCTAGGCCCTGCCAGTTGAGGCCTACTCCTGAACTGATTCGGGGGTGACAAGATGAGTTTTTGTTTGCATTCTTATCGTAGAGTCTGAGTTGCAGGGAGTGGAGGGGTTCCCAATCTAGGGCAGGAGGGTGGCTTTCAAAGAATGCTCCCCTGCGCTCTATCTCATGCCTCCAGACTCCTCCCCTAATTCAGCAGGCAGGTCACCATGGTCTACCAGTCAGGAAGATAGCCACCTTTCCCATCTGCCTGTCAGGTGGGCCACGTGGAGGTGAAAAGGTCCTTACATGGCCATTGACTAACCACCGGGGTGCCCTTGTTGCTGAAGAATCGAGGAAGTCACCAATCGGTCTTCTCGGCCAACACTATATTGTGCTTCTCTCCAGGCAAGCTCGATCAATTATTTCACTTTCTCACCACTTCTCTCACCACGATCAGGGAGAGGAAAATTCTACCCTAAGCGCTGGCTTTGTTTAATTCCAGTGCTGTAAAATATTTTGTGTAAAATGTGGTATCTTGCGCTTTCAATTAATAATTGGGAGTTTAAAATTTATTTTTAAAAGTTAATGGACCCCTTCAAGATAATAGCACAGTTAAGCAACAACGTAATTCAGTTTTTTAATGCTCCCCTATCATGTTATTTTGCTTTGCTGTGCAAATAATGCTGGTATTGATGATTCCAAGTTACTGAGCAATTATTATCATTGCTCCAAATTTGTCTAAGTTTCAGCAATATCACTGATGGACTGTTAGTAGAAAACACTCGAGCATAAATAGATGACAACATTATTCAAATTTAATCATAGGCTGGGACTTTTCTCACTGGAACACATGAGGTTGAGAGGTGACCTAACTGCGGTTTATAAAATCATGAGGGGCATAGATAAGCAAACTGAATGGCAGATGTCTTTTCCCCAGGATGGAGGATTTCAAGGCTGGGGACATATTTTTAAGGTGAGAGGAGAAAGATTTTAAAAAGACATGAGAGGCAATTTTTTTACACAGAGAACGGTTAGTGCGTGGAATGAACTTCCAGAGGAAGTGGTGGATATGGGCGCAGTTACAACGTTTAAAAGACTTTTAGATAAGTACATGAATAAGAAATATTTGGAGGGATTTGGGTCAAGCGCAGGCAAGTGGGACTAGTTTGGTTTGGGATTATGGTCAGCATGGACTGGTTGGACTGAAGGATGTGTTACCACACTGTATGACTCTGTGAATTTACCCCTAAATTTAGAATTTTGCTCAGTTTTTCTTTTGTTTTAAAACTTCATAGGATTTCAAAGACCCAAGTGAGACATTAGGTTGATTGGACACAGGAGTGGGCAGGGAGTCAGATTGACAGATGTTAATAAGCATCAGGATGATCTGCTCATAGTGAAGAATTGCTGTCCTTTTATGCAGATATCGAGGCTGGTTTAAAACTGGCAGACCGGGCTGGAAGCCTTACTCAAATGAAGCACATGTGGAGAAACTATGGGGTGGTCTCTCTGCTTCAAGCAGCCCTCTCTTCAATAAACACTCCATGACATTTTAAAAGATGAATGGAATACTTCGAACAAACATTTCAATGAACGCTGTCCACCTTTCTGTGAACTGCACACAACCCAAGAAGTGAGAGAGAGGGGGAGAGTGAAGAAAGAAAATGAAGCAAAAGGAGAAGGAAGTGGGAGGGTAGGGCCGATAGTGGGGCTACTTCAATGATTTTTGGACACTGATTACAAGATTTACAAGAAACACATTTTGTGGCTGATTTCTTTGGGGTATGCCCAGCTGTTTTAGTTTTTATTCATTAGTTGGCCACCTTCTTGGCATTTTCACCCTCCTTCCTCAAATACCAGCAGCTTCATAGAACCCATCTGTTTCAGTAATCTTCACCCACATTTTGAAATTCAGGCTGCAGTTATAATGCAAAGATTGACTTCATTACATGATGAGATGAAGCAGAAAAAAATAAATCCTTCCTCGACTGTACTCAATTAGGTAAAGGTAAAGTCATCGTGGTCCTACTTTCTCATCAGAGAGTGAGAGACAACTGATGGTGAGTTTAACCTGAGGATCACCATGCCTTAGGTGTGAAGGGTGAGGTTGAGGAGGCTGTCCATTCACAATGACCTCAGCTAATACAGGAATTAGACCCATGCTGTTGGCATCACTTTGCATTGGAAACCAGCCATCCAGCCAACTAAACTAGCCTACCCTCTCTTAATCCATTAATATTCAATTTAAATCACCTCCAAGGAAATGATTAAAAATCTAAACTATTTTTGGAGCAGGACTTAACAAATGTCAAATTATGTGAAATAATTGATAAGCCATGGTTTTCAGTAAAACTTCTCCCTCAGCAGCTAATTTAGCCATGTCAGTTTAAGCATTTTAATGTCCTTTCTTCATCTGTGATAGAACTGAGTGCATCTTTTCCCAAATGGCTTTGTTTTAGAAATATCTCAAGTGAAAATGGAAAAGCAGTAATCGGCACATCACAAATTTCTGCCAGCACAGAAATGTTCTGCCTGAAACAATTCGAGGAAAAATAATAGCCATTTTTCCCAAAGATTATGCACTTCCTCAATTATTTCAATACAATATCAGTAATGGTATCTGCTTTTAGCTTCTGGGCACTTTACCAAGGATATGCTTTAGGCAGCACAAGGATAACATCTTGCCAAAGCAGCTTTCTGTTTCTCTGTCTTTCAACACCTCCCACTACCAAGTGCAGAAACAATAGTGGTGAGTATCCAACTTTTTTACTGACCTATGTTCAAATGACGTATAGCAAGTGCGTCAATGTACAATTTTCTCTGCTAAGCACTCGCTTATAGATGCAGGCATTAACCTAAGCCCAATAAGTTTTGAGAATAATTTTTCACTTTAATTAACCATTTGAAAATATTTTAAATCCTGATATGGAATTATACCCTTATAGCAATGATAGTATGCAAAGGCAAAATCAAAATAAATATGGACAGAAAATTATTCCGTGCCCTGCACATTACCTTGTGTTTTTAGTGTTACCTCATTCCCTGATCACTAATGCAATATTTTTGAGGAAAACTGGAATCAATGGGTTTCAGGGGGCAAATTCTCCGCTGGTTGGAGTCATACCTGACACACAAGAAAATGTTGTGGCTGTTGGAGGTCAGTCATCTCAGCTCCAGGACATATCTGCAGGCTCAGGGTAGTGTCCTTCAGCATGATCTTGACAGGTTGGGTGAGTGGGTAAATCAACGGCAGATGCAGTATAATTTGGATAAATGTGAGTTTGCAAAAACAAGAAGGCAGATTACTACCTGAATGGCTGTAAATTGGGAGAGGGGAGTGTGCAATGGGACCTGGGTGTCCTTGTGCACCAGTTGCTGAAGGTAAGCATGCAGGCGCAGCAGGCGGTAAAGAAGGTAAATGGTATGTTGGCCTTCACTGCGAGAGGTTTCGAGTACAGGAGCAGGGATGTGTTGTTGCAGTTATACAGGGCCTTGGTGAGGCTACACCTAGAATATTGTGTGCAGTTTTGGTCTCCTTTTCCGAGGAAGGATGCTCTTGCTCTCGAGGGAGTGCAGCGAAAGTTTACCAGGCTGATTCTGGGGATGGCGGGTCTGACGTATGAGGAGAGATTGACTAGGTTGGGATTTTATTCGCTAGAGATCAGATGAATGAGGGGGGATCTCATAGATCCTTATAAAATTCTAACAGGACTGGACGGGTAGATGCAGGGAGGATGTTCCCGATGGTGGGTGTGTCCAGAACCAGGGGTCACAGTATGAGGATTCTGGGTAGACTATTTAGAACGGAGATGAGGAGACATTTCTTCACCCAAAGAGTGGTGAGCCTGTGGAATTCATTACCACAGGAAGTAGTTGATGTGAAAACATTGAATGTATTCAAGAGACGACTAGATATAGCACTTGGGGCAAATGAGATCAAAGGTTATGGGGAGAAAGCAGGATTAGGCTATTGAGTTGGACAATCAGCCATGATCGTGAAGAATGGCAGAGCAGGCTCGAAGGGCCGAATGGCCTCCTCCTGCTCCTATCTTCTATGTTTCTGTGTCCTAGGTCCAACCGTTCAGCTGGTTCATCAATGACCTTCCCTCCATCATACAGTCAGAAGTGGGGGTGTTCACCGATGATTGCACAATGTTCAGCACCATTAGTGACTCCTCAGATACTGAAGAGGTCCATGTTCAAATGCAGCAGGACCTGGAAAATATCCAGGCTAGGGCTCACAAGTGACAAGTAACTTTCATGCCACAACGATGCCAGGGTATGATCATCTCCAATGACAGACAATCTAACCACTGTCCCTTGACCATCAATGGTGTTACCATCACTGATTCCTCCATTATCAACATCCTGGGGATTCTATTGACCGGAAACTCAACTGGAATCGCCATATAAATACAGTGGTAACAAGAGCAAGTCAGAGGCTAGGAATACTGTGGCAAGTAACTTACCTAACCTGTTGGCTCCCAAAAGCCTGCTCACCATCGACAAGGCACAAATCAAGAATGTGATGGAATACTCTCAATTTGCCTAGATGAGTGCAGTGCCAAAAACACTCAATAAGCTTGATACCATGCAGATCAAAGCAGTATGCTTGAATGGCACCACATACACAAACATCCATTCCCTTCAGCACTGATGCTCAGGGGCAGTGTTTACCATCTACAAGGTGCACTGCAGAAATTCACACAAGATTCTTAGACAGCACCATCCAAATCTGTGACACCTTCCATCTAGAAGGACAAGGGCAGCAGATATATGGGACCACCAGCACCTGCAAATTCCCCTCCGAGCCTCTTACTATCCTCACTTGGAAGTATATCTCCCTACCCCACTTCTGTTCCTTCACTGTCGCTGTGTCAAAATCCTGGAATTCCCTCCCTAATGGCATTGTGGGCCTACATGCAGCACATAGTTTAAGAAGGCAGCTCACTGCCACCTTCTCAAGGACAACTAGGGAGAGGCAATGAATGCTGGCCAGTTATTGATACCCAGGTCCCATGGTAGAACAAAGAAAAGGCTTCAATAATACCATTCATGCCCGCTTTAAAGACAAAAGACTGCCTTTGGGCTTCAACTTTTTATTATCTCATACAATATTTTTTCCCGCATTAATAATACATTGTATAGGTTATTTATTATTTAAATTTTGACTGGGGACCTGAAAATACTGCATGCAATCTGCATTGGCAGCTGTTAAAGATGGTGTAAGTACAGGCGATTATTAATAGAAGTGACATTGAGGAGAGTAGCTGAGAAAACAACATTAAATCTTGCAGACTGGTAGTATGTTTTTAAAACTGACCCCAGAGTTATCAAATCACTCTCAATTTTCTGAAGAAGGGTCCAGACCCAAATCTTCAGCTTTCCTGCTCCTCTGATACTGCCCGGCCTGCTGTGTTCATCCAGCTCCACACCTTGTTATCTCAGACTCCAGCATCGGCAGTTCCTACTATCTCTTAATTTTTAATCCTGTTGGTTAGAAACCAAATCCATCAGTTTGGTTTTGCTGCAGTGAAATCAGCAAAGTGATGAAGTAAAACTGAATCAAAATTTTCAATCAATAGATTACTGTCACTGTCAGACTCTTCCAAATAGCAAAAAGTTCTTTTGAGTTCCACCTTCCTCTTAGCAATTGCAGTATTTTCTTCAAGCCTGTATTAGCCAAATGCTATGATATATAGAAGTTACTTTTTCCACTTTCTTTCTATAAGACCCTGTCTATTTTTGATCCAATCTGTTTCTTGAGTGCTGATTGTTTCGTCCTTTCATCCAAAGTTTCCTCTATAAAATGAGTTATCTTATAAAGATCTCATTTTGATGTTGGGCTATTACTCTGGATTATATCATTATCTGTTAAATTTACTATCTAGATAACTTGTGGTGGATACAGGGTTACACAGACTCCTTGTCCACAGTTCTTAGATTTGGATAATGCCACATGGCAATTACAGACTGACAATAGATGCCATTGCCGGTAGGCTGTATTGAGATTGTTTCTTGATTACTGGTGATAAACTAGATGGAAAGTAGGAGAGTCAAAACACATTGTGGTTGAGACTGTGGAATTTGAAGCATAAACACCTCAACCATGATCGAATAGGCTCAAGGGACACATGCTCTACAGCTCCTATTTATTATATTTTTATGTTGCCCACAGGGCATTGGGCAGCAGAGTTGCTGGTGGTAGATGTCAGTACATGACTAGTTTTCCAGCATTGTTGAACCTCCTGGGGAGGAAATGTTGGGTGGAATGAAACTGCAGCTTAGGTTTTTGCTTAGTTCCCAGTGTCTGCAAGCTGCGGAGGAATACTTGCACATTCTCTCCTCTTCACTGCCAGCATACAGACACACACATCATCCTACCACAGGAAACAGATGTCTGCTCACATGTGTTGACAGGGATCAGACACAGACACCCACAGGCTGGTTGATTAGTTACCTGACAGTAAAGAAAAGCTAATCACTGGTTTTTCCTAAATCACTGTGGATCAGACAGTGAATTGAGATAATGGTTGCAGAGGATGACTTGAATATTTTCTGTGGCATTGAATAGTAGGCAACAAGCACACCAAGCAGGGTTATCAGGCACCAGTCCGGGCTGAGTTGGAGTTCAAAAGGGAATCACAAATGTGGGAACTGGAATACAGAGGAAGCAATTCTAAATATAAGGGTGGGATCCAAAATGGCAGGGTATGGGGCATTACAAGAGGAGAGGTTTTCTCAAGTCACCACCATCCTGGCTTCAATGAGTGGGATAGTGTACAGTGGACATGGCCAGGGCGGAGGATAGTGATTATCAAATAAAGGGCTGCATGAAATGTGGGGAGCCTCAAAGCTGATGGGCTTGATAGGGAGAGCTGAAGGGTGGATGGGGACAGTCTTGAATCTCAGGCAGAGCCTTAACTCCACTCTCAGGAGCATGCCCTGGATATGGTTCCCGTTTCCACCAAACCCTAACTGTGCAATACACCTGGGAAATGGCTGCCAGCACATGCTCAGTGGATGATGTGCTTGTTTTATCTGTGCCGATCGGGTGCTCTTCTAAGCAATGTGAGGCCCCTCAAGGGGCAATGGCACTAACCAGGCATTCAGTGTCAATAGAATGCACACATGCAGTAGGTTACTCTGCAGGTGCAGCTTATGCATTGACCAACAATACAATACATAAACCTTAGCCACAAGTGATCTTGACCATGCCATTGATCATGACAAATTAGTCCTAGTAGTTCCCGATGAAACGGAAGTGATCAAAGCTGACATTAGAAGTGTTGCCTGCAGCTGTTGATACTCAAACACATTTCAAATGTCTAACAGATCCTCATGGGCTCTGAGCTGCTTTCTCCTCATAGTGAACTGTAAGGTATGTGAGAACGGGGACCCTTCATGCAATGCTGCATTTTGTGGGTGGTTCAGGTGGGGTAGAGTGGGGACATGTTGGGAATACTCCTACTCTGATTATAATATTCCAATGTATTTGTACAACATGGTTTGTGATGCATGCATCTGCATTTGATGTTCAATCTCAGAGATCCGTGTCTTGGCATTACGTAGCCATTTTTCTCTGAGGCTTCCATGTCCTACTGTATCATGGCCTTTGACAAAGCCTGATTTCTGTTTAGTATGTTTGCACTGCTCAGGAATCGTATCACTGAGAAGCTGTCCTCTTTCTGATAATGCTCCTGTATGTTCATTGCACCCATCCCGAAAGGATCCAACAACGGCAGGTGCTATTGTTGCTATTGTACAAAGACAGCACAGAAGAATTGAGGAGATACAAAGATGTCAGCAAGCAGGTGCCTGGGTGCCCGATGCTTGGGGGCAGCTGTCTTCCAAGAAGAAAGAGGAGGAGATTGAGCAAGAGGAATATCACTTCCAATATGACAGAGAAATGCAGCATTTGATGCACCAGAACAATTCACTGTGAGGCAGGATTTGGATGTTAATGAAGTTTAGGACATTGCCTATCCTTAACTGAGTGTGTGCTCCCTTATACGACACATTGCTGGAATGAATCTTTGCACTCGTGGGATTACATAGTGAAGAACATGAGTGGAGGCAAGGGCCTGTCACAAAGCATTCACATTAACTTTGCAATCAGTGATCTCATCACTGAAGGGCCATGTCTTGGCTGTAGTTATGAACATAATGATGAAGAATCGCTAAAATTTGTTGTTATCCAGGAGGCTTCTCAGCAAGGCACAATACCACTCCACTATAACCCCTGCCATCCTTGGGATGAAAGTGAAGGCTGCTTAGCTCTGACACAGTAACCACTTAACCCGGTTCTACAGCTAAAATGACAGTGAATCAGATACGTAATGACCTAAAGTGCGCTGATGTGATGTTGTATGTACAATTAACTTTCAACAAGGCCACTTACTGCCCCTGGAGGATTTTCTTTCTGCTTGCCCTCCCATTCCATCTAGATGCAGTGCCAGCACCCACAGCTAGGGGGAGAAAGGAGCCTGCACTGCTGTGCAAGTGATTTGTCCGGAAGAGTTGGGCAGATGGTCCCAGGGCATGTGTGAGCCCAGATGCAGGTTCATCCCCTTGGCTTGAACTTCCACAGGGTTGGGGATCGCTAGCGGGATGGAGGTGGAAGGGCCTGAGTGTGGTCCTGCTCTGTCCAGATGCCTGCTGACACCACCCTGTCTCCTGCAGAGGAAGTGGCCCCTGGAATGGGGTGGAGTCACCTCACTGTTGATGTTGAGCACCGATGGTTGAAGTGATAGCGTGTGAGTCTGCCTGTATTTTCAGTAACCACTGAAGGTTCAGCTGCTGCTGGCTTTCTGTGATGGCCACCAACGTATCCATGGAGACAGCCTGCTCCAACCTTTATTCCTGTTTACTGAGTGTCTCTGGCCATCCTGCCTGATGCTCTAGTAACTGTCTATGTATGTACATGAAGTGATCAATGGCCAATATTATGGGGCCCACTCCTGCCTGGGCCGAAGCAGATGTCCTGAGTGTCAGTGACCTGGACCATTTCTCCCTTGACCAGCCACAGAGAGGTGGCAGTGGTGAACTCATTGGACTGTGGTCCTGAGCCTAGTCTAAGCAAGTAGTGAGTGGGGTATCTATCGCTGAGCTGCTGGAAGATTCAGGAGGCAGCCTTGCTGAGATATCGTCTGAGGAAATCTGGTATTTTTTCCTCAGGGATAAAGGGAGAGCTGATGGGTGTGGGACTGGTCTGTTCAGGACAGAGGAGTTGTGAGAGTGCCATGGTGCCTGCATAAGAGAACAGAGGAAATAAATTACTCAAAGGGCTAGAAGGTTGTGCCTGTTATGAATACTTTCATAGTGGTGCTAATAGGCGAGCAGCAAAGCACAGTACAATGACCTTTATTCTTCACAGAGGTGTCAGTATCTCCATGTGAATCTCCATTTAAGTACATGAATAAGAAATGTTTGGATGGATATGGGCTAAGCGCAGGCAGGCAGGACTAGTTTAGTTGGGGATTATGGTTGGCGTGGACTGGTTGAACCGAAGGGTCTGTTTCCATGCTGTAGGACTCTACGACTCTATGACTCCATTAATTCAAGGATTTTCTTCCTTTTTGAGGTGAGGAGACAAATGTTTGCTTCTTCGCTACCCCAAATTGGCTATTTTACCCATATTAGGCAACATTTTCTCCTGCAATGGAAGAAATGTAGGGATTGAGTGAGATGAAAGTGACTGGGAGAGCTGCTTGTGGGAGTGTAGGAGCAGGACAGATGGTGTGCTGTACCGGGGGAGCATGTAGGAAGCTCAGGGGAAAGGGAGGTTTGTAGCTAGGGAGGATGAGGTGAGTGAGAGCTATAGAGGGAAGATGCTGGAGGTAACATTAAAAGGTAGTAGACCATAAGCCTTGGTGGGAGCTGTGTGCATTGATGGAATTACAATGAAGATGAGGTAGCAGACAGATGATGCAGCTATTTCCCTGGCAGACAGCAAATGGATTGACCTTCCTACAGCATCACTGACATTTCTTTTGCTCATCAAGCCAGCATGACCCAGGTTCCTATCTCATTCTATGCTGGCAGAGTCTGGTGGCATGGTCCTGAGGGAAGAGACTAGCCCTCCTTGTCCACAAGGATCCCCATCCACAAGTACCTGCGGGTTCCTGTCTACAAGTGGGCTGCCAACTTATTGTTCTTAGTTCCCTCCTTCAAATTGCCATCGAGCAGCAGACTTGGATTGGCAATTCTTTGCTTGTAGCAGTCGGAATGGTGTGCAGCTGGTGTTTAAATGTGGTCCCCACAGTATTTGTGGTGGATAATCCTGGCAGCAGGGAGCACCATCGCTTCTGTAGGCACGTGATTCAACGAGAGAGGCACGCTGAAGCCAGACACATAACTAACATGGAGCACGGAGGGAAGGCAGCATGTGAAAAATCACCATATCCAATGAGAGAAGGCATTCATTAAATTCCCTTAAATTGACATTCGACCAATATAGTACAGCTCATTGTTAAATCGACACAATTTACATTGAGTAGTTTTAACAGCTAGGGATAGAGCAAAGTTTGGGCAGGGTTTTGAAAGCCCAAGGAATAGCATTTGGTGGGAATCCCAACTTGCTCATTTCTAATTCTGAGTTTCACAGGGCTCTGCTTAGATAGATCCACGGGTGTTCTCATTCTGTCTGGAAAGTAATTAATAGGGATTTATTCGTAGGGATCTGTTCAGGATTTAGCGCAGAGTTATGAACTACAACCGAAGCATAAGCTTTCTTACCAGGAGTAGCCAGAAAAGATGGCAGAGGGCTATATTTGGTCAGTGAAACTGACAGCTGGGAAGGCTTTGAACAGTGAAATTAGCCAGCTGCAGCCATACCTAGATCTCCAAATGTGCTTTCAACAGGCGATTTCCAACTTCTCAGAATTCAATTTGCTTGCCTTGGACTTGGTTCACTTTGATTTCTACGTCCCTCAATTCAGCAGGGAAACGACCTCTGCAACTCTACCGCAGATTCTTGACAAGGAACAAGACAAGCACCAACTCTACGAGCATCAGGAGCAAGACCATCAGCAACACCAGGCAGCTCCTCCCCCACCACATACTTATCCACAGAGCATAGCTGATTGAAATCTGGATCAAAGGGTGAAGAAATGGAGCCCCCAAAACAGAGCTGATGAGCAGAGAAGCAGTTCTCTCGATGTACGTGGGCACCAGGACCTCACAAAGCTCAGGTGCTCATTGCAAGTTGGTGCTGGTTTCTGGAGAAAGACCTCCTTCCCAATGGGCCACGCTGGTATTCATGTCCAGTGACCATCAAGGTGTCCCTCATGAGAGCCTGTTGTTGTCTGTCACTTGCTGGATTTCTGTACCTTTTCTCCCCAAAGAAGAGAAAGCGGTGAGTTGTGAGTGTGAGTAATGGATTGTGTAAAGAAGAAGTAAGGTCATTTGTGACAGGTGATTGTGAGGAATATGATAAAGATGAGGGGGAGAGAGAGAGAGAGTTAATGACGGAGATGGGAAGAGGGAAGAATAAACAGAACTGCAAGATGTGCTCTTGTGAGGAACGTTAAGGAGGAGAATGCTGGGGAAGTCAGAGCGTGACCCCCTCAGGCTGTGATGCCATTCATTTTTCTTGTCCTTTTGAGGTCCTTGATCCTCGTGGTTCACTGTCGCCTGGTTGGAGGGACCCATAATCCTGCTGATAACTACTTAGTCCACTTCATCCCACATTCCTGATCTTCCATTCCTCTCTGTGGAAAACAGCAACTCATGTCAATCCCTCAGAATCACACAGCAGAAATCTCATGCACTGAGACAGGAGAGGTTTACCACACATATCCTTTCCATTCCTCTGATCCAGATGTTTCAGCAACCAGCATACAGATCAGCCACCCCTTCTTTAGACTGATTTGTGATTCTGCCCATCCTTTTTGATTGGTTGTAAACCCTGAAATCATGACGCTAATGTGGCGTGTGAATTAGAAAGCCACAACAAAATCTGTTTCAGTGACAAATGGTTTCCTGACTGATGATCAAGCACAACCTCCACTGTCAAGCCAAAAATGTACCCAACCTTCCTCAGCCACACCTTCTCAGAGTAATTCCTGTGGCAGCTACACATCTATCACAATCTGCAGGAAAGTGCTAACATGAAATCATCGAAAGAACTTATAACACAGGAGAAGGCCCTTCATCCCATTGTGCTTTTGTCATCTGGAAAACAAACGTTAATTCCCCAGTCCATCTCCTTGGCCATACAGCCGTGGGTTACTAGACTTAGTGCTGTGACATTACTGACCATTTTTTAAATGTACAGAGGGCTGTAAATTCCAAAACCCTCCGAGTGAAAATTTTACTGCCAATTGCTTTAAATCCATTTTGCTATTGTTCTGTCTGCTCACGGAAGAAGGTCTTTCCTATTCCAGTTGTTGCAGGACAACTAACCCGTCCAACCCCAACAAACCACAAGAAAACTGAAAATCACGCCAGGCTACCGTAAAAAATAAACATCATTCTATGCATTTAACCACAGTTGGCATCACATCAGCTCTTATGGTCTAATGTGGCCAGACACCTCATATTATATTTTCTACTACCCCACATCAAAAAATAAGCTCAAGATAATTTCACTTCAAGCTATAAATCAAGTTTGTGTATTCATCCTTAATGAGTAATTGTAAGCAATGATTTGTTTCAGTGTTTAAAATAAACCTCACTTGTCAAATTGTTTATACACAGAGACATCTTTGAAGTAGCAGCAGATTATTTTTTTGGGAAATGTTGTCACAGCACAGCTATACTGCACCATTCACATTATTTTGCTCTTGAAACTGCAAAAATTAAATAATGTGCCAGATTAGGAGAAATTATGCAGATCTTACAGCACAAACACAGAATATCTAAGCCAACACGTGAGTAGGTACTTAGGCCCGGCATGGGCTGACTTCTATCTCTCTTTGTCCAAACCTATAAATGTACCCTTCAATTCCATTCCTACTCATACACTTCACCGGCTGTCCATGGTTTTTGCCTGAACTATTTATCTTTAGCATTCTAACTGTATAAAACTGTAGTAAGACCACAAGTGGAGAACCATGTACAGTCTGAACACCACACTATAGGAAGGATGTCTTTTCCCCAAAACAGAAATGTCAAGTACTAACAGTGGTTAGGTAGAAGTTGAGAGGGGTAAGTTTAAAGGAGATGTGTGAGGCAAGTTTTTTTATTTAGAGAGTGGTAGGTGCCTGGAACACACTGCCAGGGGAGGTGATAGAAGCAGATACATTAGCAATGTTTAAGAGGCATTTAGACAGACACATGAACGGGCATGGAATAGAGCGATACAGACCATGTACAAGCAGATGGGATTAGTTTAGAATGACATCATGGTTGGCACAGATATGATGGGCTGAAGGGCCTGTTCCTGTACTATACTGTTCTATGTAGCGTGAAAGTGATTCTCCTGAATTGCACAGTGGATTTATTGGTAACTGTGATATATTTATGGCTCTAACTTAGGTCTCCTTCACAATCGGCATGTTTAGCATAATTTTAAATACCTTGGACAGACATCCTTTGGGCTGCTCTTTAGGAAAAGGAAAAAGATCCCCATTGTGTTCAGCTTTCATGATGGGTAGGACGTCTCAGTTCTAATATCTGTAGGCATTGATTTCTCCCAGGGCCTCCAAATGTTTACAAGGCAGAGACTAGAATTGTGGTTTGACCATGGCTCAACTTGATTTTTGCAAAACCTCGTTTATTTCAATTCATCCCTCAAGAAAGCTACTCCCCTGCTCAATTTGCTTTTTTTAAAAATTGACTTATTTGACTGCCGTGCCACTTTTAATCAATGTTGCATCCATAGATGCTCTCCAAAAAGAATCTACAAACAGCAAAGTTAACATCTTTTGCCAAAGGGAGGCTCTTTACATTCCATTGACCAATCTGAGTGAGATATTCACTGGGAGAATTCATCCCTCTATCCGTCAGTCACCTTCAATACATTTCGCTTCACAGAGATGGCTACAGGCAGTGGAGAATTGTCTTGGAATGATCAAATTCTAAATGTGTTTTATAATTGATCCTGCCTGTTCATCAAAACATTGAGGAGGATGTGACATTTATGCATCATTAGAGGTGGTATGAGCCTTCCAAAACTCAGAAGGAGTGTCTTGTTTATATATACCAGCTCTTAAGGCTATTGGAGTAGAAGATTTATGCTTCATAATTAACTAAGGATCTCATGCCGTTTTCAGTTTTGATTCTTGGCTGCTTCTCAGAATTCAGTTGAAATACTGAATCCATTTTGCAGGCAGCTTTCAATTAAACTAAGACTCCATTTCGAGAACACACTTGAGGCAATGCACAGCCCATTCTTTCAACAAATCTCGAATGTGCTTATCATACAATTTATGTGGCATTTTCCCTACAACAACAGGTGCAAAACATTAAATTAGTTCTCTAAACATTTTCCAGTTCCATGTCACTGTCATTACCTTAAGCCTTAGGGCATTTGTGGCGCAATGGTATGGTTCCTCTCTACTGAGCCAGGAGCACTGTGTTCAAGAACCATCCACTCTAGAGGTGTGTAATAACATCCCTGTTTAGGTTGACTAATAACAAAAAACATGTTTTCATGAATCCTTTAATGAGCACAGGTTTCAAAAAAATGACAGCTGAGAATTGCTTCATGCCGTTAGGTACAAAACAAATTTTTGTCAGAAGAAAATAGCCAGTCCTTGTGGGTTGACCACAATATTTTATGCTTGTATTCTGGAACCACTTGAAAGAAAAGTTCTGTAATTGTCTCAAAATTGACATTCTCACATCCACCCTCAGAAAAGGGATTTCTGTTCAACAAAGGATCCTATTTTAGAACAAAAGCATTTTGTTAGAAAAAGTGGTTTGAAAATAATGAAAAGTTTAATTGTAACAACATGTTTTATCATTTTTCACTTCCACCAAAAATCCTATGGTTTCAGATGCAATACTTCAAATAGTTATTCTGATGATTCACAATGACACAATCAGATGATGATCTGTTAGAATAGGATGCATATGTCCAGGACCACAAAATTTTATCTCAATATAAGTTAATATTGAGAAAAAATGCCTAGCACAATGAATCATCTTAAACTTTATGTAAAAATATTAAAGTAATGTAAGCTTAGGTTTTTGTGTAATTAATCAGCATTTTCAAATACGTAATTGGTACATTATGAAATTCTAACTTCAAATTAAATTTAACTAATATCTTGTGTTTCAAATAATCAATGTTACTGTGAGCATTAAAAAAAATCAATACTAACTCATAACAACAGATTTATGATCACCACCTCGATCAGGATAGTTAGGGGTCAAAAAATGTTGACTAAACCAGTGAAGCCCACAAGGCATGAATATTAAAAAAAAAAGTGACCAGCATGGTGGCTCATTGGTTAGCACTGCTGCCACACAGTGCCAGGGACCCTGGTTTGATTCCACCCTTGGGTGAATATGTACACAGAATTTGCACATTCTCCCTGTGTCTGCATGGGTTTCCTCCAGGTGCTCCAGTTTCCTCCCACAGTCCAAAGATGTGCAGGCTAGGTGGATTGGCCATGCTAAATTGCCCATAGTGTTCAGGGATGTGTAGATTAGGTAGATTTATAGGGGGATGGGTCTGGGCAGGATGCTCTAGGGTCAGTGTGGACTTGTTGGGCCAAAGGGCCTGTTTCCACACTGTAGGGATTCTATGATCTGAACTTCAATGAGATTCATTATATGAGGATAAAATTATCTGACCAGTGGAAAATCTCAATAATATTAACAAAGGAGTTCTATAATTATGCATTCACTAATGAATGTTTAGTGCCTCCTTAAAGTTTTTAAATATAAATCTCCCAGCTTGATGAGACCTGTATGAGATGCTAGATTTCTGAACCGAGAATTAATTGTAATCTTCCACATTCATGTTTGGTTCACCATGAATAGACTTGTTCACTTTAGTTGACTCTGTAATTTTACGCCAGACATCGACCTGTCTCCTAATTATGGTATTTACACTAAGATACAAGTGGAGTTATTGGAAAGCAAACACAGCACACATATCCAATGCTTTCCTTACAAAGGGATGATTTGGAATGAAATAGGAATAGGATGCCAATGAAAATTTAATCTTTATTAAATGGTTCTGTTTTTCCAAATTCTTATTTCATGCTGCCTCCTTGAACTGACAGGGTTAGAGTTGGTGATGAGCACGTTTCTCTATTATGTTGCCAGTCACCATTGTTCACAAGAAACTTGCCTTGAAAACTGACATTATCTCATTCACCCTCTGAAAAGGCATTTTTGTGAAACAAAGGATTCTATTTTAAATCAAAAGCATTTTGTTAGAAAAAGTGTTTTGAAAATAATGGAAATGACTTGTGGTGAAATAACTTGATTTTGCCCTACATTTAGAACTTGTGTAAAAGCGACTTCAGGCTTTAAGAAAATACCAGCAAGGGCCCCTTGCAGTATACCTTCTCGCACTGTTTCAACTGACATCACACAGAATATAAATTTTCCTTCAATGCATTTCATATTAATCGATTGGAATACGGTCGCTGGATATATGTCAGCATCCATGGGGTCAAGAATGTATAGAATCTCCTTGGATCCAAAGGAGCTTTGGATCAAAGCTCTCAGGTCACTTGACTTATGTTGCAAATAGGTCTGAAAGAGTTAATCCTGATTGAGTGCCATAAGCATACCCTCTGTGATGGTGACATAAGAATTGCTGTGGAGAGTAACAAAGGATCCTAAAGGAGTCTGACCTAAAACTAGCTCCTACTCACAGTTTCTGTAATAATATGCCCTTGATGCCTCATTTGGTTAACTGCAGCCTTGATGTCAAGGGTAGCCACTCTCACCTCACCTCTGGGTTTCAGCTCTTTTGTCCAAGGCTGTAATGAGGTCAGGAGCTGAGTGCCCCTGGCAGAACCCAAACTGGTGTCAGTAAGCAGGTTATTGCTGCTTGATAACACACTGTTGATGACACCTTCCATCACTTTGGTGTGGAGGTGCAGGTATTGGACTGGGATGGACAAAGTCAGACACCAGGTTATAGTCCAACAGGTTTATTTGAAAACACAAGCTCTCGGAGCCTCAGTCCTTCTTCAAGGTGAGGTGTCACGTGATTTCTCACTTTACTCATGATCAAGAGTAGACTGATGGGTGGTATATGGCCAGGTTGGTATTGTTGTACCTTTTGTATGCGGGCTATACCTGGGTAATTTTTCAATTTATCGGGTAAATGCTGATGTTAGTGCTGTACTGGAGCAGTTTGGCTTGGAGGTGACAAGTTCTGGAGCACAAGTCTTCAGTACTATTGCAGGTTCCAAAGTCTTTGCAGTATCCAGTGCCTCCAGCCTTTCTCTTGATATAAGTTTCTTAATGACAAGAGACTCTTCTCATGAGACCAGAAGGTGGCTCTCCTCATCCACATTAGACCATGTGGGCCCTGGAGAAACATCTACTGAAAAAGTATTGTTGGCAGCACACACAATGCATGTTGTGGTTTCAGCTGCAATTGGAACCACACTGTCCTTATCAGAAGAAGAATCACAAGAGACATTTGAAGATCACAAGACACTTCTGAAGATCATAAGAGAGATTTGAAATTCAATCAACATTTCCACAATGGATAAAGAGGAAGGCATTGACATTTGCTTTCCCAGAGGTAAGATTAACTTTTCCTACGTCACAAACTCTGGAGGAATGGCAGCCATTCAAGTTAATGGTCGAAAATATTAAAAAGTTAATTTCCTCTGCTAAAAGACAACGGATGGCACTAAGCTCCAGACCTAACTCAATACCTAACATGGAAGCATGATTTGGGATAGCATGCTATTTTGAGTTTTGAACTGTATAAGTATCTGGCTGGGAACAGTCAATTTGTGTGGAGAGCTCAGGAGAATCCACGAAGACAGTTCTAGGCACTGGTCTCAGCTGAACCAGCCACAAACAATATGCGAGAGCAGAAGAAGATGCCCAGAAATCATCACTGTCAGGCTGAAGTGGAATCCAGGCAGTTTTCAAATATCATTCATGGGGTAAAAAGGGAGTTTCATTTGTGCCCTGAAGCTGCCCATCTAACTGAACACACCTTCAAGGGTTCAAAACATTGACCAATCAACTGCAGAAGCTGTTGCAGCTGCTTTATGTAGCTCCTCACTCCAGACAATCAATCCTTCAACTGCAAGGTAAAGACATGCAATGTTGGGCAGCACGGTGGCTCAGTGGTTAGCACTGCTGCCTCACAGCGCCAGGGACCTGAGTTTGATTCCACCCTCGGGTGACTGTCTGTGTGGAGTCTGCACATTGTCCCTGCGGGTTCTCTCCGGGTGCTCCAGTTTCCTCCCACAGTCCAAAGATGTGCAGGTTAGGTAGATTGCCCATAGTGTCCAGGGATGTTTAGGCTAGGTGGGTTAGGACATGGGAAATGCAGGAGCAGGGATTGGGTCTGGGTGGGATGCTCTTTGGAGGGGCAGTGTGGATTTGTTGGGCTGAATGGCCTGTTTCCACACTGTAGGGATTGTATCACAAGCTGAACTGTGCTTCACCTTTACAACTACCTTTTATCTTTGTATGTATTTAGTGAGTAAATTTATTTCTTTTATTTAGGCAACATACAGCAATCTTTTACAACAATCTAGCCTATGCCTTGTTTAAAACTAATGTTTTGCTGCTGGTTATTTTTAAATTGAATCACTCACAAATTATAAGAGATGGACACACACACACGCATGCACACAAACACACATGCACACACACATGCACGTGCATGCACACATACACATGCACAGAGCAGCTGCCCTGTGGATTAGACAGCCCAAATTGCAGACCATATGCTACAAGAGATCCTTTCAAATGTGACTGTCTGGTGCAGCTACTATTCAAAGTTGGTAAGTCATTGGCATCCCACTTGCTTGAAGTCTACCCAATAAACTGCATAATCTGCATTATCTCTCTAACTGGCGGATCTTGAATAGGAAACAGTTCAAGAACTTAAACAAACATCCACATTCTAGTGAAATAAATAGTCTAATTGTTGAACTCATTGAACACTCTGAAAACTTGCCATGCCTCCAAGTCTTGGCTCCTGCACCCAACTAATATCCTTCACACCTCCAATCATGGTTGTGCTTTTGGATGTGCAAGCTCTAAATTTTGAAATTCTTTTCTGAAACTCGCTTTCTTTCTTTCTTTCTTTAAGCCAGCCCTAAAATCTAAGATCTTTGACAAAACCTGTCATAATAACACCTTATCTTATTGGTGAGAAATTTTATTCGATAACGCTCTTGTTGAAAATTTTAGGGGCACTTTTTAAATGCAAATTATTGTTGCTGGCTGCAAGTCTTTCGTGTCATTCAGCGCTTGTTTCTAGAGTTGCAGGTATTATGGTTTTAACCTGTCAATGGCACACTGATATCTCCTGAAAGTTTGCAAATTCTCATTCGACTTTCATTGAAGTGTATTTTTTTAAATTATACAATATGTCAGACAAAACTTTCTACTGTCTGTCAGCTGTTCTTGCTCTGGAATAGCCTTGACACTGCAAGTTGACTCCTATCTTATAGAATAATGCCCTTGATAACAGAATCTTTCAACCAGGCTACATCAGCCAATCGTATATTGCCAGATTAGAAATAGATTTTGGGAAGGATTCATGTCTTCTGTTGACAAGTGGGAACAGCCAGAGCTCATTTCATGTGCAATAATTAGAGCTGAAAGGTATGTTCAAGCCTTGCCACCTAATTCTAGGTCTAAATGAAATGATGCTTTGTAAATTAAAAAAAAACATGCTCATGTACGTTCAATGAATGAAAAGGAACCCCTTGATCACTCTATTTATTCATATTTCACAGAGTGTTGCCATTAGGTGTCTTTGATTTCACTGCTTGCCCAACATCCAGGACTGGATGAGGAGAAATTTCATCCAATTAAATATGAAGAAAACCAAAACTATTGTCTCCAGCTACACCACAAGATCCAGGCCCTAGCCATTAACTCTAGCCTTGTCATTGTCACTGCCTGAAGCTGAACCTGACTAAACTTAGTTATAAATATGACCCTGAAGTGACCTTCCAACAACAAAGCAGGTATTCACATAATTTTAAGTTAGTGATATTGTAGAATTTACAGGATAATAGATCCCTGAAGGACACCATTTGATTCATCACACTTGTGCTCATTCATTGAAACATAGGAAATAGGAACAGGAGTAGGGCATTCAGCCCTTTGAACTTGCTCCATCAATACAATTGTGGCTGACCATCCATCTCAACTCCCTGTTCCCGCTTTCACCCCATACCCTTTGATCCCTTCAGGCCTAAGAACTATATCTAATTTCTTCTTGAAAACATTCAATGTTTTGGCCTGAACTGCTTTCTGCGATAGTGAAAAGTCTATTCAATGAGCGTCACTTATCTGCTCTTTCCCCACAGCCCCACAAATATTACAATTGAGCCTGCTTCTGCCGTCCTTCCATCTAGTGAATTACAGATCATAACAATTCACTTCACATTAAAGAGAAATCTCAATATCTCTCTCCCTGGACTTTATGGCAATTAGCTTAAATCTCTGTTCTCTAAATGTTCAACTTTTCCAACCATAACTAGTGTTGAAAGATTTAATCCCAATCACTTGCCTTCATGATCTTACCAATAGATAATAGGAGAGCAGGATTACACGTGGGAGTGTCTGACAGTTCCGTGAGCAGGTAGCTGCATATCTGAGAGCGTACACATTGTTTTGAAATATCAATATTTTGATGAAGAAGGTCCTTTTTTGACAAGAGTACAAAGTCACTTCACTGTATAATAAGAAACTGACAAAGCTGTGATGCTATGACAAAGTCAAGTAGAGGCACGGTTAGTGAAATGGGCTGAACAATTGGACACTTCCAAAAATGGGCACAGGGATCGTGATGCACAATTAACTCAAACGCATTAACCCAGGTAACACGCCGACTTCCTCCTGCCTACCTATTTGACTGAGTGCTGTGTATACATCCCATCCTTTACCTATCAACAATCAGGACGCTTAGCTGACAGTCATATGGTTCACTTCAACCTCACCCCCCTTTTGTCCTTTAACAGAATACAAACTTCTTGCATACTGTAGAGTTTATTATACAATGGTTTGCTCGTGCAGCAGTATTACATTCAAATTATGAATGCAGTACTCATGTGTATAGGGTGCATTCTCGAGAGTCATCAGCCTATGTTGTTAGCAGATGGCACATGTCACCTATATGCCACTTTCTCATTTGCCCTGGCAGCTCAAATGCAGCTTGGAAAGTTGGAAAATCTGCTGGGATATCCAACTTGCATGTTTCATTGTCCATAGGCACACACAGGCTGGAGATTCAAGGAGTGGAATTTGTTTAAGATTCTGGAACAGGGCAGCAGTGATATACTCTACCCACAAAATAATGTGTGCGCAGTCAATTGCACCCTGCATCATCGATACATCTGAAGTTCTGATGAAGTTGAATGCTCAATTTTGCCTGTCTCTAGATAGAGAGAATGGAATGTAGTTAGTTTTTGATGGTTAGAGATACTTTATGACTTCCTTTATGTAGCTGTCGGCAGCAAACGGTCAGATATTACAAAGAGCTGCAGCAAAAATTGGGAAAGAGTCAGGCACATAAAAGCTTATCACTACAGCCACATTCACAGCCACTGTGGTCTTTACCATGGTTCAAATTTATAGTTGAGCCTTCAAAAGGTGGCAGATTTTAGTGAGGACATCCTCACTAATGTGCAAATGTCTCACACCTCTCTCTTTGCGGAAAGTAGGATGGGAAAACATTAACTGAACACCCCTGGGTGGATATAGCCAACTGTTGAGATCTTCCTCACCCCCATCCTCCCTCTTCTAGAAACTTGTATTGCTCAGTGTAATATCTGTTCATTCACAAAGTCGCATCATATTCCAAAAGAAATGTCTAACAGTGCGTCCATGTCTGGAAATGAGTAGTTTGTGCAGAAGCCTTGAAGTAGCAAGTAATGCATCAGCACTTTTCACATTACTCCCTGTAGGCTTTACAACTTTAAACAGCTAGAGAAAGCATCATGCACTTCTACAATCAAAGCAACAGCTAGAAGAAATTAACCAGCAAATAATCTGTAAGTTGTCGATGATCCCTTGAGGAGTGCTGGTGATTTTGGGGGTTACTGAGGAAGAGCTTTCCGGTTGCTGAACATTTAATCTACTGTACAAGATTAAGAGACAACATTAGTTTGGAGTGTTGAGTTTCAGAAATGGCAAATCTGGTATAAAGTCAGCCTTATATTCAATTGACATTATGATCTCCCTACGCTGCATAATACTGGATGGCCATCTCCTGCATAAGAGTTAATGTCTTCAGCTTTCTGATTTACTCCATAAATGTGTGCATGTGCATTTAGGAACTCCAAGGGTATGTACAGCACCTAAAACATAAGTGCTAATTAGGGACATTCTTTGTCCATCACATTCTTTACGTGGATAAAATTGCAATAAAATTGTGAATGACAATTGTGTACTTTCATTGATACCCATTTATAGCCAAAGTCATAATATGTTATAATGATATACCTGACAAATCACATAACTGAATGATACATGACTGCCTGGACAATTTTACATTAAATATTAAACATTAAAAATGCTGCACCGAACAGAACACAACACATGACCACATATGGTTACTAGATCTAGTGCAATCTGAGTTAATAGCAATTATTTTCAGAAAGTAACCCATTAAGGTTGTAAGAAGTCAATCCTTGGCTCTTCTGTAGAATACTTGGCTAAGTTCAAAAGTAAATGATCGATTTTGTTTGTCAGTGTCGATTTATATTTTTAGCCTTTTGATTTACTTTTGGTGCCCTTTGTGTTTGCTGTAGTAGAGAAATAAATATCTTTCCCCATTGACAATTTAAAACCCATGCCATGAACATCTGAGATAACAAGGTGCAGAGCTGGATGAACACAGCAGGCCAAGCAGCATCAGAGGAGCAGGAAGGCTGATGTTTCGGGCCTAGACCCTTCTTCAGAAATGGGGGAGGGGAAGGGGGT
>NC_063359.1:18990843-18999838 GCF_021869965.1 Rhincodon typus | reverse complement strand
ACGTCCTGAAATGTCAGCCTTCCTGCTCCTCTGATGCTGCTTGGCCTGCTGTGTTCATCCAGCTCTATACCTTGTTATCTCAGATTCTCCAGCATCTGCAGTTCCTACTATCTCCTACCCATGAACATCTGTTTCTTGTAATACAACTTTATAGACAGTGGTAATAATAAAAAGTAAATGAAGTGAAAGACAAAAGATATCCCAAATGTAAACACCCTTGCCTTGTGCCTTACACTTACAAGAAAGCAACCCCTACATAATTAATAGGAACATGCTAGAAATGTGCAAAAATGAAGGCATTAGGCTCTATAAATGGACAATAAACTTGATATGAAAATACAAGTGAGACCATTTTACTGAAGGTACTGCTAATGGGATCTTGGTTCCCAATCACCAGCAAAATTAAAACAAAATGGGCCAAAACAAAAATTGCTATTAATTCTCCTTTTCCAGTGATTCTGCTTATTGGTTTGTTTGGTAATTATTCTATTGTTCAACTCCTTTGGGAAAGGTCTCAAAGAAAATGCCCAAAAACCAAAATAATTGTAAAAATTCACCACTCAAAATTAACTTATGTTATCAGCGATAATTAATGTCTGGAGTTTCTACAAGGATCTAGAAATTTAATCGCCAATAAATACTTGGTCATCATAAAAAATAGTTGTTCAGTAATGAATAATACCATTTTGACTTTGTGTCATGGATTCATCTTCTGCAATATTTTGTATAATATGTGAAATTGCCTCGAGTCTTTTGACCAAATACAGTAAATATGCATCCCCAAATACCGAACAACTCAAATATTTGAAATTTGGTAACAGGGTAGTCTGGACTAATATGACCTTCAAGCAGCCTCACTGAACGTACACAAGAGACTTGTTTGTTGATGTTTCTCTATTGCGATGAGCATCTGGTTTAGTACAGAAATACAGGTTACTACTAGCTCATTTGCTCATTTTGACATGTTTCTAGCATTGGGAAATAAATTATAATTCTTCTAAGGTTTGATTCTTCAGGTTTCTCCTTTGGCAACTATAATACATCTATGAGTTTAGACAGCTGAAAAGTTATTTTACCAGAGAGCCTGCAGGCTAAATTCAATCCTATGCTTACCTGATGCACATGAGCAGGGATCATGGGGTCACATTCAGGAGTACAGAATAACCTATACAGAGCCCAGAGCCAACTCAAACACTTCCAATGCCACCTTGAAGGTAATCAGCTGATTCAACAGAGACCAATGTTCATTGGTAAACATAGAAACACAGGGAACAGGAGCAGGAGTAGGCCATTCAGCCCTCCATGCCTGCTCCATCATTCAATATGATCATGGCTGAGCATCCAACACAGTAACCCAGAGCTTTTGATCCCTTTAGCACTATATATTATATGTATAAAATGGGGCAAAAAGGTGGCTCAGTGGTTAGAACTGCTGCCTCACCCGAGTTTGATTCCAGCCTCGGGCGACTGTGTATGTGGAGTTTGCACATTCTTCCTGTGTTTGCATGGGGTTCCTCCAATTTCCCCCCACAGTCCAAAGATGTGCAGATTAGGTGGATTGACCATGCTAAATTTCCCATAGTGTCCAGAGATTTTCAATCTAGGTGGGTTAGACATGGGATATGCAGGGTTACAGGTATAGGGTATGGGGTGCGTCAGGGATGGATGCTTTTCAGAGCATCAGTGTGGACTCAGTGGGCTGAATGGCCTGCTCCCGCACTGTAGGGATTCTATGATGATTATATTTAACTCCTTCTTGAAACCATTCAGTGTTTTAGCCTCAACTACATTCTGTGGCAGAGAATGCCACAGATTCACCACTCTGGGTGAGTAAAATTCTCCTCATCTCAATCCTAAATGACCTACTTCATATTTCATGGACTGCCCGGTCATTGGGAACGTTCTTCCTGCATTTGCCCTGTCTACCCCTGTTAGAATTGTGCGGGTTTCTGTAAGATCCCCTCCTCCCACTCATTCTTCTAAACCCCAGTGAATATACTGCTAACCAGTCCAGTCTCTCTTCATGTGTCAGTCCTGCCATTCCATTATCAGTCTGATAAACCTATGTTACACTCCCTCCATATCCAGATCATCCTTTCAGAGATAAGGAGACTAAAACTGCACACAATACTCCAGGTGAATTCCTGAGAATTTCTTAATTCAATCCCATCCTGCATTGAACAGTTACTCATTTGGATACTGTATTTTCTTCTATCCAGGCCTGCAGATCAGTCATTTATACAAAGAAACAACAGAAATCATTGAGTTGTCTTTTCCTTTACATCTCACAGCTGCCCTTTCTGATCTAATTTTTTTCAGAACAGTTTGTTTCCATTTATCTTGGAGACATATCTTCACCTGCTACTTGCCAATAACCACTCAGTTTTAACAGAATTTTAAGATAATTTTCTGCTTATTTTATGTCTTTACATCTTGTTTGATTTTCTCTTTATCAGCCCATCAGTGGTTTTCACTTCAGTAATTGGAAATACCAGCTTTACGTAAAGAGTGGGAGGAATATAGAACTTGTGACCCCAAGGAATAGTTGAAACAAATAGAATAGATGCATTTAAGCTGTAACAAAAACATAGAAAAGTACAGCACAGGAACGAGCCTATCAGCCCACAGAGTTGTGCCGAACATGACGCCAAATGAAACTAATCCCTTCTGCCTACACCCTGCTTTCTATGGATGAGCCAATTCTGAATCCATGTGGCCAAGTCACCCTTGGATCCCATGCATCTTAATCTTCTGGATGAGCCTACCATGAGGAACCTTGTTGAAAGCCTTGCTAAAACCATTGTAAACAACATCCATTGCTCTACCCTCATTGATCACCTTTTTCACCTCCTTGAAAAATTCAATCAAGTTAGTAAGACACATCCTGCCCTGCACAAAGCCATGCTGACTGTCCCTAACTAGGCCATACTTTTCCAAATGTGCATAAAGTTCTTTGCTGGGACTAGTCTAAAACTGTAACGTAACAAGAGTGCATCAGTTATTTGAAGTCGAATACATGTTAACCAACTGTGATGTTGTATTGATCCACAATCGTTTTAGAATCATTTTAGTGTCTCTGTTATAAATCAATTCACATTCAGAGACTGTAATCTCATTTGGACCCTGAAGAATACTCAAAAATTGCTGACAGTTAGAAGAACAACCTATTCGTATTATTTCACTTTCCAACAGATATTACCGTAAGCATTAGTGAAAAAGTAGGTAATAAATTAATCACAAATAAATAATTCACTCTCCAGTAACTCAAAACAAATAAAGCCATGACTCAGAGCAGTGTAACAAAAATCATACAGTTTTCACAATCAACCAAGTGTTGTTGACTGTTCTTTACTGATGTTGCTGATCATGTATCCCAAAAAAAGTTTGGTATCAGGAACAACACCGAGCTATGTATGTTTACGTTAATTCCATAGAATGTACAGAACTCATCAAGAGACCAAGTATGCAACATTCACATGAATGAAACTTTATACAGATTTGTTGATATTCATAGAGACAGTGAACTAATGTTAGAAATCAAGTACGGTGTGGTGATTAATAACTGTTTGAAAATATGCTGTGTGATGTATCTAATCAATTTACAATCAGTGGAGTTGCCCAGGACCTTGCAATCAATGACAAAATTCAATGTGACTTACATTTCTAAAAGATGCACAAAAATCATTGCATCAGTAAATCATGAACAGGAACCAAATAATCCAAAAAGTTGACGAGGTAGAAAATAACATGCACCAACTCATTAACAATATATTTCAATCAAGGTTTCCAGAAATGATTGATATGATTGACAACCTTCAGAGAATATTGACAACAGCCATAGTATTGTAATTAGTTCTTTACACATATATATTCCCCTACTTGTCATTTGAATCATTCAACTCTCTTGTGCTAAGTTGAAGAGGAACACATCCCTGATGTCATGAATCACTAATTCTTTTTAAACCTGATAGCAATGAGAAGAACATTTTTATAGTTTCCCTTAGATTTTGCTTGATTGAGTGATGTGTTCAAGTTAATTAATGTAAATACTTTCCAATCATTAATTACAACAGATATGCAGCTGCATCTGTTTGGTTAAACAAGGCCATTTAGCCCAACAAATCAGCACCGACCCTCCAAAGCACATCACACCATATCCTACTGCTCCACTGTGTCCCTGTAATCCTGCATCTACCATAGTTAACCTGCACATCCCTGGACACTATGGACAATTTAGCACGGCTAATCCACTTAACCTACACATCTTTGGACTGTGGGAGGAAACTGGAGCACCCAAAGGAACTCCATAGACATGGGGAAACATGCAAACTCCACACGGACAGTCATCCAAGGCTGGGATCAAAACTGTGAGGCATCAGTGTTAGCCACGGTGCCACCCTATTAGTCCTGCCATCCCATTAGACAGTACCAAAATAAGTGGGTCTTGTCAGCTTTACAGCCACCAAAACATTTCCCCAGTAATATTAGTCTCAAACGTTCCAAGACTGGGGTGAGTGAGTGAGTGAATGAGTGTCTCCTATGAATCAACATAGTGAGACATCCACTAGTATGATAGGGAAAGGGTCAGAAATTGGGCAGATACAGTTCAACATGGAAAAATATAAAGTATAAAGTATACATATATAGATTTTGAAAGGACAGGACACAGAAGTACATATTCAAACTAATAGATATTAATTGGAGCATAGTAGTCTTATTGTGCAATATTCCACAAACCAGTGAGCATACCAGAGAAAAAGAAAAGACTGCAAGAGTGAAATTTCCAGCACATATCCTGTGTCTCCACACCACCAGTTAATAACTGCTTTTAGGCGAAAAGAGATCGGGAAAGGTGAACTATTCTGATGAGGAGTCATCAGACTTGAAACGTTAACTCTGCTTTCTTCCCACAGATACTGCCAGACCCCAGTTTCACCAGCCATTTCTGTTTCATTTCAGAAATGTGCTGCAAATGTCCCGAGAACAATCCTGCAAGGATTAAGAGGCCAAAAGTGCAAAGGGCTGTGGTGAACCAAGTCAAATTGGCAGCAGTTCTTGTTTCAGCAGGCTGCAAATTACACTGGTATTCAAATGCATTGAGGAAACATACCCTATGAGTTGGTTATGGCCTTCTATGAGCTGCACCCCCTGTTGATCCATTGTCTCCTCTAGAATGGTGGGTCTGCTCTGGTGTGGGTCTTGCTACTCCTCCTTTTGGTCATCTTAATCCTCGTCCTCAGCACACACATGCTGATCTAATTGATCAGACTTCTGAGTTTCCACAACATAAATTCTGTGAACAAACCCTTTCAAACAAGCAAGTAAAATAATAGTCGCAAATTACTGAGTACTTCTTGGCATTTTTGACCATCATGTCATCCTCTCAACAACTGCTGTGATTTCATTTTTATCTTTACTGATGGGGTCGAGGAAGCTTGGGAGCCCCGTGGAGCCAAAGTTCAATTGCAAAACCCATGTCATTATTACTCTAATTGAACAGTTAACACATTGAAGATGATGACTTGCCTCTCTCAAAGTGTTTGAGTGAAATGTGCAGCTTCTGGATTCATTCACTTTTCCTCCAAATTTCAAATTCCATCTCATTTCCACCTACCACAGTCAATGACCCAGCCAATAACACTCCCTTTCAAGAAATGACCAGTTAGGCAAAAGGACAGAAGGTTATCTGGAACAATATTTCCATGTGATTCAGCTGCTTCAGGAGGCCTGAGTTAAATAAGACTGGATTGAACAAAAGGGAATGTAGAGGTCTGAATTGAGAAATCTGCCAATCCACGGCTCCAAACCTTTTTTGTTTAAATTCCATTTCTTAAATGGATTTGGTGTCTGGACCATTTTAGACGATAGCTTCAGGAATTATGTATGTGCCAGAGCTTGTTATGCATTACCACTCAGGTTTTTGGCTGTCTGATTTCATCAAGTAAGAAATCTTTAGAAATTTTACTGCTCGTGACTCCTGGGTTGTGAAGTAACAGTCAAAAGGTTTAAAGCATGATCTGTCACATGCTATGGTACTGATATCCGTCATGGAGAGAAATCCAAATGAAACCAGATCAGCCTTCGAAAGGAAGTGGAGGCTCGGGCAGAGGATAATTCCCTTTGGAAGGTCCCTCATCATCATCAGGTGATCAGGGTTCATTCAGGCCTTAAACCTTTTGCTCAGCGCAGGGTAACACTCAAGCAAAACAAATGACTTTTTCTTTCCTATTCCCATGGCAGATCACTTATGTGATATAATTAATAAAGCATTTCTGCAACATTAGTGATTAAGTGCTGATATTATCTCTTCAGTTATACCAATATTACATCAACTTATTCTCACACCAGGAAGCTCAGCAGGTTGTTGATGTTCATCCCAGGGTAGAAACAGCTGGGCCACCCATCTTATACCCACAGGGCACACCTTGATGTACTCCCCCCTCCCTCAGACACAATGTGTCACAGCAGGATCATGAATCTGTCTGTGATTTAAAGGTCTGAATCAGTTTAGCTTCAAAGCTAACAGCGCAGTAACACTGTAATAACAACGATCAGCAGATCCCCTTCTTTAGGTAACCTCTGTTTTTGAGGTTACTTTGTTTCTGAGAGATCGAAACAGCAGTCAAGATTGTCAGGACATTCACCATCAAGATTAAAAGTCAAAACAAATATAAAGTGAGTGAAAACAGTTGTGGCAAGGTCATTCCAAACTTGGACGTTAAAAGCAAGATTGTGAGATGTTCAAAAAGAAAAGATAGTGGTTGGATTTGACCAAAACTTGGCTCTTAATCAATGTCAGGGACTTTAATGGAGAGTTTCTGTCTGTGAACTGTAGCAAGTTATCTCTCTCACCTTCCTGGACCTCTCTGTCTCCATCTTGGGCAACCACCTAGAAGCCGATATCCATTTCAAGCCCACCGACTCCCACAGCTACCTAGAATACTCCTCCTCCCACCCACCTTCCTGCAAAAATGCCATCCCCTATTCCCAATTCCTTCGCCTCCGCCGCATCTGCTCCCAGGATGAGGCATTCCACTCCCATACATCTCAGTTGTCCTCGTTTTTCAAGGACCGTAACTTCCCCTCCTCAGTGGTCAAGAACGCCCTCGACCGTGTCTCCCGCATTTCCCACAACTCATCCCTCACACCCCGTCCCCACAATAACAACCAAAAAAGAATCCCCCTCGTCCTCACGTACCACTCCACCAACCTCCGGATCCAACGCATCATCCTCCGACACTTCCGCCATCTGCAATCCGACCCCACCACCAAAGACATTATTCCCTTCCCACCCTTATCTGCTTTCCGGAGGGACCACTCTCTCCATGACTCTTCCTTGTCCGCTCCACACTCCCCTCCAGCCCCACCACACCCGGCACTTTTCCCTGCAACCGCAGGAAGTGCTACACCTGCCCCCATACCTCCTCCCTCACCCCCATCCCAGGCCCCAAGAAGACTTTCCACATCAAGCAGATGTTCACCTGCACATCTGCTAATGTGGTATACTGCATCCGCTGTACCCGTTGTGGCCTCCTCTACACCGGGGAAACCAAGCGGAGGCTTGGGGACCACTTTGCAGAACACCTATGCTCGGTTCGCAATAAACAACTGCACCTCCCAGTGGCGAACCATTTCAACTCCCCGTCCCATTCCTCAGACGACATGTCCATCCTGGGCCTCCTGCAGTGCCACAACGATGCCACCCGAAGGTTGCAGGAGCAGCAACTCATATTCCGCTTGGGAACCCTGCAGCCCAATGGTATCAATGTGGATTTCACAAGCTTCAAAATCTCCCCTCCCCCTACCGCATCCCAAAACCAGCCCAGCTCGTCCAGGCCTCCCTAACCTGTTCTTCCTCCCACCTCATTTCCTACCTACTAACCTCATCCCGCCCCCTTGACCTGTCCGTCCTCCCTGGACTGACCTATCCCCTCCCTAACTCCCCATCTACACTCTCCTTTACTGGCTCCATCCCCGCCTCTTTGACCTGTCTGTTTCCTCTCCACCTATCTTCTCCTCTATCCATCTCCTATCCGCCTCCCCTTCTCTCCCTATTTATTTCAGAACCCCCTTCCCCTTCCCCATTTCTGATGAAGGGTATAGGCCTGAAACGTCAGCCTTCCTGTTCCTATGCTGCTGCTGTGTTCATCCAGCTCTACGCCTTGTTATCACGGAATCCTCTGCAGCTCATCACGCCACATATGCAACTTTGTCCCAGGGCCCATTCCAGTATTGTGACAGAGGAATAGGATGCTCCAGTCATAGCTCAGCCCCTCCGCCTGCTATTTTTCTTTTTGCTTCTCCCTCTTTTCCTCCCTCTTGTGGTTTTCTTGGACTCTCGGTCCCGGACACCTGACCCAGGTCTCCAGATATGGGGCCGGCTATCGACAGGCCGAAGCGTGGAGGCTAACAGCCAGCAGTCTGGAGTGGGGATGCTAGCAAGCATGGCCCCGTGCAAAGTGGGTCAGTGGCCCAGTGTGGAGTGTGGCGGCAGTGGGCCCAGTGTGGAGTGTGGTGGCAGTGGGCCCAGGGCGGAGTGTAGAGGCAGTGGGCCCAGTGCGGAGTGTAGAGGCAGTGGGCCCAGTGTGGAGTGTGGCAGCAATGGGCCCAGTGTGGAGTGTAGAGGCAGTGGGCCCAGTGTGGAGTGTGGCAGCAGTGGGCCCAGTGTGGAGTGTGGCAGCAGTGGGCCCTGTGTGGAGTGTGGCGGCAGTGGGCCCAGTGTGGAGTGTAGAGGCAGTGGGCCCAGTGTGGATGGTAGAGGCAGTGGGCCCAGTGTGGAATGTGGCAGCAGTGGGCCCAGTGCAGAGTGTGGCGGCAGTGGGCCCAGTGTGGATGGTAGAGGCAGTGGGCCCAGTGTGGAATGTGGCGGCAGTGGGCCCTGTGTGGAGTGTAGAGGCAGTGGGCCCAGTGTGGAGTGTAGAGGCAGTGAGCCCAGTGTGGAGTGTAGGGGCAGTGGGCCCAGTGTGGAGTGTGGCAGCAGCGGGCCCCGTGTGGA
>NC_063359.1:18962514-18990833 GCF_021869965.1 Rhincodon typus | reverse complement strand
GGCAGTGGGCCCAGTGTGGAGTGTGGCAGCAGCGGGCCCCGTGTGGAGTGTGGCAGCAGTGGCCCCTGTGTGGAGTGTGGTGGCAGTAGGCCCAGTGTGGAGTGTAGGGGCAGTGGGCCCAGTGTGGAGTGTAGAGGCAGTGGGCCCAGTGTGGAGTGTAGAGGCAGTGGGCCCAGTGTGGAGTGTGGTGGCAGTGGGCCCAGTGTGGAGTGTAGAGGCAGTGGGCCCAGTGTGGAGTGTGGCAGCAGTGAGCCCAGTGTGGAGTGTGACAGCAGTGGGCCCAGTGTGGAGTGTAGAGGCAGTGGGCCCAGTGTGGAGTGTGGTGGCAGTGGGCCCAGCGTGGAGTGTAGAGGCAGTGGGCCCAGTGTGGAGTGTGGTGGCACTGGACCCAGTGTGGAGTATAGTGGCAGTGGGCCCAGTGCAGAGTGGTGGCAGTGGGCCCAGTGTGGAGTGTAGAAGCAGTGGGCCCAGTGCAGAGTGTGGTGGCAGTGGGCCCAGTGCGGAGTGTGGTGGCAGTGGGCCCAGCGTGGAGTGTGGCGGCAGTGGGCTCAGTGCGGAGTGTGGCGGCCCATGGTCAGAGCACATGGAGATCCAGAACGCTGTTCTGCTTTGGAAAGCCCTTGTAGGGAGATGGTGATGTTTATCTTTTTAACTTTCTTCTTGCTTTTCTGACCTATGGTTATACTGTGTACAGCTGTAACAAAACTTTTTTTCTTTATTCCTCTATTCTGTAACTAAGGATTGTACCTAGGTACCCTGTGCCTAAGATGGCACTGTGTGTTGGCAACATTGTTACACTGTCACTAATCTGTAACTGAAGTAGCCGTACGTAGGTACCTTTGTACCTAATATGGTGCTGTAAATGGCAACTTTTTCGCTGTACTCATTTGGTACATGTGACAGTAAAGCTAATTCAATTCAATTCCCTACACTGTAATGATACAGAACCCTTGACCGTATCAACTCTACACATCTCACTTGGAAAGTGACAAAATTGGACCAGCAACTTTTAAGAAGTATTTAAATAAGCACTTGAAATGCCTTATAAATGCTGGTAAATGGGATTCGGATAAATAGATGCTCGATGACTGGCACAGACATGATGGGCTGAAGCGCCTTTTTCCATGCTGTAAAAACTCAATGACTCTCTTACTTAGAAAAGGTGACAAAACCTTAAAGACCAACAACTCATAAACATTGACCTCACAATGACGTAAAGACAAAGTCTTAAAAATTGGTTCTCACCACATCCATTTCTCAGGCAAGAAGCAGCCACCTAAATCTCCAATATGAGGCCCTGTGGTGGCATTCCGAGCAGCCTTTAAAAATTTTCAACTGTCAAGGCAAGTGTTTGAGAAATACCTACCTGAATGAACAGCCAGTAGGTGTAGGGCATTAAAAAAAAGGTGCAAATTCTGTACAGGTAAATTCAGAAATCGATGAAGGGGGGTTGAATGCAAAGGCATGAGATTTATTTTGTTGTCTGGACCACGGTGCATCTTAGATGTAATGTAACCACATAATCAGTACTACATAATAAGTCTTTACTGTTTACCAGGATTGAACCTGCCTTCTGCAGAATGACTGTGTGGAGATTTATCCCTGCAGGAATGTGGAAAGAGCTGGGAAAACCTAATTGTGCGGGAAAGCAGAGGTCCCTTCTGCTTTTATGTTGCCTCCACTCTTAGTGTCCAAAAAAAACAAAATTCCAGCCAACATCTTTTAATCCCCCCAAAATGTTGGCAGTTTTGTACATTAATAATGGAACGTATGGTTAAACACATCATTAATTTTCAAACAAAAACTCATGTTGAGAAATACTTCCTCTACCTCCCTCCCATTCACAATGAGACATTTTTTTTCATTCACTACAGTGGTTTCCCCTTGCATCTTGAAACAATTGCCATTTATCACCTCAAATCATATTTTGAATAGTCTGTTGAATTTCTGCAGCAGAAGGTTTAATGGATTGGGACTTGAATTAGCTTGGAGGATTAGAAATAGAGCAGAAATAGTGTATAATAATTAACAAAAATAGTTTTTGTCAAAGTAGCATTAGATTGACTAGCCTACAGAATACGAGACTTTGTTTACTGACAGGCCACGTGCTTATTAACCAGATGGAATATCGCTTAATTGCTGCATCTGCTATTGCTTAGCTCCCTGTGTCAGGGAGCCTAAGCAGATGTAAAAATAAGCAAAAAATTCTTTGTGGATAAATATTGTGAGTGAGTGCAAAATGCAAAGCAGTGGGGAGCAATGTGGGCAGTGAGGTATATATAAAATCTAGTTCTAGTCATCACACGTTTGCAATGTGGAATACAATGCAGAGAGACAATGGAGAAATTATAAAATAGCAGAACATAAAACAATGAGTATTTCTCGCAGCTGATTACAATTCATCCAAATAAAACACTTTGCGGAAACAAAAAGAGTAACATAATTATAAATGTAAGATTAATTGTCATTCAGTGTTTACACTCGACAAAAATTTGCCATTGATATTTCTTTAAAGATCAAGTCGTTATTATTGCAAATTGGATTAACATTAAGATTTTGACCTTGAGACCCAACATGACTGCAATGAAGGTTGATGCTGGGAAGGGGGCAGGGAGGATATACCATTTAGTAATTTGACCTAGTACTTGGTTCCTGGTGTTATATGACATTATAGTTCTCAGGGGGGTTAATGTTTATGTTACATTGGCTCCATCTATTCTACTGATGGCCACCATACTATGTAGGTGGAGACAAGGAGTTCTACTTTTGCTTTCAAAGAAAATAGATGAGTATGAACCCCCACCTTCTAAAGAATCATAGAATCACTACAATATGGGAACAAGCCATTTGGCCCATCAAATCTCACCAACCCTCCAAAGAACATCTCAACCCCATTCCTGTAACCCTGTATTTCCCATGGCTAATCCATGCGCATCTTTGGACTGTGGGGGGAAACTGGAACATCCAGAAGAAACCTGCACAGGCACAGGGACAATGTGCAAACTTCACACAGACAGTCACCCGAGCGTTGAATCAAACCCAGGTCCCTGGCACGGTGAGGTAGCAGTGCTAACCACTGTGCCATCCCAGTAAAGGTGCCAGTAACTTGCCTAATGAATTGTAATTGTATTTATTGCTGCCATGCAATAAGCTTGCTTGTTATCTGAGAACAGTACCTCTTCTGTGGATACTCAATGGTGGCGTATTCTTTGCCTCTAATCATCAGATAAGTCCAAGACATATCAAAAGCAAAAGGGTATTGATGACTGTGAACTGCTTCAAACATCAGTTATCCAGTACACAGGGAGCCAGCCAGTAAATACATAAGATCATCTGGGAAATTACTGCACCTGGTGAATTAAAGCTGGCACTAACTCAATTGCTCACAATATTTATATCAGGCGGGTGCCTCATACTTCTGCATCAGTTAGAGTCATAGTTTGTTACGAGAATCCCAAATGGCTATAGCTGAATGGGTCACAGTTTGTCCAGTAATCAATGGAATAAAATGTCAAGGAATTAACTTGGTGCACTAAATTGCTGACAAGCAATGTTGTGAGGGACAGCCAGCCGCAGGTACTCCGATCATCTGTGTGCTATTGGCCGAGGAATTTTTAAACTTAGATATTATCTGTTTCTATCTCATAGCTTATCATGAGAGTCATTATTGTTTCATTACAGATGGAGGGAGATAAGCAGCAGTAGCCCATGTGACCAGGATGAGAATCAGATAGGCCTGTTAGAAATGGAACAATGCAGGGTCTATCACAGGTCTTACCCAACCCAAAGTATCTGGAGGCCTAGCTACATTCCTCGGTATGACTGAGGAACATTGGATCAAGAAGTTGCCAATTCACCGGGCAGGTTATTCTGGAATTATGGAGCATTATGTGAAACAATTGTGTTGCCTGCTGCTGAAGTGACTGTACTTTGCCAATGGCTGTCACATCACAATAGAATCCAACAGAACATACAATATGGAGGTAGACCATTCAGCTCAATTAATCCATGCTGATGTCTATGCTCCATGCAAGCCTCCATCCACCTTTCCTGTCCTAACCCAGCTGTGCTAACCTCTCTTCCTCATCTCATGCCTAACTGTTTCGCCTCTATTCAGAATGCAGTGGGGGACAAAACAGTAAGTGCCCAGTTTCATCAGACACGTCAACAACATCTATTGGGTAGTCAGCCTCCGAAGCTCAAGCAAAAGTAATCCAAGTTTGTCCAACCTCTCCTTATAGCTAATACACTCTCATCCAGGCAACATACAGGTAAACCTCTTTTGCACCTTCTCCAAAGCCTCCACATCTTTCTAGAATATTGTGGCGATCAGAACTGCGCGCATATACTCCAAATGTGACCTATCTAGAACCTTATACAGCTGCAATATAACTTGCAACACTTGGCCCATTTGTTTAGCATAGGGAAATGTATGCTGTCGGGCCTTCACATGATTGTTACTAAGTTAATTGTCTCAGTTTTGCATAATTGGTGCAGGTTTCTCATTAATTCAAACACTTATCAGGGATTATTTGTTAGCTCTTGTTAGGCCACTTTTTCTTTTTGTGGTTTTGGGGTTTGAATGGGTTACTTTATAAATATATATACTTATATCCTTAAACCTATACAAGACAAATGTAGAAGATCACGGGTGCCATGGTGGCTCAGTGGTTAGCACTGCTGCCTCAGTGCCAGGAACCCGGGTTTGATTCCACCCTTGGGTGACTGTGTGGAGTTTGCACATTCTCCTCGTGTCTGCGTGGGTTTTCTCTGGGTACTCTGGTTTCTTCCCACAGTCCAAAGATGTGCAGGCTAGGTGGATTGGCCATGCTAAATTGCCCATAGTATTCAGGGATGTTTAGATTAGGTGGGTTATGAGGTATGCGTCTGGGCGGGATGCTTTGAAGGTCGGTGTAGACTTGTTGGACCGAAGGGCCTGTTTCCACACTGTATGGAATCTATGATGATGAATGTCCTTTGAGTCAGGGCCAGCCAGTACTGACATTTTGCAGGAAGGCCATTACTGAAAAAGAGAGGGTCACAGCAGTGATTGGGTCCCCTCTTATCCAGGACCTTGAACACCTTGTAACTATCAAGACCCCATAAAGTTATTCAACTTTTGCTGACAGGAAGGCCTACCAGGCCATAAACGTCCTGCTGCTGAGTGACTGCCACAACAGAATTGTACAAGTCTTTGTCTTTTAGGTCACAAAGCCTTCATCATGACACACACTTCCTGACTCACCCCCTCACAAAAATTCCACACTTCCAGAAATCCAATGGTTTCTTGGCGACAAGGATTACCCTGAACACACGACAGGTAACCCATATTCTCATCATAGCTGAAGGATATACAGAAACATCATGGAGTGCCGATGATGAAGCTATTGAAGAGAAATTTCAGGTGTCTGGATGAGTCTGTTAGCTTCCATGATGAACCATATGTTTGCAGAATCATTATAGTGCACTGCATGTTGGAAAGCAGAAAAATACAGAGACAATCACAGATCATCAGGTCACAAAAACTTATCAGCAGTTGTACAAAGGTGAGATTGAAGCATAAAACAGGTAATACAGCTCCCTGGAGCAGAGGGAACAGGGTTCAATTTAAAGCGGAGCACTGAGTCCCCTGCTTTCTGAATATCTACATTTTAATCACAATGAGATTACTTGCAGTGCTCATCATCATTTCTGGGAGCTTCTTGCCATTTTGTTTTGCCCCAGGATAAGGAGTCGTTGTAGACTATGGAGACACAGTTTCCAGCTATTTTCTGATTCTTGCATGGAAAGTGGGAAGTTCCCACTGTTTACCCTTCTATCACGGTGCTTCCTATCACCAGTGATGATGCCCACTGTGAGGAACACTTCCCATGTTGGTGTCTTGGTGGGTACAATACAGTTTGGAGACAAGGTAATAGAAGCAATTCCTTTAGTATCATGTATCTTGTCCAGTGGCTGCAAGCATATATATCATTAAGGCATCAGGAATTTTAACTTGATGAAATGTAGCAGTCTGTTATAAAGGCTGAAATAAAGAACTACAGATGCTGAAGATCTGATACAAATAGAGAAATTTTTGTAGAAACTCAGCAGGTTTGGCAGAGTAAATTTTTCAAGTCCAGTGACCAGTCTTCAGTTATTTTTTTTAAAGAGTCAGAATTGGAGTTAATATCTGAGCATTTAGCTCAGTCAGTGCAGGAATTGAACCTATACTTTAGATGTCCCTCTATATCACAAACTTGCCATCCGGTCAACTGCATTAACCACAGTCCTAAAGAAGGTCACTGGACTCGAAATGTTAACTTTGCTTTCTCTGCACAGATGCTGCCAGACCTGCCAGGTTTCTCCAGCAATTCCTGTAATGGCTGGTTGTGTTTTTAACCTTCTCTACTGTCTTCACAAATGAGGAGGAGAAAGAGCTCTTCAGAGGTTACACATTGGAGATGAATAAAAGGGATCAGATAACATGAAGAAAAGGAAATAACCCTTGACCATTAAACTTGTGAAGAAGTCGCAGATGACATGACCAGATTATATCCGGATATATGTGGGGAGGAGGGGAAAGTGGGATGGAAGGCACACACCCCGCCATACAAAAGGGTCACATCTGTTTATCAGTTGTAGCTGTTTGCAATTCCGCTTCCAATGACTTTTGTCCAAAGGCCATCCTAAACCATTTGTAAAGCATCATTTTTGTATAATTATATGAAATGCTATTTTTTGATTCCAACACTGGTTTAGTCCTGGCAGAAAAGCTGCAGCAGCTGAGTGTTTTTGGCAGTGTCTGAGGAACACCCTTTTCTTCAGTAAAGGAGGTATGAGAAGCGTATAAATAAAATAAATATTTTATATAAAACCAAATAAAACCACTGCACACTTTGCAAGTTTTGTATTTATTATCATTGTTCTTTTACTGATTTAGTTCATATTGATTAGAAGTGTCTGTGGAATAAAGTTGAAATGTTTTCCATGATAATGATATAAATTTAGGGATTGCAACAGTCTAATTCATCAGAAAGATCAGAATAAAGCATTGTAATAACTCAGGAAGCCCAAATAGAAAGGAACCATGTTCATGGTTGAACAATGAAATAAGCCACTACTCATGGCATGGCATAGGCCGGGACAGACTTTTTGTTGAATCTGCTTTTTCTTTCCTTATGGCCCAATAATGCCCTTTATTTTATCGTTTCTTTTCCCCTCAAATCACCCTTGGGTTTCTTTTATATATAATAAGGCAGAAAAAAAGACACTGTTGAGAATAAATTTGTATGTATTTCAATCACCAGGAAAACACTCCTGTGACCAACTGCATAGCAACAACAAAAACCTATTAAGGGCAATGCTGACATCAAAAAAAAAATGAGCACAATAGGGAGAGAACTAAATCAGCTTTTTTTATTATTAACTTATTTTCCTAATCAACCTTTTCAGAAATGTTAGTATGCAGCTCTGGAGCAGGTAGAGCTTGAACCCAGGCCTCTTGGCTTAGGGGTATGGACACTACCACTGCACCACAAGAGAGCCCCTCTGAGTCTGCTTTATAAAGGGCTCAGGTGATGAGTTCCAGCTGGGCAGGCCTGTGCCTGTTAGAAAGGAAATTCATACTCAGTGAGCTCCACAAGGAGATCAATTAGTGATTCTCCATGGCCTCGGAGGGGCTATCACATCCATCCCCCTCCAAATCGGAAGGTTCCCTCTCACTTCTGTGATGATGGGGTCTTAGTTAGTGCTTAGTCACTACAGTGTGGAAATAGACCATTCGGACCAACGAGTCCACACCGACACTCCAAAGTGCATCCCATCCAGACCCAACCCCCTATCCTAGCCATGGGAATTGCAGGGATAACGCACCTCACCTACACATTCCTGACCGCTACATGTAATTTAGCATAGTCAATCCACTTAGCCTGCACATCTTTGGATTGTGGCAGGAAACCGGAGCACCCAGCAGAAACCCATGCATACATGAGGAGAATGTGCAAACTCCACATAGACAGTCGCCCAAGGGTGGAATCGGACCTGATTCCCTGGCGCTGTGAGGCAGCAGTGCTAGGTCTGGTCGGGGAGATATGATAAGTAGCAATGTCTCTTCCATGAAGCTTGAAGAGCCACTGCAGGGGGTTTGTCCTCATTGGTGACCTTCAACTGACCTTCTGCCATCTCTGTCTTTGCCTTGGATGAGATGTGTTTTGCCTTTTTGGCAACCTTGTCTGAGTGAACTCTGTGACCACATGGACGTTCTTGATCCTCACTGTAATATGGAGAAATGTCCCATCCAGTTCAGGAACCCTGTGACCTCCAACACTAATCACCCTTCTTTGGCAACAAACAGGAGCTGCAAGTATTATCCACTGGGGACTTGGCTCTGGGGTATGGGCATCACTCCAAGTTGAGGATGATACCACCCATGGACCCTGAAACACCAGATCCCCTTTTTTCTGTGTTTTTGTGGGAAAGGGCCAGTTCAATGGCTTTCTTGAGGTCCAGATTCAGGTAAGTGATAGAACCACACAAGGCAATAGTAGGCGTAAACTGTTGCATTAAGGACATTAAGAAAACCTGCATTTTGGACAAAGCCTTGTGGCCCCTTGTACTTTGCTCTGTTTATGTGGAGTGTGGTGTCTGCTATTATGGTCAGTCCCTGAGCAAGGGCCCCCAATTCATTAAGGTGCCCCCAAATGGTTATGCTCCCGGGTGAGGACAGATGTATTAGTTCCCCTTTATCATTCAACCCCGCGCTCAGTTGGTCATAACCAGCTTAATTTATAAAGGATCCCTTTCCTCATGGATACCTTTTCACAATCCAAATATATTCATGATTTTAAAGAAGCCAAATTAACCAGACCTTTTGAGTTAAACAAAGAATGAGCTTATAACCTACTAAACACAAGAAAAGAAAATGGGACATGCATACACACAGATTAGAAATGTGAATGGAATTAAATGGTAAGTGAGTAATAAACTTTAAAAGGATACATGAATCAGTCAGAGGATATAGTGGAATATTGCAGTTGGCTTTACTGGTAATACCGTCATTGATAGTAAAGCAGTTGATTTTGAGATACTCAACTGGGCAAGTTAATTCACAAGATTTTGTCTTGTTTCCTTTTCAATGATGATTTTGCTGGCTGATCAGGTTTTCAGCACTCAGAGAGTGGGAGAGATTTCATTTGCCTACAGTGCAGAAGTGTCTAATGGCTGTCCTCAAGCTCTGACCTTCACAGCACACTAGTCCATACCAGCACATCAGGTCACTTAATAGATGGAGAATAGGGCTTCAGGGAGTTTTAACACCTGTTCTTTATGTTCCTGAGGGGTTAAAACAAACATGTATTTTGATTCATGCCCACAATCTGGGAGTCTGAAGAAGGGTCTAGACCCAAAATGTCAGCTTTCCTGCTCTTCTGATGCTGCTTGGCCTGCTGTGTTCATCCAGCTCTACACCTTGTTGTCTCAGATACCCACAGGATATGGCTTTTCTACTGAGTGTACTAATCAGTCTCCAGCTTACATCTCTTCCTTTCAAGTCTCTCTGTTTGAAGTTTCCCAGAAAGTCTACAGGTGAGACATTCCATGAATTTACACAGGGACTTTCAGCAGCCAATGATTTTCATTCTCAGGATTTACATGATCAGCCATTACTGGCTTGTAGGTGTCTTTTTTTAAAAGAAAAGCATGCACGTATCTTGTTTAAAAGTTAAAAGTATCTATAAGCAATTCAGAGGTTTGAACTATCACCTCAGCTTTTCTCCAAAAATCTCAGTAACGTTCCCAAATTTACTAACGTCACCTTGCATAGGCTGTTATAACCTCATGGTGCAATGGTTAAGGATCATTGTCACACTGACAGCTTTGGGCTTTTTATGATCTGGTTTGGGGTTTCAATTGAAGATCTAGCTCATTCATTACTTCTGTATGAGGTATGAGAACAAGGAAGAACTAATGTATAGCTTCCAGAATTATTCTGTCTTGTTTCAAGTTATGTCTCATGTTCAGTATGTCAAGGTATCTTTAAGAAACATCCTCATGAAATCATCACTGCATGAAAGCATGTGACCTGAGGGAATGGAGATCTCATACTCCATCTTACCCCGGATCACCAGAAGTGTGACATTCTATTGGAAGCATGTTCCACTGTAACTTGTGTTAGTTTAATATCAGCCCAGACATTTATGTGCATGCAGAATGTAATATTTGTACAAAATAATTGGTTATAATAAATGTCTGTTAGATTCTTCAACACCATAATATCCACATCCTGTTTGTTATGTCATGGGTGACAAAAACCATTGCAAAATCAGGTAAAATGCTGTGTTGGAGACAAGCTCATCTCTCTCAACATCCAGCTGCTTCCATCCCTTTCATTGCAGCCCTTGCTTCAACAGTCAATAATGAAAGTTCTCTAGGCCATACATGACCAGATTAAAATCTTTCCAAGGTGGCTAAAACCAATCTAACATCAGCATAAAATGATTCTCAGAAATGTAGAAGACAGTGAATGGTCCAAATAACTGAGAAATTAACTAGCAGCTTAACAGGACTATGTGTGGAGTGGATTACCGCTTTCAACAGGACTCTAGCAGAGTTCTTGCTGAAGTTAGTATCATAGAGGGTAGGGTCAGTTTGTCATGTGGTGACTCAAGGCTTGGAGCAATACCAGTCTAATGAAAGGATCTGGCCACCAGTGTAGGAACGATTACAAAACATGCCCCTGCTGCATCTTTTTTCTACAATTGGATGTGCTCCACTGCTCAATAAATGGATGATTTACCTCTGTTACTGAGGCCAATAGACATTGGGCTTTCAATCACAGGTGATTATATTGCATTATCTTTTGGGCAGAACAATTTTGCTGTGGAGCTGTCAAACATTTATCTTGAGAAAATTATAGTGATTAATTCCTACTAAACTAAATCCAACAGCTTTCAAAATGCATTGCATCAAAAAAAATCAAATGCTTTGAATCCCCGATAACGATTCATTCACTGTCCTTTCAAGTAGTTAAATGCAAGTGATTTTTTTTTAGAAATTTAAACTAAAACACATGATAAATTAGAAATTAAAGAGATGAACATGTTGTACTTTTCAAAAGAAGAGTTTCTGTGCCTTATGACAGGTTAGGCAATTTATTTTCTAAATTACTGATGATCTTATCACCAGGAAAACTTTCCAAATGAAAAAGTGTTACTTTGACATTATTTTCAGCCATTAATGCCCTTTTGCCACTGTTGAAAGCATTTTGAACAATATCAATTCTTTCAACCTGTTGTTTTATGCTTCCTCGTAATTTCCACACTGAGCCCAAATAAATTAACCAGACCAGAAGCCAGTTTGAGGATCTTATGTCCAGACGCAAGTAGTTCAATGTTGCTGGGAATATTTTACAGGTTTGTTGCAAGATAACAAAGTCTTTCTACAGGAAGTCGAGGTTGCTAATAATCTCTGGCTTAAGTTGTAGCCAGATCCAAGCATCAAAGTTACTGAGTGGGAAAGGGCCAGTTCAATGGCTTTCTTGAGGTCCAGATTCAGGTAAGTGATAGAACCACACAAGGCAATGGTAGGCGTAAACTGTTGCATTAAGGACATTAAGGAAACCTGCATTTTGGACAAAGCCTTGTGGCCCCTTGTACTTTGCTCTGTTTATGTGGAGTGTGGTGTCTGCTAATATGGTCAGTCCTTGAGCAAGGGCCCCCAGTGCATTAAGGTGCCCCTAAATGATTATGCTCCTAGATGAGGATGGATGTATTAGTTCCCCTTTATTAGATTTTTCCAGATATTGTCCGATGTCAAGAATTGGACTCTGGGAAAAGTTAATGGAGGATAAAAGTATTTCCTGAATGGTATTATCACTGTTGAAAGTGACGTAGCTTAATATGTCAGTATTACTAGGAACTGAGCAAAGTGAGAAGAATGGCGACCAATATTGTTTCAAATAAAATACAAGTCAGAAGAACACGTGGTCAAGTTTATGGTACTTTGACCAAACTGGATGCTGAGCAATGCACTAAGCAATCATTATTAGGATTCAAAGCACCTTTCAAAAACACAGGAAATCCAGAGAAGATGCACAAAATTGTTTCCTGTGAGAGAGAACAGAGTTGTGAAGAAGAGCACAAAAAAGTAGTCTTGTCAGGCTCAAAGGTGATACCTGAAAACAAATCTTCTAGCAGAGTACATGTCAGTAGAGAACGTATTGATGAAGTAGATCCAGAATATGTCTTTAAATTGATCAGCACAAAGAGGACAAAGGGAAACAGTTTAGTCAATTTTCGAACTGATTTCAAGAAATTCTTTTTCATGTAAGGAATGATCAACACATGAGATAAATTTCTAGTCAGGGTAGTACAGGGGAACACAAGTCATTTATGATTGGAAAGCAAAACTTCTTCCTAGATGGGTGGTCTATGGTTCATCTAATAATGTACGTTTTCTGTTTTATTCTCTCATGAAAATAATTTTTGCTAACAATATGCACAATTGCTGCTTCTAACAACACGGTGACAATTGCATTCTCCATTTCTGAATGCCTGTTACTGGGCAGCCCTTTTAGAGCTATAAGAGTAGAAAACAACATGAACATTTTGGTAAGCTTATTTAAAAGAAACTACTGTATAATGGCTAATTACAAGCATTTATCCAAAGACAGTGATGTAATATTGGAGACTTTTTTTTATTTTTGGGAGTTTGTATTTAGCAGCCACACAGAGGTAGATTTTCATCAACATGGCTGTTGGATGATGAATTTGGAATTCATCTTTTCCCAAAAGATTGTGAAATGTTCAAGCTCCCACTCTCAATAGTAATACCCACTGCTAAGATTCCCTGTCGACTCTCTAAAGCAATATATGCAATAAAAGCAACTGTTAAATGTTAAAATGACCATCACATTTGATGTGGTGTTTGAAAGGTTTTTAGAGTGTGTGGATTTGTAATGCTAAGTCTAACCCTTCTCCAAAATCATTCGTGCACATCGGTTAGGTTTGTTACTAACTGGTTTGACCATCTTTAGAAAAATACTTTCAGCTTGGCTTTATCTCTGTCGACGAATAGATCAGAAAATCAGAGCAGAGGTTAATTTTGTCACATCAGCACTGGCAACCATTTTCTGCCCCCCTGGCAATGAACAATTAGTTCATTTTGTAAAATTTATCTGATGGGTGCTATTAGCACACAGTGATCATAAATTGAAAATGGAGTAGTATATATAAGTCAAGTGGAATTAGCAGGTTGATAAACCAAAAGATCTTGATAGGTGAGTAATACATTCTGAGACAGGATATTAGGTTGAAAAGGTTCAACTTTCCCATAAATAATCTTATTGCATCCACTCACACAATGGCTCAGGATTTCAGGCAAACACTCATCCAACATTTCACCAGCTGGCTCAGGGCAATAAAACATCTGGGTCATGTTAAATGTTTGGACAGCTGTACCAGATTAAAAATGAATAACCCAGCAGTTTAAAAGGAAAACAAGCATAGGATATCAGCAAAACAATGAAACAATTGTTGCGGTTTCACTACCCAGAACATAACAATGAATTAAATAGAGCAACGGACATGAGTTATCTTTATACCACAGGAGCTGACTCAATTGAGAGAACATGTTTTAACAGTGATGTGAGGCAAGCAATGTTTGAAATGCCTAATGGATCATTAAAGACTCAGAGAAGGCAGAGCTCTTCCCAACATGTTTCTATGAATAAAGTGCGGTGCCTGAATGTGAGATCATTTTGTTTTATTGTCTATGAAATTGGACACGAGAAAAATGTGTGTCTAGAATTCTATTTGACTCACAACAAGTGGTAAAGACTGATCCTGGTTCCCCCTGTGGATTGACAACTTAATGCAGTGACCAGTATGAACAACATGGACAGCCAATTTGTTCATTCTCATTTTGTTTAGTACTCAGAGAAGAATGGCCATACAATCTAGATGCTCAGAGTAGTCACAGTGCTGGACTTCAGCATAGCACAACTGAAGAGAAAAAAGAGACACAGCAAATTGGCAGATAAACCAAAGAGGGAGATTTTTAAAAATCGGGTGTACCCACTTTGGCTGTAGTCCAACTACCACTTTCCGTGTATTTAGATAGAAGCCTCATTTAAAGCAGTTGGAGATTGGGGGGAAATAACTGTCAGTACAGTATGAAGAGATGTTTGGCAACCGATAGAGTGTCAGGCATACTGATGAGCTTAAACACCCCAATCGCAAATAAAAAAACCCACTTTGGTCTTTCTAGAAATTCTCCAACTCCAGGTGGTTGCTCAAGAAACAATTAGCAGAGAGCATGAAAATAACTGATTTCAACAGCTATGTGTTTCCTTTCTCTTCCCCCAGTCTCTCAGGACTGAGATGAGGAAGAATTTCTTCACTCAGAGAGTTGTGAACCTGTGAAATTCTCTCGCACAGGAAGCTGTTGGGGCCAGTTTGTTAGGTATTTACAAGGGAGAAGGATGTGGCCCTCGCGGCTAAAGGGATCAAGGGGTATTGCGAGAAAGCAGTCGTGGGATACTGAAATTGCATGATCAGCCATGATCATATTGATTGGTGGTACAGGCTTGAAGGGCTGAATGGTCTAATTCTGCACCTATTTTCTAGTTTCTATGAAACTCTTAGCAGCCTACAATTTACAGTCAGTACTCACCGCCCCCCTCCCACTCCTATCTGGCAGATGCACCACCAGTGGTACTGGCACTGGAAGAGTCTGTAATGGTCTTAAATTTTCTGGACACACTTTTAGTCACAGCTGTAAATATCAGTCTTTGAATGCAGAAAGATCCCGTCCTGGCAAAACTGAAACAACTGGTGTTGATGGGGGAAAGCGAAGGGCCGTCACAATCAGAATTAAAACCTCTTTGGTCCTGGGGAGACCAAATGACTGTCGAGGATGGCGTATTATTATGGGGAGCAAGAGTGATTGTCCCGAGCAAAGGTCTCCGCCAGATGCTGGTTGAACTCCACCAGGGTCACCCAGGGGTTTCCAAAATGAAGGTGTTGTTGAGAAGTTATGTCTGGTGGCCAGGCTTGGATGTTGACATAGCCGCTTTGGTGCATCAGCGCCCAGAGTGCCAACAAAGTCAACATTTACGACCAGCGGCTCCCCCACATTCGTGACAATGGCTGGGTAAACCCTGGACTCCATTACACGTTGACTGTGCAGGTCCTTTCATGTGGTCAATGTTCTTAGTCATTGTGGACGCCCACTCAAAGTGGCTGGATGTGCCCAGAGTTCATTCATCAAACATGGGGACTATGATAGAAAAACTGCCCACATCTTTTGCAATGCACGAACCTCTTGAAGTGTTGGTCACAGATAATGGACAATTGTTTACCAGCAGGGAATTTGACTATTTCCCAAAGTCGAATGATTTCAACATGTAAGGACAGCTCCAAAACATCTATGATCCAATGGCCTGACAGAAAGAGCAGTCCAAACTTTGTAGGCAGGCTGAAAGAAACAGCCTACAGCTTCAGTAGATACCAAACTGTCCTGGTTCCTATTTGATTATAGGACTACCTCTCATGCAACTACAGGGATAGCTCCAGCAGAGTTGCTAATGGGAAGAAGACTCCGCACCAGGTTAAATCTGATCTTCCCAGACCTTAAGTGAGGGTGAAACTGCATCAGGAATGCTAATGCTGGGCACAATACTCCGCTAAGCAAGAAAGACAGTTTACTTCAGGAGATGATGTTTGGTATAGGAACCACGGGAATGGCCCTCCATGGGTAAGAGGCATGGTTGACACAAGGTCAGGTCCAGTGACGTATAAAGTTCAGGTAGGTGCAGTGGTCCTGAACAAGCATGTGGACACTGCAGTGAAAGAAGTGAGCTACTGTGCATTACATGCCACCCTGAGTCAGAGTTGGAGGAACCTGACCCGGTGCTAAAAGACCCCAGGAGGAGCTACAAAACAAAACAGGCCTATGTCCTTGGACTCAGAGGTGGAGGGGTGTAGTGATTGTAATGGGATACATTGGCCTTGGATGGAGTACAACGTAGGTTTACAAGAATGATACAAGGTTTACAAGATTTCTGAGGGAGGGTCACTGGACCTGAAACATTAACTCAGATTTTTCTCCACAGACGCTGCCAGACCTGCTGAGCTTTTCCAACAATTTCTGTTTTTGCTTCTGATTTACAGTATCCGCAGTTCTTCTGGTTTCTATTTACAAGAATGGGACCTAGATTTCAGGGGTTACATTATTAGGAGAAATTTTACAAATTAAGCCTGTTTTCTCTAGAACTTATAAAGTTAATGAATGATTTGATTGAAGTCTTCAAGATATTAACAGGAAAAGACAAGGTAGATAAAGATAAACTATTTCAGCTGGTTGGGGATTCTAGAACTGTGTGACAAAGTATAAACATTAGGGCCAGACTGTTCAGGGGATATGTTAGAAAGCACTTCTACACTCAAAAGGGTGGGTAGTTGTTTGGAACTCTCTTCCACAAATAACAGTGGTTGCTGGATCAGTTGTTAATTTTAAATCTGCGATAGATACATTTTTGTTAAGCAAAGTTATTAAGGGATATGGGCCAAAGGTAGATATGTGGCCTGCTGTGTTCATCCAGCCCTGCACCTTGTTGTCTCGTGGTAGATATGTGGAGTTAGGTCACATATCAGCCATGATCTCACTGAATGCTAGAACGGGTTTGATGGGCTGAATGGCCTACACGTGCTCCTATGTTCCTAAATGTGCCTTTGTTGGCATCAGAACTCTGTCTGTCATACAAATCACCTGAACCTTCATCATCCAAACCATCAACAATCGGCCAGAAATGCAGATGGCTCAGGAAAGCAGTAATACTGTAACTCGATCCACATTCATATATAAAAAACAGCATGGAACAGAAAATGCAGGAGACAAATGCAAAGACTCAAGATGATATTAACGTTGCCAGAACAAACAAAAAATAAACACTTCAACTTCAAACAGCGAGAACTAACATACACATGAAGGTTCCATTTCGGCTAAGTTATTATTTACTATCCTTTTTGTTACAGATGGTCATCAAAAGGAAATAACATAACTAAGTAGGATTAATGAATCTTTCTCTGATCGCTTTGCAAATAATTGGAAATTGAATGTGTAATATTCCCCGCCTCTAATTGTTTTAGCTGCTAACAACAATAATTAGTTTCCTATTTTACATCAATAACTAAGCTTCAATCACTTTGTTTGGCAAAGTGAATCTTGTAAATCTGAAATTACAAACATAAAGTGTTAGGGATAAACAGCATTTCTAGCAACGTCTGAAATCTTTCTTTTCGAGTGACTTGATCTGCATTTACAGCATTTTGATTTTATTTCAGTGTTGTTCTCTGTTTGAATTTCCTGGCTTAATTTAGAATAATAAGGATTCATTTCTTTTTAGAATTGACTTGTGGTTAATGTTGATTGAAAAATGGTGGTTTTACAAGTAATCCTGAGGAGTAAACCATTTGAAAAATGATGCAACTACCGCATAAAGTGAAGAACTACACAGAATGCTGTAAAGAATTGTCTTTGCCTGGGATTGCAAGATAATTACTAGCTCTACACTGGATACTTGACAGATGAAATACAATGTGTTTGTTTTAAGCTTAAATGCTTATTGTAATGTATTTTTCTTCAACTAAACATTTGGGCATTGTGCCCAACTGTGGATGAGACCTTTGGTGGGACAAGGATTAGCATGGAACAGATCTTGGTTTCGCTGGAGTATTTGTCTTCAGAGTTTTTAATTTGTAAATTATGTAATTAGTATGTAATTTTCAAAATAATATTATTCCAGCTTTTCAAAAAAAACCAAAGAAATGCAGATGCTGGAAATCTGAAACAAAAACAAAAATTGCTGGAAAATCTCAATAGGTCTGGCAGCATCTGAGAAGAGAGAAACAGAATTCAGTCCAAAGACTGAAGAAATTTAGTTCGGTAGAAGGGTTTCTGGACCTGAAATGCTCACTGGGTTTCTCTCTCCAGACCTGTTGAGTTTTTTTCCAGCAATTTCTGTTACTATTCCAGTTTTAGTTTAGCCCAGAAAGTAATATGGTTTGTTTCCTATTGCCAACGTGAACTTAACTCAAATATACTTGTACAGGAAGAAAGAGCTCAGACCTGTTAATTCATATATGTTGAACATTTGGATAAACTCCTCTGGAGTTCCAGATATTTTCCAATCAATCTGCTCAGAGATGTTATTACACACCTTTGGAGCTGGTGGGACTTGTAGCTAGGCCTCCTGGATTAGAGGTACAGACACCAACACTACGCTGCAAGAGATCTAAGAACCCAGCTCTTTTTTTAATATTTCGGGTTGTCATTTCTGCCTCCGTTTTATGTCTTTTTGCTGTTTTTGATTTTTCTCTTCTGCCTTTCTCTTTTAATTTGCTTTCAGACCGCAGTTGTTCACAATTCTGCCATTTGTATCTCCTTATGCACAACTTTTGTTTTATTATTTGTTTCAAAACAATGCCTTTTGGCCTTGCTCCATTAACTCTTTTATCTTTTAAACTGCTCTGCCTTCCAAACAACTCACAGACCTTCCCCATAGTTCTTGTTCCCATACTCCCAGCTTTGTTTGGCTTGAAACCTATTACCCTAATAATGTGTGACCACAGTAGGAAGGTTGTGTGTTCAAGTGCTTCTACAGACTTTGAGCGTAAAAATCAAAGATAACCCTTTTAGTAATATTGAGGGAGTATTTAAGGTAGCTGGTTTGAAGAAGGGTAGAGATGTTATCCTCGAGGATCCTGGCCAACATTTATTCTTCAACCAACACCACAAAAAACAGATTATCTTTCATTATCACATTGGTATTTGTGGGAGTTTATGAGGCACAAATTAGTCACTCTTAAGAGAAACAAGGGATAAATACCTTATGGTGAAAATGTTCTTAATCCTTTCTACAACAAAGAATGTGTTTCACAAATAAGTGAACTGGAACAATTTAAACTGTACAACATAGAGACAAGAAACTGATGTAAATTGAATATCAGTATCTGGGATGGCATAGCCAGAGCATTTATAAAGAGAATTATGACTAAATCCAGGACCATGAACAAGGAAGACTCGACTGCAGAGAAAAGAATGGAGTCCTATGCTGTCTGTGGTGGTCTGCTGGCTTGTAACCATTGGCCTGTGTGAACGGAGGGGCCAATGACAGAGCCAGGATAACAAGCAGTACAGACCCCTCACACAGTGTGGCAGGAGGATCCTGCGGCAGGGATATTCCACTTATTCCAAAAATTGTGTGTTGACATGGTGGGTTGCATTTTGTGAAACTGTGCAAGATTGATGAGTGGAATGGTCAGTTAACACAAAAAGGTTGACGCTGCAGGATAGAGACCAAGTGCTTTGATTTAATTCAGTATGAGGGAGAATGCTCTTCACGGGACTTGTGAACTTGAACAGGAGTTGAAAACTCCAATGTGGATGGCACCAAAATGCAATTCTTCACTATGACCATTAAGTATAACAAAGTATAATTTGATGTGGGCAGATGAAAGATCACGAGGCTGTAGAAATGTAATGTGGGAATATAAACATGGTGGCTCCAAACCAAAGGAAATAACTTTGGATATTATTGAAATATTTTGGATTCTTAGGTGAAAAGGTGAATCATGATGATCTATTTGATCTAATAAAAACTCCCAAATCAGGGCACATGAGCTGGTGTTTAGGAAAAGGAAGGGCACAGCCTACTTAGGTTGAACAATGTTAATTGAACAATGAGGCTGGTGCAGAATAGACAACTCAAGGAGAATGATAGAGTGAAAAATCTAAAGGAGAATTAGATATTTCAGGACGTGACTAGAGTGAACTATTATGACTAATGGCAAACACTGCAGCAAGTGTTCAAATTTTGAGCAACTTCAGCTCAGGCTGGAGGCTGAGCTACAAACACTGCAATATATCAAGGAGGAGGAACGTTTCCTGGATTGATTGTACCAGGAGACAGTCACACCACTTTCTGATTTGGTCCATGGTTGGAAACAGGAAAGTGTGACTAGGATGAGGCAGGTAGGGGACACACAGGGCAGGAGAGTCAGTCTCTGCATTTGTCCAATGAGTTTGAGGTTCCCTCAGCCTGTTTTGTTGAGAGTAGGTGCTGCAGGGTGGATGAACAAACTGAGCACAAGACTGTGGTACAGAAAGCCATTAAAGTTGGGGGATAGTCTAGTGAGGAGAATTGACATTTCTGTTCAGAAAAGACAGAGAGTTCAGACAAATGTGTTTCCTGCCTTGTGCCAGGGTTCCAGACTTCTGCTCAGGGCTGGAAAGGGACATGCAGTGGGAAGGGGAGGACCAGGGATCATGCTGTATATAGGTATCAATGACTGATAAAGAACTAAGAAATAGGATCTACATAGAGAATGAAGATCAAGACAATAAATTAATTAGCAAAATGTGAAAGGTTATAATCTTGGATTATTACCTGAGCTGAGTGGAAATTGGCATTGGGAATATAAAATTAGAGAGATAAATACATGGCTCAAAGAGTGCTATGGGAGAGATGGGCTCCAGTTCATGGACCATGAGCACCAGTACTGGAGGAATTAGAAGTTGTACCATGGGACGGTCGACACCTGAACTGTTCTGGGGTCAGTATTTTCGTAAAATGCATAACTAGAGATATAAAGGTAAAGTTGCCATAGTCTTACCAGACTGTAAAGCTGCTATTTCACAAGACAACAATGACTGGTAGTGGTTTAACCTGAGGATCACCATGGTTTTGGTGAGAGGAGAGGTTGAGAAGGAGAGTCCTTTATGGTCACCTCAGCAAGTGTAGGAATTAAACCCACACTATTGGAATAACTCTGCACTGAAAAGCAGCCATTCGACCAACTGAGCTAACTGACCCGGGTTTTAAACCAAATAGTGAGGCACAGATCAAACATGGAAAGATGTGGTATAAAGAGTACAGACATGGTAAGAGAGGACAACAGCAATATGCGAAATGGGGGTAAGAGAATGGCAGGAAGGGCAGAGAAAAAAATCCCTAGGAATGCACCAACAATCAAAACTAAATGTTACAAAAATAACTAAAAGATGAACCCAAAGGTTATGTATTTGTGCATATGAATGAATTAATTAATCGTGCATATTAAAGTAAATAAATATAACCTAATAGCCACTATGGAGATATGGCTGCAGGATGACAGCGATTGGACAGAAACCACAAAGTGGGACAAAGTGTACAAGAAAAAATATTGGGTGGTTGTGATAAAAGGACGGTAATAATCCTGCGTGAGTTTAACCTATATCTAAACTGGAAAAATAAAAGTGGCAGTGGTAGTCTGGATGACTCACAGAATCCCTATTCGGCCCATCGAGGCCACACTGACTGAAGAGCATCTGTCTCAGACCAACCCCATCCCTGTAACTCTGCATTTGCCATGGCTAACCCACCTAGCCTGCGCATCCCTGGGCACTAGGAGCAATTTAGCATAGCCAATCCACCTAACCTGCACATCTTTGGACTGCGGGAGGACCTGGAGTAAACCCACGCAGACACAGGGCAAATGTGCAAACTCCACACAGACAGTCACCTGAGGGTAGAATCAAACCTAGGTCTCTGGCGCTGTGAGGCAGCAGTGCTAACCACTGTGCCACCATGCTGTCCACAAGCTGATCATAGAATGTTACTGTAATAGTTTCTTAGAGCAAATGTTCTAGAACTGACCAAAGAACAAATTATATTAGACTTGGTATAATGTAATGTGACATTATTTATTAATGACCTCAGCTTTAAGGCACCCCTAGGTAGCAGCAACCACAATATGACTGAATTTAACATTTGAAGAAAAGAAGAAAAGAAGATTAAATCTAAGTCTAGTACTTTAAACCGAACTAAATTGCATGAGCATGAAGCTGTGCTAGCTGAATTAAATGGGTGTACTACTCAGGGAGATAGATCAATAAAGATGCAGTAACAGACACCTAATGGACCATTTCAGAATATTCAGAAAAAGTAAACTCCCAATATAAAGAAAAATTCTATAGACAGGACACATCATCTGTGATTAACTAACAAATTTGAGGATAGAATAAAATTCAGGGAAAAAGCTGAATGACAGGTCAGATGATTTTTCAGAAGTAGACTTTAATTAAAATGTTAATCAGGAGAGGTAAAGTCCAATAAGCTAGCTAGGAATATAAATTTGATAGCAAGCATTTCTAAAGGCGTTTAAAAAGGAAAAGAGTAAATAAAGTGAGTGTTATAGAATCCCTACAGTGTGGAAACAGGCCCTTCGGCCCAACAAGTCCACGCCGAACCTCAGACCATCCCACCCAGCCCATTCCCCTGTAACCCACCTAATCTACACATCCCTGAACACTGTGGGCAATTTAGCATGGCCAATCCACCTAACCTGCACACCTTTGGACTGTGGGAGGAAACCCACGCAGACACGGGGAGAATGTGCAAACTCCACACAGACAGTCGCCCGAGGGTGGAATCAAACCCAGGTTGCAGGTGCTGTGAGGCAGCAGTGCTAACCACTGAGCCACCATGAGAATACAGCATTAAATGTTGATAAGAAAAATTGGATGAAATAAACAAATATTTTATTTCTGTCTTCACTGTAGAGGATATAATAAACATCCAAGGAATAGCTGTAAATCAGGAAGTGGATGGAAGAGAGAAATTTAGTAAAATTAAAATCAGAAGGGAAGTGGTACTAAGCAAACTGATAGAGCTGAGTGTTGACAAGTCACTGGGTCCAGATAGACTTCAACCTGGGGTGTTAAAAGACTTGGCTAATGAGGTAATTTTTTTTACAAACTTCCCTAAATTCAGGAAAGGCTCCATCAGCCTGGAAAGTAGGTAAAATAACACTTCTACTCAAGAAGAGAGGGAGGCAGAAAACCGGAAACTAAACGTGAGTGAGTTTAAGGTTTGTAATACGGAAGATACCAGAATCAATCATTAAAGAAATTATAGCTGCACACTTAGAGAAACTCAAAATAATCTGGAAGAGGCAACCTAGCTTGTCAAAGGAAAATCATGTTTAATCAGTTTTTGGGAGTCCTTTGAAGGAGTGACAAGAGCAGTGGTTAAATGGGAAACTGGAAATGTACTATATTTGGGTTGCCAGAGGTACCGCATCAAAGATTATTGTACAGAATAACGTTTTTGTATAGGGGTTAACATATCCACATAGATGGAAGTTTGGCTAGCTGACAGAAAACAAAGAAAAATGTCAAAATAGGTCTTTGATTGGCAAGGTATGAAGTGTGAAGTGCCAGAAGGGTCTATGCTGAAGCTTCAACTTTTTACAATTTACATCAATGGCTTAAATAAAGATAGGAAAGTATGTTGTGAAGGAGACATAAGAAAATTACAGACAGATAAAGATAGATTAAGTGAGTGAGCAAAAAGCTGCCAGATGGAATACAATGTGAGAACATGTGAAATTCTTCACTTTGGTAAAATATTACTCAAATAGAAAATGTCTGTGGAATTCCAAAGTGCAGAGAAATTTAGATATTCACATGCATGAAAATGTTAGATACAGAATGTAATCAAGAAGGCTAATGGGATGCTATGCATTATTATGATAGGGATTCAAAATAACACTCAGGATATGATTCTTCAGTTATATAGACCATTGGTGAGACCACATCTCGAATACTTTATGCAGTTATGGTCTCCTTATTAAAAGAAGGATGTAAATACATTAGATGTGTCTCAGAGGAAATTTACTAGATTGATACCTGGAAGGAGACTGTTGAGACATTGGAGACCTCTAAGACACAGGGGGATATGGGTGTCTTTGTGCTTGAATCACAGCAAGAATAAGAGGCAGTTTGATTGAAACATAAAAGATCCCGAGGGGTCTTGACAGGGCAGATAATGTTTCTTCTTGTGGCAGAATCTAGAACTAACAATCACTGTTCAAACCTCAGAGATCCTCGATTTATAACAGAGGTTAGGCATCATTTTTTCTCAGTGGGTCAAGAGTTTTTGAAGCTCTCTTCTTGAAAAGGTGATGGAAGCAAAGGCCTTGAATATTTTTAAGGCAGATGTAGATAGATTTTTCTTTAGCAAGTGGTTAGAAGTTTTCAGGAGTCGGTGAACATATTGATTTGAGGTTACAATAAAACCAGAATGATGGAGCAGTATTGAGAAGCTGGATGGTCTATTTCCGCTCCGAATTCATATTTTCACATGTTTATAGGAATGGATTTTCTTATGAACGTAGGTTGGACAAGCTGGGCTTGTTTTCACTAGAGTTTAAAAGAGTGAGGTGTGCCTTAACTAAATTGCATGTGATCTTGAATGATTTTGACAAGGTTGATGTGGAAAGGATGCATCCAGACAACCGGACAGTGTTTTAAAATTAGAGGTCAACGTTTCAGGATAGAAACAAGGAGATTTTTTTCTTCTCTGAGAGGATTGTGCAATCTTAAAATTCTCTTCCTGAGAAGGAGGTGGAGACTGAGTCATTTAATATGTTTATGACAGAAATAGATAGGTTCTTTTTGGGAGGGAGATCGAAGGTTACCACGGGTGGATGGGAAATGGAATTTGAAACACAGATCAGCCATGATCTTAATGAATAGTACAGCAGGCTTGAGGGTCTGAATGGTCTGCTTCTGTTCCTATTTCTTATGTTCATATATTTAGATTTGTAGTAAAAATGCACCTTTTACAGTGAAACTAATTATGTAAAAATTGTATTTATTCTTTGACTTCATGAAGCAACTATTCCAACTGTGAGGAAATATGGACACTTTTCAGTTACCCATTCAGAGCCATTTCATTTGGCAGTACTCAATTGCATTTAATGTTATTTCCTGTTCGCTTAAGAAATATCAAAAAATCTATTAATACTTTTACAATATCTGGACTGGTTGGAGTAACTCATACCATTATGCGCAAGGGCCTTGTAAATTTACAGTGAAATAAAAGTAGCAATAAGGTAAATCACTTTTAAAGCCAGCTGCTAAAGCCATTAGGCACAAGAAGCTGCCTTTCCAGATACCAAGCTCATTTCCGTTGTCTTTTGCTTCATTAATTATTAACCTCAAATACAGCCACAGAACCACAATGGATTTTTTTTTGACACATGCCAGAAGAAAATGATAGCAGCTCTGTTGGGGGTTAGGTGACAGACAAAAGACATCTGTGATCCTACTAATATTTTTAAAGGCTCAAAAAAATGTTGTGTTCAAATTATATTGCTTCTTCCAATTATAAATTAATTGTGACATGTAGTAAATGCTGAATTCTGAGCTTACAAATGGCTTTTAGGTGTATCTATGCCAATTCTGTAATGTATCTTTTATGTGTTTTAAATCCTAGTACAGAAAACAGTTCCATTCTATTCAAAGCGCTATCTATATTTTCTGGATTACTCTTTATTCTTTTACCCTGCCACTTCCCAATCTGTTTCTAATGTTTCTCCTTATCTCTGTCTAGCCTTCCTGAATCATAGTTTTGCTCACTTCATCCACTTGTGATGTCTTCCATATTTCTGCAAACTGTTACAGCAAAAGCACACCCTTGAGAGTGAGTAGATTTTATGCATATCTAGCCAGAAAAGCCATGTGTACAAAATTAACATGGGATAAGTCATTAATAAATGGTGCATGCCAGTGACATGATGTTTTTCAATCACAGATTGGATATCAAGGGAATTCACTTTGACTTCCGCCAGGGAGATATCAAGGATTGGGGCAGGTGCAGAGCCACAGGAAGAGTGGGGGGTGGGGGGCGCTTCCTGTACTTGAAAGACTTGGTCAGCTGCAAGAGGAAAGCATCCTGGAACATAGATTAAGTAGTAGGAGATTGATCATGGAGATGGCCTCACCCTGGGCTGTTCCTGCTTTTTTAATCCAAGAGTAGGATCGGAGACTGCTGTTTATATCACCTGCTCATCCAGAAGGAACATGGGAAAATGTGTTTTTTCCATTAAAGGGGAAATTATGCAGATATTTTTAAAAATGGATCAGGTTTCGGTGAATAAGTTCAACTAGCTTTTTCTGCCAAACGGAACGTTATTGATACTAAAATACTTGAACTTTTGTGCCATTCTGATTTTGATTGTAAGAATATACCCATTCAATTTTCTTATAATTACTCATTAATTATCTGTAAAATCAATAGGAAGCCAGAGATGTGGGTGTCCAGTTTGGAATGTGCAGGAATAATTCCTTTATGCCTGGGGTGGCACAGTGGCTCAGTGGTCAGCACTGCTGCCTCACAACACCATGGACCTGGGTTTGATTCCAGCCTTGGGTGACTGTCTGTGTGGAGCTTGTATGTTTGTCTGTGACTGCATGGGTTTTTGCCCTGGGCTCCAATTTCCTCCTGCAGTTCAAAGATGTGCAGGGTAAGTGAACTAGCCATGCTAAATTTTCTGTAGTGTCTGGGGATGTGCAGGCTAGGTGGGTTAGCCATGATAAATCTGGGATTATGGAGATAGGGTGAGGTCTGTGTTGGATGCACTTTGTAGGGTTGGTGTGGACTTGATGGACCAAATAGCCTCTTTTCACACTGTAGAGATTCTATGCAAAATAAAGAAAGGGAAATAAAATGTCAAATCTTCATGTTTGTATGTCTAAAGTCAAGTGGAGCATTTGGTATTAGCGGCTGCTTTATTTAGTTGTTTCTTCTCATTTCAAATCCTCAAAGATTCTTATCCCTGGGATTCATCATCCTCACACCAATTCATTTTGCTCAAAGTTTGGAAATATAGAAGTCATCTGGAGAGCAGATTTCACCACAGGTACTGTATATCAACAGGATTAATGTTCCTTGATGAAAAGCATCATTCAAATCGGTGAATGAAGACTCCAAAAACCTTGCATTGCCATTACTGGATTCTGTGCTACCACAAAGTGCTAAATGCAAGTGAGTTTGAGTGGCAAGGAAGAGTTCTATATCTTTTCACAACCTGCATTCCCATACCAACCCCAGCCTCACCAACTCCTGAGGTCATGAAATGCACTATTTAAATGCCACCTTTTTCCTTCTTTAATAATAATCTCAGGTTGCGGGCACTGCTGAAAACGACAATTGTTCTGTCTTGATTGAGCAGTTTGTTAAGCTTGTTCACAGGGCAGTTAAGAGTCAGTTATCTTAGTATGGGTCTGAATTCCATACCAGCCAGATCAAGTAAAAGCACCAGGTTTCCTTCCCTGAAATATACCACTGACTCAATTAGGTATTAATGACAACACATTCGCACTCACTTGTTTTTTGATACAAGGTTTTTCTTTCCAGCAAAACACAACTTCTCAAACTGCCATGGTAAGATTTGAATTTATGATGTTTAGATGATTAGTCCAGGTCTCAGGTTTAAATTTCAAAGCCTTCTCTTTGAAAATTAGAGATTCAATTGGTGATTCTTTAAGATCACAGCTCAAGTTCCAGTTGTTTTAAAGTGGCTTCCCTATTCGAACAGTAAATCACTGACATTGATATTCAATTAACAGAGCAGGGAGTGATTCTCCTCACATTCACACAGGATTCCCCTAGTGGAGAAAATTTCCCACTCTAGTACCTGGGTTCTCAGGTCAAGGAACAAGGGAGCTGTCAAATTCCATACATAGTTTTGCAAAAAATAACAAGGGTCAAATTTACCATGACTAATAGGCAATTCTCGCTGAATTAACATGTGGTGTAAAGTTACTTCCAGTTTCCCCTAGGTCATTGGGAACTAATATGCAGTAACATTATTTCCTGTACTTGAACCCTTAGGTCAGTTGGAGGAGGAAAGATCATGGGGCACAGAGTGGTTGCATATTGACGTTGTGAATAATGAGTCTTTGAATTTGGTTCAGTTTATATTACATATCACTTTGTATGATTACTTGACGTCAGAAAGACACCTTCCTGTGTAGTTAGGGAAATTACATCATCTGCACCACAGGACTCAGAGCAATTTCCAATACAATATTAATGACGTTCTCTTACTATTGAAATTCAACAAATATTGGATATTACAAGGGTAAAAATAGGTGGGTTAAAATTATTCAAATTACAGCTTGTGGTTTGTTTACATATATGGAGCAACTGTATTCCTTTCTGGTTGTTTATACAGCATTTTATTCCTCCTGAATTAGATTGGATTGCACTAAAACCAGATAGAGGGACTCAGATAGTTCCATGCTTTAAAATCAGGCTGCATAGCCGAAGGCCAGAGAAGGTTCACTTGGCTGATGCCAGATATGGAGGGCCTATCATATAAAGAAAGAATGAGTATGTTGGGCCTGTACTCAACTGAGTTTAGAAGAATGAGAGATAAACTTATTGAAACATATAGGATTCTTAGGGATAGTAGGAACTGCAGATGCTGGAGAATCCGAGACAACAAGGTGCA
>NC_063359.1:18836515-18962114 GCF_021869965.1 Rhincodon typus | reverse complement strand
CCTCTCTGCTCCTATGATGCTGCTTGGCCTGCTGTGTTCATCCAGCCCTGCACCTTGTTGTCTAGGATTCTTAGGGACCTGACAGGAAAGACATGGAAAGGTTGTTTCTCTTTGTGGGAGAGTCTAGAACCAGATGGCATAATCTCAGAGTAAGAGGTTACCCAATTAAGAGAGAGAAATAAGGAGGAACTTTTTTTTCTCTTAGAGGGTAGTGAATCTGGGGAGTTTTTCATGGCAGAGAGTTGTAGAGATTGGGTCATTCAGTATATTCAAGGCTGAGATAGATTTTTAATCAGTAATGGAATCAAGGGTTATGGGGAAACGGCAGGAAATGGAGTTGAGGATTATCAGATCAGCCATGATCTCATTGAATGCTGGGAGACAGACTCATGGGCTGAATGGCCTACTTCTGCTCCTACATCTTACGGTTTTATAAGAGATTGTTTTAAAAAATTACATTGTGCATGGTTTAAAATCATGATATGTCATAATTTTGGCTCTATGTTAGCTGTTGTCACTGGGCTCCCTCAAGTCCAAAGCTGTCTAGTATGGATTAGGATATCTATCGTTTAGTTCTAGCTAGTAGAATGTTTTTGAGTACTCAGCGTGAAGTTTATTACATCTGGCACCCATTTACAGGTAACATGGATGTAGCTAACATCATTCTGGAGACTGTTAGGAGAACATTAGCTCCAGGTCTGTCTCCGTCAAACTCCTTCTTTACACTGACCTACTCCTATGACATCATCACATGGGGGTGATGCTTACCACACTGAAACAAGCTTCCACCCTTTGAGACCCACATACAAAGATCCTGGAAGGTTTCTTTTACTGATAATTATTATCTTGTTATACAGTTGTTTACATATTTACAATTAAATGATCCCATCTCTTTCCCCCACCCGCAATTTTTAACTGTACAAATTCAAGCTATTTGGAGATTTCACGATTCTTCCTGAATATTCTCGCAATCTTGGAGAATGCTAATTTGACAGCTAGAAGGTGGTTGACTGGGATGGTCTTCCTGAAGCTCTGAGGTCTGTCATTCTTTTACATCGGAAGGTGTTTAATTTATTATTTTTCTTTCACAGAGGACTTATGTGATGTACATCTATGCTTTTTGCTAAAAGTGTAGTCATGTTTTAGCGGGCAATTTTCTTCACAGCATCTTCAATCATTTTTTTCTTTATTCTTGTATGGAATGTGGGTATCACTGCAAGGACCAGTATTTCTTGCTTATCTCTAGTTGCCAATGAAATGATTGGCTCTTCGGGCCATTTCAATGGCTAATTGAGAGTCAATTACATTGCGTGGGTTCGCAGTCACATGTACAGAAGACCAAGTAAGGGTGGCAGGTTTGCTTCCTGAAAGGCCGTTAGTGAACCAGATGGATTTTATGACAATCGTCACGTTTATCCAGATTTAAATTTCAGATTTTTTAAACTGAATTCAATTTAGGTTCAAGGTTTTCCCCCAGTATTCTAGCCGGGGTTCTGGATTATTAATCTGGTGACATTACAACCATGCCATCACTTTCTTTATGTTGTTTGTCTTTCCATGGAGCTGTGTGCACCACATCCTTAATTTGTGTCAGTGGAGTTTGGATCTCAATCCACCAATAGACCTCTGCAAAGGTAGGTAGACTAATTACTTGACTACTATGCATTCTCCTCCTCTATCAGCAATTGAACTTTGTTGAAACCAGTCTGTTCACTTTCTTGGTTGAGATTCATTTTGCTTGGGTTGTCCCTTCCAAATAACCTCAGCCTTTAATGGCAAATGCGAACTTGAATAAGGGAGCTGTTCACTGTGCTGTGTATTTTCTGTCAGGTCTGAAATACTTTCCATTTCATTGACTGAAGCATTCTGCTATTAGGAGTCTCGCCTTAGGGTTTGCAGGTTTGCAATGAAAAGCAATTTGCAGAATCTGCTCCTTTTGAAGTCTTCAGACAAATGCTTCCATTTTCCGTCTATCACTATACATTTGCCTTTCTTCTTGAATTTTGTTGCCACTTGGAAACTGAACGCTCTTCAGTTTTGTTAGTAATGGAAAGTAGTTCAGCCAACTGATTTTAGCCCTGGCTTTCTATATCATTTAGGGGATGAAACCAATAGTTTATTCCAATGTAGCTAATCTCAGGAGATTCTGCATTTTGTTAATGTTCTCCCACAATCTTATAGAACCTAGCAACAATTTCTACTGCTTTGCCTTGACCTTTCATTGTTTAACCATGTCAATCTTTTAAAAACACAAGGGTCAATACAAGCTGAGATAACAAGATGTAGAGCTGGATGAACAAAGCAGGCCAAGCAGCATCAGGGGAGTAGGAAAGCTGACGTTTCAGGTCTAGACCCTTCTTCAGAAAATCTTCAGTCAATACAAGCTGTTCCTTTCAAGAGTAAAAATGTCTTGGTTGAGAAATGCATAAGGGTTTTCTAATATTTGGAGATCTTTATGTTGGAGAATTGCTTGTAGCATACAATTAACATTAAGGATGTTGCCCCTTTAACCATGTACCTGAACTTCTGTTGGCTATAATTGGCATTTTAATAAACAAGACTTACTATTTGACAATATTATGACATTTGCTCCCATTAAATTTCTGAGATGCCCATTGACATAAATGCTTACATTCCAAAATGTTTGGGCTGCGTGGCTGATTTCTCCTTAATAAATTTTGTGTTTGTCTTCTACTGGAGACTGTTATGCCTCAGTTATAACTTTGTGTCAGTATCTATTTGGTCTTTTGCGTTCCTGTGGCTGTGTCACACTTCAACACAATTTCTGAAAGTGACCAACTTTCTTACATTAAAAGCATTCAGTTTAAAAGCTGTTTGTGCATGCAAGATTACGTTGCTCTACAACATTGGCAACAGATTTATCATCTATCCTACCAATTGCTTTAGCTTATCTGCTACACCTTTTGTGTTTTTGTACGTTAAGAAATGATTAGATTATGTAGATCTGCCAATTCTTATCTTCTCCTCTTAAGATTGATTTATTTTATTTCCAGTCCTCTGTTGGTATTTTGAGGAAGTGAGGAAAATGATAGATGATGATAAGGCAATGAATCTTGTCTACATGGACTTTAAACCATTTGACAAGGTCCCTCATGGCGGGCTGGTCCAGAAGATTAATTCACTTGGGATCTACGGTGAGCTGGTAAATTGGATACAAAATTGGCTTGGCCATAGAGGACAGAAGGTAGTTGTTGAGGTATGTTTTTCTGACTGGAGATCTGTGACCGATGACGTTGCACAAGGATCAGTGCTGGGACCTTGTAGTATGTATATTATTATTATGTATCATCCAAATCATTTACAGATCTAATGTCAGTTATCTGATTAGTATGTTGCAGATGACATGAAAATTGGTGGAGTTGTGGACAGTGAGGAAGGTTATCAAAGGCAGGATATAGATCAGCCAGAAAGTTGGATGGAAAAATGGCAGATGGAGTTTAATCCAGACAAGTATTAAGTGATGCATTTTGTGAGGTCAAATGCAGGAAGAAAGTGCACCAAAAATGGCTGAACCCTTAGGAACATTAATATACTGAGGAAAATTGGGGTTCAAGTCCATAACTCCCTGAAAGTGGCAACACAAGTGGATAGGCTGTCAAGATGATGTGAGGCTTGAGGGTAAACTGGCCGTGATGTTCACATGCATCTGCTGTTTTTGTCCTTCCACGTAGTAGAGGTTATGGAAATAGAAGATGCTGTCAAAGGAGCTTTAGTAAGATACTGCAGTACATCTTGTAGATGGTATACACTGCTGTCACTGTGCTCCTTGGCAAGCAGTAAAATCATTTGTTGTACTTCCGATTGTGTAAAGAAGTGTACTTACTTGTTCAGCATCTGTATTACTATCCAGTTTATAAGATATTCTATACCTCAAGAATTATCTTCTCCAAGATGTCCAATTTTGTGCTCTATGGCTCATCTTTTGAGATTAAGTTTGCCTGCCAATACTATTCCTGATGTCATGGCTTCTTAATGTGATTATGTGTTGTATCTTCCTGAAATACATTTGTCCTTCAGTGAAAGCAGTTCTCCTGTGCTTTGATTCCTGCACTTTGCAGCTGTAGTGGAGGTTTTCCCAAGCTTTGAAGCTTCAATATGACTCCCACTGCGTACTCCTTGTTTCCTGAAAAATATGCTCTGTTTGAAAAGAATTATGCATATCTTTAAGTTGCCCAATGATTATCTGCTTTAAGTGAATTAGTCTGTGATTTCTGCAGCTCTCCACTCCAGAAATACAGAAGTGTTCTTTTCGTGACCCTTTTAGTTTATTTTTTTCCAGCCCTGCCTCATGTTGTGGCGGTGAAATCCAATTGAAGGTCTGATTCTACGACTGAATATTACTGCCTTTTCAGTCTAAACTCCTGTATTATTTAAAATTTCCCCTTTAGTACAAGGGATTTTTGACTTTGGAGCACACAATCCTCGATATCTGGTGGCTCACCGACTCAATTAGACAAAGGATTGTTTCCACAGGCTTTGCCTCATGATGCAGCCTGCATCTCTGTCCTTGCAGCTAAAAAAAGATTGTTTCTGTACATCTTCTGTCAGCCTGAAATACTTCCCATTTCATTCACTGAAATATTCTTCTATTAGGAGTCTCCCCACAGGGTTTGCAGGTTTGCTGTCAAAAGCAATTTGGAGAATCTGCTCCTCTTGAAGTCTTCAGGCTCTCCAACATGTTTTTTTTCTTCTTGAAGCCCTACATTCTGCTGTTTCTTAGTTGGCACTATTTAGAAATAATGCTGGCCATCGCTGCTCACCATTACATGGCAGGGACTCACCAACGAGGCCGTATTGTGTGTGGTTTCAAACCCTGGGGTCTAGTAAGGATGAAGATATCTTTCTGGTCCAGGCAAAAGAGTTTTGTAGTGCAAACAATATGAAACTGGGGAGGCGATGGCCTAGCAGTATTATCGCTGGACTGTTAAACCAGAGACCCAAATAATGTTCTGGGCACCCGGGTTTGAATCCTGCCACAGCAGATGGTGGAATTTGAATTCAATAAATATCTGGCATTAAGAATCTACTAATGACTGTGAATCCACTGTTGATTGTCGGAAAAACCCATCTGGTTCACTAATGTCCTTTCGGGAAGGAAACTGCCATCCTTACCTGGTCTGGCCTACATGTGACTCCAGACCCACAGCAATGTGGTTGACTCTTAACTGCCCTCTGGGCAATTAGGGATGGGCAATAAATGCTGCCTAGCCAGCACGCCCTCATCCTGTGAATGAATAAAGAAAAAAAAATTATTTCATGCCTGAAACTATTTGCAGGTTGCATGAATAAGACCAACATACTTATCTGGCAGGGGAGATACCATGATCAGTAAGGTGGTTCTCCCAGGATGAGGCTATCCCATTGCTCTTCGGGTGTACTGACACCTGTGATGTCCCCAGGCCCCAAATGCAGGATACTTGACCGCAAAATTTGTGATGGTGGGAGACTGCATTCGCACTCTCTTTTTAGGGAGGTGGCCAGTGGCTCAGTGGTTAGCACTGCAGCCTCACAGCACCAGGGGCCTGGGTTCAATTCCACCCTTGGGCGACTGTCTGTGTGGAGTTTGCACATTCTCCCTGTGTCTGTGCAGGTTTCCTCTGGGTTTTCTGGTTTCCTCCCACAGTCCAAAATGTGCAGCTTAGGTGAATTGGCCATGCTAAATTACCCGTAGTGTTCAGGGATGTGTAGATTAAGTCAATTATGTCTGGATGGGATGCTCTGAGAGTCAGTGGATTTGTGGGCTGAAGGGCCTGTTTCCACATTGTAGGAATTCTAACAAATCACTACTGAGACTGTTAGCAGCACATTAGCCTCAGGTCTGTGTCCTTCTTTGATCTGATATTATTCCAGTGCTTAGTGCACTCAATCAACTATTAATCCTTTTAGACAATTACGCAACAGTGACAGCAGAATAAACAAATTCACACCATGTCACTCAGTTTATTCAAATGTTGAAGAATTGTAAATTCTGTACAAAATTCAAGTGCCAAAGTTCTGAAAAGGGGTTGGAGAGAGGAGCAAAGGGTTGCAAGTTGGTAATTCAATCTGCATATTCTGGGTATATTATGTGCCACAAACACAATTAAGCATTTAACATGATGATACCTGTCAAAGTTAAGAGTAAAATATTTCAATCAGTAGATATTTAAATCAAACACATTTACACGGAACCTTCAGTTTTCCCTGGAATTGAAATCAATTAGTTTTGACCACATACAAAAGAGAAAAAATATATTGTGAGTCTCACTTCTTCTAAAAATTGTTCTTGATTCTGATCTGTGATGTGAATTGCACCTTTGTTCTGAATTGCTAGGCTGAAAAATTAGCAGGAAAAAAACGAAAAAGCAATTCCTTGAAAACGATTTCAGGAATATCTAAAAAAGCTTACTTATTGGAAAGATTCTGTTGGTTTAAGTACAAAAGCAATTGTGTAATCACCTACTGATATGGAACCAGTGTATGCATAATGCACACTGCATTCACCAGAACACAAACACTTCACCCATTAATTCCTTTTATATTTTCCCTGACAGCTACAAATTGTAGATCTATCCTCTAGAGACTTATTTTTTCACACATCTTGACAACAATGTTGGTTTATTATTTTTACACTTGAAGTATTCTTCCTAGAAAATAAACCTTTTAAAAACATTCATCATTATTTTTGGCTTTATATGCATTTGGCACACAGCATAGTGGGACTTATTGGAATTGAGGTTCTAAATGTTTCACCTTGAAATGTTTTTTCCGATCTTGAATATTTTTGGTCCCTTAAACCATTGTTGAACAAATTTTGATTCAAGGACAGAATATTTTATGTAGGGAATCCCATTCCAACATGCCCATTTTATAGATCTTCTGTTCAAGGAAATTGCATCAAAATCAAGTCTGATCAATTCATTTCCTTTTTTTTCTCAGGATCTCAAACCTGTGGAATTCTTTACTCTTCCTTAAGCTTTTAAACTCTGATCTTTGACAGCACTATTTACCCTGTTTACCATGTAATTGTTTTCTGTCATGAAAGCGTATTGCATTATAGCACAGGCTCTTCATCTAGGTTTCTCAATGAAAGCAAATGGTGGTGGAAATATAACATTTGACCCCGCTGCTGTCCTCCATTTCCACTGTGAATTGTACAACAGTTTTCTGTCAAATAGCAATAGTGATGTGTTTGGTTTTGTTGCTTTCATCTGAAGTGGAACACATTTTAATCCAAGGAAAGATAGTGAATTGCATCCTATTATTTGCCTCCTGGAGACTGATCATTCCTCACACAGCAGAACAAAAACACAAAAATGTAGGCTGACACCCCAATGCAGAACAGAGGGATCGCTGCATTGTTAATGGTGCCGTCTCTCAGATCAGATGTTAAAACAAGGCCCCCTCTGTCAAATGGATGTAAACAAAAACCTGTGGCACTATTTCACAGCAGAACAGGGGAATTACAGCATCCCGGTCAATACTTATCCCACAATCAACATCGGATTATCACAAAAAATTGATTATTTGGTCATTATGGCATTACTGAAGATCCCTGTATGCAGAAAATAGCCACCGTGTTTCTGGCATCCTATTGGTGACTACAGGTCAATATTACTACACTGACTGTAAGTCACTTTGGGACATATTGAGGTCATGAAAGGTGCTGTAAATATAGAAATCAACTCTTTCTTTCTTAATACATCCTATAAAAAAATTGTTCAGCATTTGTAATTTGATTGGGTGCAGAATGAGTGACTAAATCAATATTTTGAAATCTAGCCAAGTCATCTTTTTAGCAAGTGGTTCGCAGAAATGTTGCGAACCAAACAGAAAATGCAGTGGTGTAGTGTCACAGCCAGCAGAAAGGACCCTGTTCCCTTGCTCTTGTGTTGTTAGCAGAGCGCCAGCAATTCTGGATGCTTAAAATTGTCAACAGCCATCATGTCCACCATTTAACTAGAAATAGATATAATCATTGTAGGTAGCAAACTGTCCATAGCTATACAAAAATAATAGTAAACCTGTGATAACATCACTCACGTTGGAAGATAAGGGTGAAAAATTGGCGATGCTCCATTTTCAGGCTCATGATGAATGGCAGCAGTCAGCAGGCACCTCAAGTGGCAGAACCACGGTTGGTCCGAAAGAGACTTCAACATAGTTTCTGTCATTTGGGGGAGCTGCCAGCACTGATTCCATCTCCACTGGCAGCTTGCCTGCGTTCCAATGAGAAATATTGAGCCACTATGAATACAAAAGAAGTTCCCAGGATCCACTGGCACTAGAAGACTTTGGCATGGAGCAGCAATGGGAAGATGCTAGAGTTTAACCTTAGTGGGCTCCTTCCATGGCGAGAGACATAAATAAGATTGAAATGATCCAAAGCTGCGTTATTCTTCACAATTCAGTATGTGAACTATACCAGTGTAATATTCTCGATCAACATTTTAGAATGGGAATTGCAATAGTAAAGGAAGATAATAAATACACTGACCATGTTCTATAAAGTATGGAATGGATTGGTGGGAATTACTCAGTGTCCATTGTACATCTAAATATACATGTACATTTAAACTATGAAGAGTCCTAGCATGGTACAAAATGTTCATATATCTGTGCAAAATGTTCATATGTGTTATACTGTAGGACCTGTTGCAGATATTTCCCAATAAGTCAAATTGAAGTACTTTCCCTAGAGGCTTAGTAACTAGCTTAAAACCATTTTCAAACTAAGCCTTCCTTTTTTTTAAAAGGTGATGTGGAATAGAAAGGTATAAACACTTGTGAAATTATTTCACAAAGAACATCTTAATCTTAGCAAATTGAATAAACAGATAAAAAGGATTTAATGATGTAATAGTTGAGGATGTTTCATACATATCTTTTAATCAACGAGTTAAAGTTCAGAGATTTCCACTTTTGTGAGATGTTTGTCTGATACCATCCCTAAAAGGGTGTACCGTATCCATTTTCATGTACAATAATCATATAATGACTTCTGTTCACATCCACAGCTCTCAGGCACCACAGTGAAGTTTAAAGATTGACAGGTTATAATAAAACAGTCAGCATGTTGATACATTTTGAAAAAGATTTTTCAAAGCCTGAAGCTTTTGCAAAGTCCACTTCCATATCAAAATGCCCTAACATGGATCTTAGTGTCACAGAAACATGTTAAATACACACACAAGTTACCTCAATTAAGTCAAGAAGCACCTTCATATAGATTTTGCAATGGGTTACAACACAAGGAAATGAAGTTTTACCTCATAATAGAAAGGAGCATCTGGTAAAACTCATTAAGACTGATGTTTCTGAAGAATGCCAAGAGAGTAATTTGTTGAAAGGATGGAATGTTTAATATTATGTCTGTACATCAACCATCCAGTGTGGAAATGACCGTGAGAAAGAACAAAATATTCCATCAGATCATCATTTTGAACTGCATTCAGCTTTCAAAATGTGTCTAATTTCATTTCCACAAATGTTCAAAATTCAAAAAGTAACTTCTGGTCAAATTTCATGACCATCAAACCAAATTAAGGTTTATTACCAAATCCCTACAGTGTGGATGCAGGCCATTCAGCCCATCAACTCCATACTGACCATCCAAACACATCCCACCCAGACCCACCTCATCCCTGCATTTCCAACAGCTAATCCACCTAGTCTGTACATTCCTGGATTCTATGGGCAATTTAACATGGCCAATCCACTTAATCCACCCAGCGGAAACCCATACAGACACAGGGAGACTGTGCAAACTCCACACAGACAGTCACCCGAGGCTGGAATTGAACCTGGGTCCCTGGCGGTGTGAGGCTGCAGTGCTAACTACTCAGCGACTGTGCTGCCCTTTGAAGCAGAATTGTGGAATATGTTTCCACTGATAATGACCTCAGAAGAAGCAAAAGCAATCATGTTTTCACTGTTTCCTATTATGTGCAGAAATACAATGGTTAAAATTTGCAGCAAAATATCCCAATTTACTAATTGTCTGCACCTACATACTTGAAAAGAGGAGAGGCCTTGCAAAAGGCAGGATTCAATGAGCAATTATTAAACATTTACACCTTTAAAAACAAAGAGATTTCAAATCTGGGTGTCCATTCAACCATTTCCTTTGCATGTCTCTTCCTATCCCTCAATGTCTGTGGCCTGTTGGCATCATCCTGATTTCTTACAGTGATTCACTAAACAGGGAGCTGCAGCAGTGATCTAATAAGTAGTTGCAATTAAAGATTTTTTTACTGAATGGACAGACAGGAGTCAGGCACTGCTGGTCCACAAAATGAATCCTTTATTTCGAAATGTTTCAATTGTAATGCTTCCAACATTAGTGATATGGAAAAGATTCCCTAGAATTGTTTCAAGAATGAAGAACCTTGGCTACCCAGATAGACTGGAAAACTTGGGACATGAAGAAAAGAAGTTTGAGAGGAGACTTGATAGAGGCATTCAAATGATGGGGTGGGGTGGGGTTTGGGGGGGGATCTGGACAAAATAGATGGGGAAAAACTGTTCCTGTTGGTGTAAGAATTGAGGACATGGGCACAAAATTTAAGGCAATTGACAAAAGAGGCAATGGCAACATGAAATAAAGCTTTTCATTCATGGAATGGTTAGGATCAGGAATGAACTGCATAGGACTATGACGAGGGTAGAATCAACAAGGCTTCAAGATCCAGAAAGAAAAAATGTGCAGGGCTATGGGGACAACAGGTTGGGGGGAAATTAGCACTAAGTGATTTGCTCATTCAGAGAACAGCATGGACATGATGGGCTGAATGGTCTCCTTCTGTGCTGTAACCATTCTGCGATGTTAAAGCAATTGGAGAGAAACCAGAAGAAATACCAAACATTAAACAGGGTTAATGTCATAGAGTCATACAGCGTGGAAACAAACCCTTTGGCCCAACTCGTCCATGCCAACCAGATACCCTAAACTGATCTAATCCCATTTTCTAGCATTTGGTCCATATCCCACTAAACCCTTCCTATTCATGTACCATCCAGATGACATTTAAATGCTGTAATTGTACCAGCCTCCACCGCTTCTTCTGGCAGCTCATTCCATACACGCACCACCCTCTGCGTGAAAAAGTTGCCCCTTGGTCTCTTTTAAATCTTTCCCCTCTCACCTTAAACCTATGCCCTCTAGTTTTTGACTTCCCCAACCCTGGGAAAAAGACCTTGTCTATTCATACTATCCATGCCCCTCATGAAGTTATAAACCCCTATAAGGTCACCCCTCAGCCCTCAACAGAGAAAAATAGCCCCAGCCTATTCAGCCTTTCCCTATAGCTCAAAACCTCCAATACTGGCAACATCCTTGTAAACCTTTTCTGAACCCTTTAGCATCCTTCTTGCCGCAGGGAAACCAGAATTGAACACAGTATTCCAAACGCAGCCTAACCAATGTCCTGTACAGCTGCAACATGATGTCCAACAGTTCACATAAAGTGCAATTTTGACATTATTTTGTCTTTATCTTTTGTTTCCATGTATATAAAATCTGCAACTGAATTTGTATTTGCTGATTCATCTCTTCAGTTTTCTTTACACTTGGTTACACTAGATTTTGCATTTTTCTGGATAACTCTCATAAGGTTCTGGATTCTTCTCGGTTTCCTTACTCATTCTCAGTCACAGGGAGGGGAAAAGGGAAATCTGGGCAAATAGCAGCAGCTGAAATAGCTAGAGGTACAATGAGTGGCTTAAGAGGGAGAGGATGGGAAAGAGAAAATTTACCTGTGTAACGTAATGGCTGAGAGAGCATCATCTTTCACCTTTTAAGAAATACTTTACCTTTTACCAGGGTGGACATATCATATTTATTCAGATTATATATCCACCTGTTATGTTCTAGTCCATTCTCTAGGCAAATGACCCAAGGCCACAGGATTTTCAGCAGCTGTGATGGAAGTCACATTGGCAGGGATAAAGATCAGAAGAGCAGAGTGTTTTGGCATTCAGGGAGTTATGTCTACAAAAAGGTTGTGCCAGCCTTCTGCCAGGAGATGGCATTCCTTCAGGAGTTAATGTTACAGCCCCATGAGCAGCTCTCCAGTGCTAGAAACATTCAAATGCTCTATTAGGCTGACACAAGCTACATGAAAGCACATGCAGATAGGGAGCTAATTCTGGAATATTGCTGCCACTGCTGCCTTTATTCAACAGTGACAACAATCACATTGTTGGTTCCTTGTAAACAAAAGGCAGAATTTTATTGAGTTATTGGAGCTCTCATCAGCCAGGTGGAGAGCTAACGAATACCTGCCTTGCCTCTTCCAGGGAAGGAACAATAGGAGTAGGCCATTCTACCCATCAAGCCTACTCCACAATTCAATTATATCATAGCTCATCATTTACCTCAACACCACTTTCCCATTCTATCTCCAAATCCCTGGATCTATTGCTTTCCATCTTGAACATGCTTGAGCTTCCACAGACCTCTGGGTAGATGATTCCAAAGATTCACCACCTTCTGAGTGAAGAAATTCCTTCTCATCTCAATATTAAATGTTCTATGACTATGAACCTTGCTTCTGGACTCTTCATCAATCAAGTGAAACATCTTACTTACTTCCTTCCCATGTGACCTGTAAGAACTTTGGTAGTTTCAATGAAATCACTTCTCATTCTTGAAACTCAAGAAACTGCAAACTCAGTTTTCCCAGTCTCTCCTCATAGAACAACTCTCAGCCTCCCAGGGATTAAACTGGTGAACATTGACCGCTGACTACTGGCAAGTATATACTTCCTGAGATAAGAGACTAAAATTGTACACAATACTCCAGGTGCGGTCTCACCAAGGCTCTATACGATTGCAGCAAGACAGTTTTGCCTCCCTATTCAAGACCCCTTGTGATGAAGCCCAACATATAATTTGTTTTTCTTACTGACTGTTGCACCTACATGTTAGCTTTCAGTGACTCCAGTCCATTTATATACAAGCATTTTCCAACATTTCACTTTTAAAGAAGCATTTTGCCTTTTACCAGAATGAACAATTCCAAACTTATTCAGATTATATATCCATCTGCCATGTTCTAGTACATTCACTTAGCCAGTCCAAGTCTACTTGAAGCTTTCTCGTGGCTTCTTCAGAATTGCATTCCCACCTACTTTTGTGAAGTTGTCAAACTTATAAATATTATAATTGGTCTCCACATCCACATCATTTATACAAATTCTGAACAGCTGTGGCCCTAGCACTGATCCTTGTAATACCCCACCAGTAACAGCCTGTCATCCTGATAATGATCTGATTTTTTCAACTCTGACTTCTGTCAGTTAATCAATTCTCAAACCATAGTAAAAAAATTCTCACAATTCCCAAAAGCACTACTTTTCTTTGTGGCACAGTATCAAAAGCCTTCCAGAAGCCTTGCTTTATTAACATTTTTTGATCATCTTTTTTGGGTTCTATCTTACTTCCAATCCTCAGACTGACCACTTTTTCTGGCATTCTAAGAAGCCACTTCCTGTGATCTAATATGCAATTTTTAGCTTCTTTCATTTACCACACCCACAGAATGATATACCAATCAGGCAGTAACAAGGCCACCAGCAAACGTCCCCCTGGAATCAAGACCCCCAGTGGCAGAAGTCCTGCCTAGTGATAGCAGCTAGCCAATCAGAGGTTGTGCTCAGCAGTGCCTTGTTTCCTCAGACTCCCTATGGATCCTGGCCACTGCTAGTTTGTGGGGAGGGGTTTTATGTCCAAAAGGAAAAGCCAGTAAAACTAATGCATGATGGAGACTGGTCTGCTTGTTTTGTATACCTCAGAGTGTTTCCAATTATTACTGTTGTTTTAAACTGGTGTTTACCTCTGGTTGGGAATGAAGACAAAGAACATCAAAAGTAAAGATGGGGAGTTAGCTGTCATTGGGCCCTCTCCTTCATAATGGCCAGTCCCTTAAACAGTCACTGCCTTTGAATATTTCCCCTTCTCACCACGTGCGACAGGTTCCCTCACAGGTTGATCTGTCAGTCATGCTGCTTGCTGGCAGGCCAACTTGCAGCTGGATCAATGTGTGTAGTGGGAGGAATGAGACCTGTACGTGGTCCTTAGTTGGCCACTTCATGGCCTCAGTTGGTGATGTGGAGGGAATGTCGACAATGGGCCTCCTTGAACAAAACTTAACTTAAGTGGAGGCCACACATTGGTGGGGTTTACCCTGTCAACCTCCTACCACTGAGCTCGATATCTCTGGAAGCAGGTGATTCTACCCAATGTATCTATAGCCTCCTTCAACGCATGCTGGACTGAAATTGGCTAACACTGATCTTCTTGCCTGAAAGGATGACGCATAAAATTTGAGTATGATGCTAACTTTGGCATGAGCCATGCTGCATGTAAACGATTTTTGGATGGCAATGTCAATGCTGACCATTAAAGGTCAGGCACATCTCTGCAGCTATAACAGACAAATATAGAAAATAGAAGCTGGAGTAGACCATTCGGCCCGTCAATCAACAATCTCATGGTTGAACCTCCATTTTAATGCCATACTCCTGCTCTCTCCCTATACCCCCTTGGCACCTATAGTCTCTAGATTACCAATCCTGGTACGGGACAGCTACTGGATAGAGGGTCAGTCAGACATTAGGGCATAGCTCGTATTTTCATAACTGTCCTCTGCTTCGATCTCTAATGAACACTGAATGCGCAGTGCATAAACACACAAAAAAGAGAAAGAAAATGAGAAGAAAGTCATTTTACATGAAGGCTCCAGTTTTCTCACTGCAAATTCTTTAAGAACTACTCATTTAGCTGAAGCAAGCTGAAAGCATCACAGCAGCAATTAATTCCTACCTCAAACTGGAATACAATTATCTACTATGTGGTAATTTACAACATTAATTGCTGCTTCACACAGAATAAGAACATTAGCATCTGGAGACAAATTCTTACAACAACAATTTTGTTTGAGTTCACCTCCGGGTGTTAATCTATCACTATATCACAGTCTGAACATTGCCAGTCACTGACATACAATTGCTACCAGCGTGAATTATTTATTTAAAGCAATGCTAGTATTTCTTTTAAGAAAAGCTAGCCTGGGTGCTGAAGGTAGTCTTTTCTAAATCAGACAAATAGCACAAACCATTTTCTTTTCCCTCAATAATGAATTGCAAACATACTGCTTGCAACATAAACACTTCATGTCTGTCAGGCAGAAATAGGTTCTCATTCAGTACTTAACTTTTTCAATATACAAATAAGCTTCTTAAATTAATGCTCTCTCAGTATATGTGTGGCTTGCTTCCCTCTTAAGCATGCAGTTCATCTGTTTGCCCAATTATTCTCCATGGCAATTCCTCTCCTGTGGCCCAAATGCCTGTGTTCTTTCCCAAAAATTGTAGCAGATGGGATTTCAGCTGCCAGACACCGTGGGGTTATTGCTGGGCCTTGGATGAGAACAAAGAAATATCCTCAAACTCAAATCCTCATTCCCCACTCTCAGGTTTCACTCATTACTCAGCAGCTGCGGTGTTGTCTTTTAAATCGTCCAACACCTGGAGAAGGTGCTAAGGTACTAATCAGACTAAGGATCGGTTGTTTTCTTAATCAGCCAGGCTTGACCACTGCAACTCCTTTTAAAGTACTGAAATGAAAATCAAACAGAGCAGTGCGGTTATGCTTGAAAGTCATAGTTTACAACCTGTTTTTATTTTGGCCTCGTGTTACATTTCAAATACTCCAGCACTGTTCTAAAAACTGACCAACAGCTTTCATGGCATCAAGTTCAAATTAAGGACATCCACAAATCATCTGAAGCATTTCCCATTCTGTGAGGACATTACAGTGTGCCCTACCTGTGCTCACAGCATTATCTTTAAGGTTTTCAATCTGATGAGAAAATGTTCGAATACTGAAGGCAGTATAGTACTGGTATTCTGTGTAGACAAACCTAATTTTCAGAACAAAAAAAACTCACCAATGTAGGTATATAAATGTGTACTGGCTAACAAACTGATTCACTTCCACTGAATTTAGTGCAAAAGGGTCAGTTCCTGTTAATTAAGTCAGTGAAGAGGATCAGATAAGTAGAACAAAACTCCCAGTTGTCATTTTGTTAAAACTTCAGCTCACACAATTGACCTGAACACACTTTGACAATTCGCTGTCAATTTTCTTTTATAAAGAAAGACTTCAGGGAAAGACAGTCCCCCATTTGAATTTAGGCCAAATTCAGAGTCCTCTAGGAAGGAGGAACAGTTAGTGCTGTTGTCAATGTCATTTGAAGAAAGTGCTTCATTTCCAGTATATCATATTTAGAGGATACATTTTGATAACACTCATTTTTAGGGAATGGGTTAGAGCTGGATATGCTATTAAAAATGAAGATTTTCTATTTCTTTCTTTCTAAACACATTTATTGACAGGTTGTGGAGCTGGAGGAACACAGCAGGCCAGGCAGCATCAGAGGAACAGGAAAGCTGACATTTCAGATCAGGACCTTTCTTCCCTTTGGTCTTGAAGTGTTTTTGGTGCCACAATTTGGGATTAACTGATTGACGAGAATTTGTGACATAAAAGGATAGCTGTGCCTACATTTGAATGAGCATCTTTTTCAGGAGCTACATCATGGGACTGAGAACTACCACATAGATATTTTACAACAGGCCTGTCCAACTGCTGTCCAAGGAATGGAGTGAGGCCTGCCAAGGCTGGATATGCAGCTAATAAGGCATTGTCCAAGACCCACAGGATAACAGGAAAGGAAGTGAATTGGAAAACTGCTGTAGAGCTCTGCCTCCAGTCACTGTTGGTTTTCTCCTCATATTTGCTACTCACCTGCAGGCAGGTGGCTTCTCTTCAGTTTCCAAACTCTCTCTCGACTCAACCACGCAGTTGCTGGCCCTCCTGAAGTCACTCCCAGATGGGGGCGCAAGCTAGGGAGGCCATAAGCCATAGCAGTGGCAGCAACAGTGTGCACCCATACCAGCCAATTAGATTATGTCACAGGGCAGAGTGAAAGTGCATCTCAAAGTCCACAGAAAATATTAAAGTTTTGTGGGCCCAGGGAGAGTGAGTAAGGGAGGTCAATCAAGATAGACAGTACGTGTGAGGTGGGAGAGAGAGAAACAGAATGTGGTAGGGGGACAGAGTGGGAGTGAGAGCGAGAGCCAAAGCCAAAGATCCTCAGACAGCACCTTCTAAACCCACGGCCACTTCCATCTAGAAGGACAAGGGCAGCAGACATATGGGAACACCACCACCTTCAAGTTCCCCTCTAAGCCACTCAACATCCTGACTTGGAAATATATTGCCGTTCCTTCACTCCTGATCCGCTCTGCCCTACCCTTCCCTTTCAATCAGCCTAGCCTGTCTCTTTCCAACTTTGCTTTATCTGTTTTTTTCCATTTTTTCTTTTTTTTTCTTTCTATTTTCTATTTTTTAATGCAAGAAGTGTTACCACACACAACTGAGGGCTTTTCTACCACCAAAATCTGGTCCTGACCCGAAACATCAGTTTTCCTGCTCCTCTGATGCTGCCTGGCCCACTGTGTTATCTCTGACTCCAGCATCTGCAGTTCTTGCTGTCTCTCACTGTGACTTCTTTTTTGGCTTTTTATTTAAGCTAGTAATTACCACCGGTAAAAGAATCTGTGTATCCTATCAAATATTTACAACCAAAGCCCATTATGGGTATCAAAGGTGACGGGGTAAAGGGGGTGAGGGTGGTGGGTGGTGGTGGGGCATGGTGTGGGGATGGGATGGTAGGGAGAGCAAGAAGGGATTAAATCAAAATGGAGTTGGAGCGGGAAATAAAGCACTGTATCCCTCGCCGCACTCACCTCTCTCTAAAGGTGTCAAGAGCATAGATGGACACTGCGTGCTCATTCTCCAATGACATCTGGGCTTGAACATAACTGCTGAAGAGGGGTAAGGTTGGCAGAGATGACCCCTCCACAGCCCACTGCCTGGACCTGTTTATAGCCAGCCTGGCCAGCTCTGCTTAAATAAAGAAGCAATGAGTTGTCCTATAAGTTAGTTCTACTGCATGGCAGATTTTAATGGGCATTTAATTGATTAATTATTTCAGTTATCTGTTCGCTGCTTTGAATTGTCTTTTTCTCTGCAGTACACACTTACCACTGAGCCAAAAGATACCTTTCTGAAATTTTCTCACCTGCCCTCCAAGTGAGAGAAACATTGAAATGTGCCATTATATATGAAAGGGTTGGACTCTTTAAAAATCTTTAAACGACGATTGCCTCTACCTTCCCCACCCCTGAAATTCTTCTTAAAAATTGATTATCTCGGATGTCGTGCCTTCTTATTTTACTTGGGTTTAAAGGGTAATAAAGTTTTAATCCCCTACACTCCAGAAAACCTTGGAATTTGCTCTCCTTTGTTTTGATCTCATAGAGTCATAGAGTTATACAACACGGAAACAGACCCTTCAACCCAACTCATTCATGCCGACGAGACATTCTAAATTAGTCTAGTCCCACTTGCCAGCATTTGGCCCATATACCCTAAACCTTTCCTATTCATGACTTTTAAATCTTGTAATTGTATCTATCTCCACCACTTCCTCTGGTGGCTCATTCCATACACTCACCAACCTCTGTGTAAAAAAGTTGCCCCTCAGGTCCTTTTTAAATCCTTCCCCTCTCACTTTAAACCTATGCCCTATAGTTTTGGACTCCCCTATCCTGGGAAAAAGACTTTGGCTATTCACATTATCGATGCCCCTCATAATTTTATAAACCTCAGATCTGGTTAACTAAGTTTAATTGAAGTGTGATAACCACATGCTAAAAATATATTTCAAAGTATTTGTTGCGAATGACCAAGAAGGGGTTAAGAAAAAGAGGTGGATTACCCTTCCTGATCTGCCATCACATGATGTTAGAAATGCAGCAGTCAGTTTGCACTCAGAAAGCTCCCACAAAGAGCCACGCAATAATATGTTTGCTTTGATGCTGATTGAGTCTTAACTGTAATACTCCCTGTGGTTCTTAAAAAATGCAGTGTGGATTTTTTTAAATGTATCTACGTAGGAGAGAAACTGCAACCTTGCTCTCACTTCTCACCCAAAAGACAGCTTTCTATCAATGCTGCATTGCAGTGTCAATATTTACTTTTGTGGTCATGTCCTTTATGCAGGACATGAACTCACAATATTTTCAGACAGAGGCAAAAATACAATCAACTTATGGGGCTTGACAGGGTAAGGGCTGAGAGGAGTTTTTCCTCATGGGAGAGTCTAAGACCAGACAACATAGTCTCAGAATAAAAGGCTACCAATTTAGACTGGTATGAGAAGGAATATTTTCTTTCAGAGGGTTGAGTCTTTGAGACATTTTGCCAAAGAGAACTGTGGGGGACAGAGTCCTCCTGTTTATTTTAAGACTGAGGTAAATAGACTCTTAATCAATAGGGGAATCAAGGGTTACAGGAAAACGCAGGAAGTTGAAGGTGATGAATGTCAGATTCCTATTGAAATGATCCTATTGAAAGCCAGAGTAGGCTCAAGGGGCTGAATGGCCTACTCCTGTTCCTATTTCTTATGGTTTTATAACTGAGCCATGTCAATAAACAGAAAGAAGAGACTAGAAGCACCAGAATTAACTGGGACAAGGCAGCACTTCACAAGGTCTGCAGCCATCAATACAAATAAATGAATGCCATATGTTGTAGACTGTGAGCTTGAGGCAAAAGCATTATGTAAATAATGATTTACAATTGGTAATGTTAGAGCAGGACCTGCTCATTGAACCTACTTATGCAGTTTGAGAGGGCTATCTTAAGAGCAACCTAAATTCATGCAAAACAAACTGAAAGGTACTGTATGAAGTACAGAGGGGTCTAGCACTGTTTAGAAAATCATATGATTGGATTGAGTTAACACACATTTCTGAAATGGCAATCATGTTGACAAATCTGTCACAGTTTATGTTGTAACCAGAAGACTGGATTTTGGGTATTTTGATTTTCAAAAAGCATTTAATAAGGGTCCACACCAGAGGTTACTACACAAATTAGGGCTTATAGGGTTAGTGTATATATTAGCATGGTTCGTTTTAAATGGACAGAAAGAGAATAGGAATGAATGAGGCATTTTTAGGTGAGCAACTTTTAGACTACCACAAAGACCAGTACATAGGCCATGTTTGCTGATAAAACAAATTTTATAGAGTGAAGGATACAAAGGAGCTAGAATGCAACGTAGGCAGGTTGAATGAAAGTATTCATTGCTCAATTGCTGAAAAGAAGATTGGAAAAGCAGGATACTTTTTAAGTGTGAGAGACTGGGAAATGTTGGTGGTCAGAGAAACCTGTGCACCCTTATTGATGAATCACATTAAGTTAACATGAATGGAATTACCTGGGTAGTTCTTTAGGAAGCTGGTACAGACACAATGGGTTGAGTGGCCTTCTCCTGTACTGTAAAATTCTATTATTCTACGATAATAGACATCAAGCAATTAGCAAGGCAAATGATATATTAATCTTTATTAGAAGAGGATTGGAGAGCAAGAACAAAGTATTCTTTGAACAATTATGCAGTACTTTGATTAAATCATGCTAAGATAAGGGGACAGAATTGCATATAGTCTTCTAAGAATGGATAAACCTGCCTTAGACAGAATGCAATAAATGATCACTAGCCTGATTCTTAGGGTGAGAGGATTGCCCTACACAGAAAGATTGAATAGATTCGACATACACTCCCTAGGCTATGGAAGAATGGACAATTATCTCATTGGGATAGGTTAAACTCTTAAGATATTTGTCCATACGGATGCTTTGAGGGCTCTTGAGCCAGAGAATCTAGAATTAGGAGTTAAAGTTTCAAAATAAGTGATCATCCATTTGGGACCAGGGAGAAATTTCTTCACTCAGGGTTATGGACTTTTAGATTTCTCTTTCCTAGAGACCTAGGATTGTTCAGTCTTTGTGTAATGATCAATGGATGTTGCAGTGCTAAGGGAATTAAGTTGTATGGGAATGATCCAAGATTGCGGATATGAGGTTGAGGATTAACCATGATCTTATTCAATCCATCAATCGGGTTTGAAGACCAAATAGCATATATCCACCTTTAGTTCTTATATCTCATGCAGGCTGTCCTGCTGATCTGATGTGCTATCATCAATAATGGCTATTTGTACTCCAATCCATCATAAAACTCCATGTACATCAGCAAACTCTTCAGGGCCAGAAGTCTGAAATACGTCTGTTCCTCTTGAACGCTTACACTTCTGCTTTCGAGGTGTTAAGCATTAATGTACGACTGGTTCCAATATCCAGCTTCAATTGGGCAAACGGATTAATAGAATTTTAAGACAACCTCCATTAGCACCTTTGAACACATCTGAGGGAATCTCTCACAGCAGTGAAATGGTTCAAGTTCACATGGATGGAGCTGCAATCATTCAAGGTTCTGGCACAGGGGGCTCCTCCAATATCCCTGCATTAGGGACAAGGCATGTGCAAGAAAGGAGACTAGATCATAAGGCAGCAGTAAATACAGCTCAATCCATTAAAACACTGGTGCATGAACCAGCACAGAGAGTAAACACAATATTTTAATTCCCTTCATCCATCACAGAAACCCATCTGCCAACTGCATACTAATGCACCCTACCATAAACAAACTACAAAGATTAAAATATCAAGCATATACACAATATATTGATTAGGTTCTCTTCGACCTTTACAATCTAGTGGTTTCATTCGTGCATGTAGCCAGCTAGCACAATAAAAGAAGGACACTGCAGCCAACAAAACATGATACCAACATAAAACACAGTTTTCCAGTAATGTGGCAGTTGGAATGGATGTCAACTTTACCAACATTACCATGGAATTACTAATATCAGTACCAGATGCATCATCATTTTATTTATGCAGAGAAATACATCATGTACTGCTCACAGAGAGAGAATCATAGAACCCCTACAGTGTGGAAGTAGGCCATTTGGCCCATTGAGTCCACATCAACCCTCCAACATCATCCCACTTAGCATCCCTACCCTATCCCTGCAACCCTGCATATCCCATGGTTACTCCACCTAGCTTGCACATCCCTGGACACCATGGGCAATTTAGCACAGCCAATCCACCTAAGCTGCACATCTTTGTACTATGGGAGGAAACCGGAGCACCCAGAGGAAACCCACACACGGACATGGGGAGAATGCGCAAACTCCACACAGGCAGTCATAGAGTCATAAAATCATACAGGACGAAAATAGGCCCTTCAGTCCAACTGGTCCACACCAACCATGTTCCCAAACTAAATTAGTCCCACCTGCCTGCGCTTGACTCATATCCCTCCAAATCTTTCCTATTCATGTACTTATTCAAACATCTTTTGAATGTTGTACCTGCATCCACCACTTACTCTGGAAGTCCGTTCCACACACAAACCACTATCTGTGTAAAAACGTTGCCCTCATGTCCTTTTTAAATCTTTCTGCTCTCACTTTAAAATGTCCCCCCTAGTTTTGAAGTCTCCCACCTTAGGAAAAAGACCCTTGCTAATCACCTTATTTATGTCCCCCATGATTTTATAAACCTGTATAACGTCACCCCTCAACCTCCTACACTCCGGTGAAAAAGTCCCAGCCTACCCTTATAACTCAACCCTTCCAGCCCCAGCAACATCCTGGTAATTTTTTTTTGAACCCTCTCCAATTTAACAATATCTTTCCTACATCAAGGCAACCAGACTGTATACAGTACTCCAGAAGAGGAGTCATCAATGTCCTGTACAAACTCAACATTACATCCCAACTCATATATTCAAAGGTCTTTGCAATGAAGGTAAGTGTGCTAAAAGCCTTCTTAACTAACCTATCTATATGTGACCCAAATTGCAAAGAATTATGTACCTGAACCCCTAGGTCTCTCTATTCTACAACACTATCCAGGACCCTACTATTACTGCCCGAGGCTGGAACTGAACCTGGGTCCCTGGCAGTGCTAACCGCTGAGAGACTTTCTGTTGTTTGCTAAGTACTTTTAAGACTTATTCTGAAAGCAAAATTATTCATGTTTTAAAAAATCAACTAAAAACAGAAATAGAAAGAAACAATTCCTTTGTCCCATTCTCTCTATTAAACTATTTCTTCCTATTCCAGCATGATTTAATGGGCTGATAGAAATCTTCAATTGTACTCTCTCTGGGGTCTTTCGAAACCTCTTCACTTTTTTTAGCGAATGCCAATACTCTTTAAAGAAAAGCGTTGCTTTGTATCTCCCCAAAAACACTGCTTTGTTTATTTTACTATTTTAAGCCATTTTAATTGAAAATATTTATTTAGTCCATACTTATTTGGTATTTACTCAAAATGAATTTTAAAGATCATTGCTACTTTCCTGAAATAAGACTGTATTTCCTTGTCCATTTCTGTTAGCTGTCCTTACGTTTCCTTGAAGTTTGTTTTATGCCAAAAAATATTTTTCTGGTACTTGCTGGGACCAATTGTCAAATAAAATTAAATCCACTCAAATGCTGGCCACTTAATCCTAAAATTCCCTTACACGTTTGTGATTACTCATATTACTTCTTGGAAGTGGGATGGATCGTGGACAACCCACCCCTCCCCACCCAGCCTTGTCACCCTCAAAAGAATAGTGGGTGGGAAAGGGAAGGATAGCATGTTTCAGGATTTTAATGGAAAAGAGGCATATCAATAATACAGTGATAATGAACTATTTTCAGGAACACTCAGGCTATTTCTTGACTTCCCACATGGCCAATCCACTCCTGAGAATTGATCAAAGTCACTTTGTAATAATTGAGCTCTGCTCAATTTAACACTGGTTCCCAGTCTGTTGCATTTACTTTGAATAACATTGAAAATTCCTCTGTAGACGTGAGGCAAAATATTAAATATCATCGTTCTTTTTATCAATAAAGTCATCAACTATATCCTGCACAGGGATCTCTCAGCAGATCCCTATGGTTAATCCAATTCTCCACCTACTTGTTAACCCAAACTAAGGTGATGACTGACTATCTTGACTGAGCCTTTCCTTTTCCAGGGGAATGTCAGGGAATTTTGTCTTTCTCCTTAACACCAGCTGAAGTTCAACATGCAAGCTGTGCCAATCCATCCTGAGGAAACCTTTAGCTGAGTCACTGTCAGCTCCCCACTCAGTCACTTATTTTGATTGCTCCAAATTTGATGTTTGAATGTGTTTCCAGTCCCATAACCATCACCTTTTGTTCCAAGGCTATTGGACACTGACAATCTAAAGAAATAACTGAATAATAAAACATGTGAGAAAAGTCAGAAATGGATACGAAGCATGACGATAGTGAAATCACAGCAGCAAGTACAAAATGTCAGTAAGTGGAACATTCAGGAGCTTTAAGAGCATTTTCCATTTATTACAGATACCACTATGACATCCGGATTTTCTCAAATTAATCTTCTGGGTACAACTTAAATTATTTTCCATTTCTTGTGACTGGGCCACAATTTATCCTTCAACCAACGTTATTTAAAACTGTTTAATTGATCATTTTGCTGGTTGTCACTCTTCTCCACATTGTAACAGCAACTTCATTACAAAGTGCAGTTTGAACTGCAATTCCTTTTCATGAACGATAGTACCAGACCATCATGCTTCTCAGCTTTCTGTGAAATGGGGCTAATCCATAACTTAGAAATTTCTTTATTAAAAAAAGGTTACATTTCTTCTAATATAAATACTAGAAGGCATGGTAATATTGCAGTTATGTTACTAGCCTCGTGATTGACTATAATTGATGAATAATCTTGAGTACAATTCTCACCACAGCAATTTAAAAAATTGGAGTTAGTTTAAAAGCAAATCTGGAACTACAAAGCCAGTAACAGTAAAAGTGACTATGAAACTATCGAACTGTCATAAAAACTGAAATGGTTCACAACTGCTCTTTAGGGAATGAAATCTGCCATCGTGGTCTGGCCTATTTTTGATACCCTTCCACACTGATGTAGTTGTTTCTGCATTGTCTTGTGAAGTTGCCAAATGTGTTGGTCAGCTGTATCAAACAGCTATAAAAGATTAACTTCTGTATTCAAAATGAAGGCCCACCTCTCAGGCTGTCTAAGGTTGGTCTTGCCTGCAATCTGCACATTCACAGAAATGTATTAAAAATATATCCTATTTCAAATTTTTGAAAATTGCTCAATGTGGCTTTGTTTTATTCACTTGCACTCAAAATAGAATGTGAGATATGCTCGACTGTACTCGTTGCTAATTGGTCCCACATGGCAAATCCAGCTTGGACTAATTAATGGACAATAAGCCTTTACCATATCTGAAAGGTGCTGGAAATGAGACCTTTCTTGATCAAGAAGGCAGCGAAGGCATTTCCAACAACCTGCTGTGTCTAAATATAGCGCCACCTGGCAAATGCAAGATCATTCATTGTGATGGATCGAGTTTTGTTTCTCCTCATGTGAAACCTGGCATAATGTCTGCAAATTCCTGATTCAAGTGGCAGGGGAGAGGACATTCTGCTTTAAAACAGCTGCAGTTTTCCATTACATGCACAACATAACAAATAGATGTTTCAATTACCTTTCCATTGTTCTCTTTTCTGCATCATGGCAAACTGCTGTTCAAATTGGTTATCAGTGTTTGCTGATTTCTCAAGAACGTTTATGGTCAATGTCTCTTGTTTAATGTCAGGAAAATAGCAGTTCAAATATGGCTTAGTGCCACACAGACAAAAGTTGAAATATTATGCAATCGCGCTTTTATGCAAATATACTTTATTGAAAATAACTCTGTACATATTTGACTTTTCTATAAAGATAGATGAGACAGGATAACTCCATTTCATAGATACAACACTGACGGCAATGATGATTACAGTCTGATGAAGAATTTACCAGCCATCATAATGTTTCTATATGCTATACAAAATAACATGTTCTTTTATCTTCAATTAGTCGCTGTTGAATTTACAGCGGAATACATAGCTAGCACATGCCATTCATTCACACTTTAAGGAAGACATCAATAGGCTATATCCAGTGAATCAAGGCTACCTGACAGTGTCCACAACACCTAATTGTGGAGGTCAAAAGACTACAAATTGCAAGAAGATAGCTCAAGCAACCTGTATGATCTGACCCTGAATGTTCTGTGCTAAAGATATGTAATATGTTATTGTCATTTGGATTTTAATGTACAGATAAAATTGAAGTGTGCTTTCCATTCTGTGAGACTGACCATTTGTATGAAAGAGGTCAGAAAGTCATTTGGAACGTGAACTAAAGCCATCACTTCCAAGAGAGAATGTGACTTCAGTTAAGTGCCTAGCAGGATTCCTATCATTATTTAATATAATGTTTACAAAGTTGAACTTTTATGACAGACAGAGAGAGCAGACCATGAGCCACAAATAACATGAGTTCAGTTCAGTGAGAATCAGGTTTGAGTTCAGTTGAACAGTTTCACCACATTAAAGGGGCAGGTTATTTTTTCCGAAGTGTCCAAGCTGAGAGAGTTTGTGGGGAAGTTTGAGAGCTGTCAGAACTGAAAAGAATTCTCTAGATCATTAAACCTGGAAAGAGTCAGTTAAGTAATAAATTAAATATTAAAATAGGAATGATACTTCATTAGAATTGAGTATTTGTAAAGGTTAAAAGGCTAAAGTTAAAACTTTGTTTTGCTGTTCATTTTATAAATTGCCACCATCCCATGCCAAAAGTTGCAAAATGTTGGGTCAACAATATCTTTAAAGTCTATATAGAATATCAGGATGTGAAACTTTTAAGTTTCACATTTAGCAAGATAAGAATGAATCTAACCTTGATTCTTTCAGAGCAGCTAATTATCCACACTTGTATTGCTCTATTAAGAAAGAAAGATTAATTAGAATTAGCAGGATAAGGTCTCACGATGAATTACTGCCAGCCTACATACTGTTAGCATACTATATCTGGGATATAATGAGGATGAGTGTACTGATAAGTTTTGAACGTTTTTAAACAGGTCTCCATTTATTTTAGTCACCGAAGCTTGGATATTTAGGCAAAGTTTAGCTTAACTAGCTGCATTATAAAATAATCAAATTTACAAAGTATGAATTTTAAGCACTTGAAAAAGGTCAAGAGCTGAATTAACTCAGAGTGCCCAGGTAAAATATAGCTGTTTGCAGATGGTCATAGTTATAGTTAGTACACGCTCTCACTGACATGAAACATAGGCCTGACGATTACCAGTCAAATCCACTTGGAAGCTGTAAAGGCAAGTATCATAAACCACCAGCCATAAAGCTCTCTCCCCTTACAATGTCATAAACTTAAACTAAATCTCCAAGGGTTTTATACAAAATTAAGCCCTATTTAATTCAAAGTTAGTTTCTCAAACTGCCTTGCAACATGTATGGTGTGACCATATTAATCAGCTTCTGTATCAGACTTCCAATACATTGCATGCTTCAGGTATTTGCCATCAATATCAGTTGCTTCGTGCAATAGTTAAAGCATCCTGTAACAGAAATGAATAGTTAGCTGCTGAATATAAACAGTGTGCTGCAATTTTTCAATTTTAGGCTAAGTGTTATTTTGTGGGATTTTCATCGCTGCTGTCCCATCATGGCTAAAAGTGACTTTTCTCAAATTATTCCTTCCTCGCTTCATTAATTATGGGATTGGTCTCTTTGGCATCCCTCTCATGCGATTATGAGAAGTGAATTCCCTGTTGCAATTCAGGAAGTACTTGGCGAACAGTGCTCTTAGGAAACTGAAATGTCTCAGAAAGGGAAGCTGGCACACTGCTTTACAGATAGGGACCTGGTAGACCTCGTGAAGGTGATGATCTGGAGAAGAGATTGGTATCCGAACTTGAAAGAAGGCTCCTGGACTTGAATCCTCTCGCATAAGTCTTATGCAGGCATACTCCTAGTAAAAGAACTGTGAGAGGAAGAGACGGGCCTAGTAAGCACCAAAAATGGGATTTACATAAGGAGACAGAGGTCATGGCCGAGATACTAAGCTATTATTTTGCCTCTGTCTTTATCAATGGAAACAAGAGGATACAAAACTGTAAAATAAAGGATACATTTCTAAATGGGATGCAGGAACAGAGAAAACCAGGAATTTATGTATTTAACTTCATGTAGGTGGCAGGGAAGATTGAGAGAATGATACACCAACTGCTGAAAGTAAGTATTCGGATGCAGCAGGCGCTGAAGAAGGCAAATGAAGTGTTTGCCTTCTTAGCGAGAGGATTCAAGTCCAGGACCAGGAATGTTTTGCTGCAATTATACAGGGCGTTGGTAAGCCACGCCTGGAATATTGCATGCAGATTTGTTCTGCTTACCTGAGGAAGGATGTCCTGGCGATGAAGGGAGTACAACAAAGGATTATCAGACTGATTCCTGGGATGGCAGGACTGACATATGAAGGGAGACTGGATCGGTTAGGACTATATTCACTGGAATTTAGAAGAATGAGGGGGCATCTCATTGAAACCTATAAAATTCTAACAGGACTGGACAGGGCAACTGCAAGAAGTATGTTCCCAATGTCCTGATCCAGGTGTCACAGTCTAGGGATACTGAATAGGCCATTTAGGATTGAGATGAGGAGAAATTTCTTCACCCAGAGAGTGGGGAGCCTGTCGAATTCTCTGCCGCAGAGAGCAGTTGATGTCAAAATATTGACTGTTTTCAAGAAGGAGTGAGATATAGTTCTCAGGGAAGGAATGAAAGGGTGTGGGGTGAAAGCAGGAACAGGGTACTGAGTTGGATGATCAGCCATGATCATATTGAATGGCAGTGTAGGCTCGAAGGGTTAAATGGTTTACTTCTGCTTCTATTTTCTATGTTTTTATTTTCCTAAATTATTGTCCAGATTCCTGGTGCCATAAATACATTGTGCACTGGTAAGGAAACAACGATAAATTCTTGGCAGAAGACTTGTTCAGCCACACTGGAGGATTATGTCCAGTTTTGAGCATCATGTTTTGGGAAGGATGAGAAACAATGGGTGAGAGAGGCTGCAGAAAAGGGTCCTTTTCTCCTTCGAGGAGGAAAGGCTGAAATGAGTTTTGAAAGAAATTTTCAAAATCCCAAGAAGTCTTGACAGTGTAGATGGAAAGAAATAGTTTCCATTGGCAGAAAGGTCAAGAACTCCATGCCATTGGTTCAGGATGAACAGCAAAAGAACCAAAGGCTACATGAGGATAAGCTTTTTCAATGAAGTGAATAGTTAGGATCTAAATATATAGAAACCACCTTCAAATGTGATGGAGGCAGATTCAATCATGGTTTTCAAAAGGAAATAGGATGGGTAATTAAGAAGAAGAAATTGCAGGGCCATGGGGAATGGATCTAGTGCAGTTGCTCTTACAGAGAGCTGGCACCTATGGCATGAGTCAGATGGCTTCCTTTCATGCTATAACCTTTCCATGGTTCTCACCTCACAGCGCATCAAAAATGAATGAGCCTTGAGAAAACAGTTACTAGAAAAAAAATCTCTAAGCATCAAATAGTTGAAACATAACAGCTGACGTACAAACAGTAGAACTCCTGCCTGGATCAGAAAATTGTCAGTTCAAGGCTGACCATGGGGATTTTGTGCATTATGCCAGCTGACACACTAGTGCAGTTTTGAGACTGTGCCAAGCTGCCGGAGGTGCCATTCTCAGATGACACTTTACACTGGGGTCCTTTCTTTCACTTCCAGTTGATGTACAATACATTTTTTCGAAAAAGGGCAGGCAATTTGGTTCTCAACAACATTTATCCCTCAACTATCACCTCGAAACATACTTTAGCTGGCCATTTGCCTCATTATTGTTTGTGAGAACCCATTAACAACAAACTGACTGCTGCATTTCCCTGGGAGTTTTTTTGACTCTGAAGCACTTCGTGATGTGTTGGAATTGTGAACGGCACTACATAAATACAAGTTCTTTTTTGTTTTCCACAGCTGAAGAGGGCTCTTTTAAATGCTGGAAACATGATAGTTAACTGATTGGGAACATGATTTGAGATGAATAACTTTGAAAGAATTACTAATACCACAGGACATTGTGGTTTTTGTGCAAAAGGAGTTGGTTTGGTTGAGTAGGTGGGTCCGGATAGAAAGGAAAGAAAGAATAAACGAAAGAGGTTAATTTGATGGAGACCTGCAACTCTGAGATATATAGGGAAGATGTGGGAATTCATGCATGCTCTGGAGTTGGACTTAATTGCTTTTGAAAATAAAAAATATTTGTAGTCAACTTTGCCCCTTGAGATTTACTGGATGGAGTAAGATCTTACCACAGAATATGTTGTGTTTCATTGTGGAAAAAACCTTGGTGGGCCAAATCGCCTTTTCTCATGTCATGCTTTATTTTCTTATGAACCCCTTTTGTTATTAGATGATGTAGGTTTGATAACAAAGAGACAGCTCAAGGAACAACATTGCAATTAATCAAAGAAATGTATTACAAACAGTATCATGAAGAATTGCAAATGACATTTGGAAGAAAATGTACCAACCCTGAACAAAATGATATGAGTGCAAGCCATTTTTAAAACATTACTTCAGTTAAATAAAGGGGAGGTTTGTCCATCAGATACAATTATGGTCAAATTTTGACATCTTTGGATTACTTCTGCTTCTGTGTTAAATGTTTAGTCTTTCAGCTGTGCTTTTTTAAAGAATTTCTCATAGCACAACTCTTTCCATTAGTTTCCTTATTCAATGATGTTTTTACTTTCAACCTAGAAATAGAATTCTTTTTTGATTAAAAACCATTTAAAAAAAAAATTTCTTTGCTCTCTTAATCCACTCTTTCTATTTCTCTATTTATTTTTTCGATACCTGACTTGACATAGAAATCATCCCCCTCTACTTTACACCTCTTTCTTAGCCCTTTCACAACTAGTTTTGCAATCTTTGGATCTACTTGGCTGTTTTTCTTTTAACTCAAGTCTCAGATGATCTGTTCTCCCTTTATACTTTACAAGCTTGCTTTTCAGTTGTTGCCACAGAAAATTAAAAACAAAGAAGACCCATGGACAAATTTAATTAGTGGTAGATTACTTTACTAAATGGAACAGACTTCAGACAGATTTAGCCACATTTAGTAAAAATGAGGTGTCAACCTGGCGAAGCTACCAATGTGGGCTACTTGCACGCCAAACAGCCGAATCAGCAAGCGATAGACAGAGCTAAGCAATCCCACAACCAACAGTTCAGATCTAAATTCTGCTACATTCAGTTGTGAATGGTGGGGTCAATTAAACACGTAACTAGAGGAGGCTTCATAAAGATTTCCATTGTTGATGATGGATAAGCCCAGCACATCAGTGTAAAAAATAAGATTGAAGCATTCACAATAAGCTCCAGAAGTGCTGAGCCGATTATCCATCTTGGCCTCTTTCAAAGGACCCCAACATCACAGATGCCAGTCTTCAGCCAGTTTGATCCTCTCCAAGGAATGATTGGAGGCACTGGGTACTGCAACGGCTATGGGCCCTGACAACATTCCAGCAACAGTACCGAAGACTTGTAGTCTGGAACTTGCCACTCACCTAGCCAAGCTGTTCCTGTGCACCTGTAATGCTGACATCTACCTGACAATGTGGAACATTGCCCAAGTATGTCCTGTATACGAAAAGTAGGACAAATCCAACCTGGCCAATTACAGCCCCATCAGTCTAATCTCGATCCTCAGTAAAGTGATGGAAGGTGTCATCAACAGTGCTATCGAACAGCACTTGCTGAGCAATAACGTGCTCAGTGATGCCCAGTTTGGGGTCTGCCAGGACCAGTCAGTTCCTGACCTCATTTAGCCCTTGATTCAAACATGGGCAAAAGAGCTGAATTCCAGAGATGAGGTGAGAGTGACAGCCCTTGACATCAAGTCCGTATTTGACTGATGAGATACTAAGGAGCCCTAGTAAAACTGGAATCAATGGGTATCAAGGGACAGACTCTCCGCTTAAAGTCATACCTGACACATAGGAAAATGGTCGTGGTTGTGGGAGGTCAGTCATCTCAGCTCCAGGATATCTCTGCAGGAGTTCCTCAGGGTAGCGTTCTAGGCCCAACCATCTTCAGCTGCGTCATCAATGACCTTCCCTCCATCATAAGGTCAGAAGTGGTTGCACAATGTTCAGCACCATTCTTCTAAGATCTCCCAAGATGGTGCCAGAGAATGGTGACTCTTTGTGAGCTGTCCTCAGCAGATCAGCCCCTCATATTTTTTATAATCGTTCTACTCTTTTAAATCTCAGTCATGAGTCTGTCAGAATTACTAACAATGTTCTCTTAAATTTACTTGCAGATCTGGCGATCTTTTGACCTCGGGAACAACCAATGGCCCAACTGGGTCCAACCCGATGAAGACAAGGCCATCCTGGAGCGTCTGACAGGGTGAACCAATGGGGCCTGACGGCCGATGCTGGAACCGTGACCACGACAACGAAGTAACCAGCCACTTACCGGCATCTTGAAGGCCGACCCGAAAGTCGATCGGCATCTCGACTCTGTGGAGTGGACCCGAGCTCATGGACAGCTGACATCGAGGCCTGACCAAACCGAGAATGAGAACCCTGGAATGGCCGAGGCCATGAGCAGTGCCAAGGACCCCATCAGACATACACAGTTACCTTCTGGAATGGCAAACCGTCCACTCCGATTCCCAGCCCGTCCAGAAACAGCCATTCACCCAGGAAATGTGGGAGACGCACTGGTCTGCAGCTGAGACTGAAGCAATACAGTTTCAAGTGACCCCTCCCCAGTGTACTCCTGGCAATTATCCAAATTATTGAAAATAAGCTGGATGAACTTAAAGCTTGACTCACCAACACAGGCAATTGAGAGACTGCAGTGTGCTCTGTTTCACAGAGACATGGCTCACTCCTGCTTCGCCTGACTGTACCTTACAACCTGAAGGTTTCTCAATCCAGTGGATGGAATATATGGTGTCCTCTGGCAAGGGAAAGGGCAGAGGGATCTATCTCCTGATCAACACATCTTGGTGCTCAGATGTGATGACACCACATCCCTCCACCAACAATGCTCAGTAGCAGCAGTGTTCACCCTCCACAAGATGAATTGGAAAAATTTACCAAGTGTCTTTAGACAGCGCCTTCCAAACCCATGATCACTACCATCTAGAAAGACAAGGCAGCAAATACATGGGAACACCAGCACCTGCATGTTCCCCTCCAAGCCACTCACAAGTCTCACTTGGAATTATGTCACTGTTCTTTCAGTGTTGCTCAGTCAAAATCTTTGCATTATCTCTCTAATGACATTGCGGGTCTACCTAGAGCACATGGACTGCAGCGGTTCAAGAAGGCAACTCACCACCACCTTCTCAAGGGCAATTAGGAATGGGTATTAAATACTAGCCCAACCAGTGACCCACGTCTCACGAATGAATAAAAAGAAAAAATGCAAACATAACTTATAGGCCAATATATTTTAATGCCTCAAAATTTTTGACTCCCTTGACATGCCTGATAGAATTCTCCTGTTGATCACTGTGGCAGCTAATTAATCCATGCACTTTTTGCTAACCAACAATTTATGCCAAACTTCATTACCTGAGAAGCAGAAGCTTGTGGAGAATATTAAGGTCCATTATAGTAAGCAGTTGAAATCTTCCTTTTACATAAGTTAAGATGAGGAATAACAACACAATTCTTTCAAACTCAATGCTAATTGAACCAAATGTTCCAATCAAAGGAAAAGTCAATTGGATTTACAAGGAATCCCCACAATTGCTAGAAATTGTAAACATTTTCCTCATGACCTTCTTTTGATTTTCACTGAAATGTTTTCTCAAGAAATCAATTTTTTCCTATTATAATCGATATCTCACACCATTGCTCAGCCAGAATTTAGAAAATAATGTGTCTTTCCCTTTAATCTGAATGATGTGGGCTATGGTAATTCACCAACTGATAATAAACATTAACATTCAGCCTCACAGCTTACCAAACTCATCTAAAAAGGTTGATGTTGAGACAACTCCACAAGGAAATCAGAGCGATTACCTTGCTGATTCAACGCACCACTTTCTCTAAACAATCTCCATGTTGGAAAATGGGCATCAACATCTCAGGGCACACTACATGGACATTGGCATTTGACATATACAGGCTCTATGAAATCTCATGGCACATTTTTGATTCACTTCTGCACTTCAATGCAGCACCTTGGGCTGTACCAGCACTCTCACTGTATTGTTGTAGCATGGACACTGTGCTTTCAGATGCACACCAGCTCAGGGACCAGCCCTAGTCTCCAGGCTCTTCAAATGCTGTCATAATTCTCACTCACTCTAAGCCTACCTACAGCATTCCTCCCTTGAATTTCCTTGTCTTGCCTCTTTGCGCCTTGCCTCCTCAGCCAGGGATTCCAGGCTGACATGACTGTAGCCCTCAGTCAAGTCAAAGTGGATTGCCTTGGGTCCCCAACACAGCAACTCAAGGGCAGCCTCTGAAACCAGTTCAGGTTCTACTCAGGCCATTGGATTCAGGATCCAATCTGCATAAAGAGTGAATGTCAGGAATACCACCAACTGTCTTGATCATTTCTCCCTATTGTGGGCTATTTTCCTCCAGGAGTGAGAGAGGGGCAGGTAGTATAGGAAATGAAAATGGGTGGCATAGCTGTTACAGTTGATGCAGGTGGAGGAGTCCCTGAGCAAGTGAGCAGGCAGTGCAGAGGGCATGTAGCGTTAGTGGTGTCGGAGAGTCGGGTGGGTGACCGAGTGAGGGAAAAGGTTGTGGGCAATAATGACAGTGGTAGATCATGAACCTTGGTGGGAAAGGGTACAGTAGTGGGGACATATTGAGTGTAAGCTATTAGACAGGAGACAGTCGAACTTAGCCCGGGGAAGTAGAGAAGGACATTGACCTTTTCCTTCAGTGTTGTCCATTCCTTCAGACAGCTGAGAATCTTCCACACTAAGTGGTAACCTTAGATGCTGGCATGGTCTGGTGTTGTGACCTGAGGGAGGGCCATACCCAGATGAAAAGCATTGATTTTCCCCTGTCTTGTATGTCCCAAACAAAGGTCAGCAACAATGCAGAGCAGCTGTGGACTGACAGCGCTTGTCTGGGTGCACAATGGGCTTGTGGAGATGGTGAAGGCACAAGGGATGGTTGTGAATGTTAGAATATCCTCTGATTGGTAAGGTGTTCTGGGAACAGCATGTGGTAAGATGGGTGGAAATTAGGTGTGAGAGACGCTATGGGGAAGGGTAAGTAATTAATGAGGTGACTTCATTAAGATGTGATGAGGTAACCCACTCAACCTTGTGTCAGCTAACCCTTCAATAAACACAATCTAAATTCACCAAAAAAATCGTAAGATTCAGCTCTCCTCATCTCACCAAAAAACTTATTAATTCTTTCTCCCTCTCCTTATTTGTCTTCTTCACTATCTGTGTCTCTCTTTCTCACTGCAGTCATACATTTTCATTGATATTTGCAGATCTTGTGATTTTGGACCTGGCTGTCTTCCACTGTGCTCCCCTTTGTGTAACTTTTACCTTGATTCCTCCTGATTACTTCCTCTCCCATTCTCTTTGTGTATTTACACCTTGCCTTCTTTTTTTCAAATTAGACTGAACCTTTTCTGGACCAGACAAGAGTTCTACATTGTTGAGGTGGAGTCCTTCGAATGGAGTACTAAACCAAGTCTGTCTGCTCCTGTGAAGTGAACTGAACCATTCCCAGGCACTTTTTGAAAGAGAGAGTTATTTTTCAGTGTCTTTGTCAACATTCTTCCCTCAACCAGACGCACCAAAGCTGTTCATCTCAGTCTTTCTCTGTAAGGCGTGGGTACATATAACTATTGCCAATAAAATGTTAATGACTGAAACTCAAAGTAATTCATTAGCTGCCAAATGCCAAAAGCAGCTGCACAAATGACAGTTTTCTTCTTTATTTGCAGTGACGTGAATTGAGAAATTCTAACATTGGAATACTGCACAACCCTTCTACATTATAGAGTAAAATATCTCACAAAAGGCAATAAGTCACAATCAGCTTTGGACTTTGCTATCAGTGGAGCTACTGGTACAAATAAGAGAAACTGTTGCTTGTGTTCAGTGAATTGGGCAAGATCTGAGCAGAGACAATCTGAATTTATAGCTTAGGTTACTGATTTCCCCTCTGCTGAAAGGTCAGTGACCAGATTTATTGTACTAAATTTTCCCAGCCTTTGAAGATGAGGTTGGAGGGGGAAACCAGGAAAAGAGGGAACGGGATGGCTCCCGTTGTATTCTTTCTCAGCGACAAATTGCTTCACAGGAGAGGGAAGAGGGTTAAAGATCCGGTGATGGAAATATGGAGCTGAAAGGTCCTAACTGCTCCTTTCCCTTTGACTGCGACAACCTTCCCAGCTTCAGGCCTCTCTTGCAGTAACTGAGGGCACCTTTATTTTGAAATGCCCTTGCACTAAGGGGCCTGTGTTGACTGTGTCCATGATGGGGCAATCAGCTTAATGTCACTGCAGCACCTCTGATTGAGCTCACACACCTCGATGATAAGACCAAGCAGCAGCTGAGAAGGAAATAAATTGCAATGTGGATCCCAGGATGTTGTGGAGCACCCTGCCCTGTGTGCCCAAACATCTGCAGGTCCTGCATTGAGCTGTTCAGTCACATGAAGACTCAGGATAGAAACCCACGGCCCTGAGTAAGCATCACCCTTGAATCGAGGGTCTGCTAATGTTTGAACCTTGAAAACCTACTTGTCATTGTTGACAAGATGGTGAACATAGAGGTGGCCATTTCAAAATATGCCTCCTGGAATGTTGCATTGGAGATGTGCCGATCTCCTGGGCAGTTTCAATATCCCCATATGGGCCAATGTCAAGGGTCAGACACCTGACAGAAAATCTAGTCCATTGACCTGCTGAGTAGTTCATTATTTTGTTATTGCATATCAGATTTCAAATATCTGCATTAATTAGGTGTTGTAATCACATTTCTAGCACTGCTTGGACCACTACATTAAAGTTGGAGCAGTTGGATTTACACCATAAGCAAATAGAGTTAAGAAAGTGAAATGTTCAATATATAGTCCCTTAATGAGTTGATCTTAGTGGAGAATATGGTTAATGAGAAACTGCACTTTGGCTCAGTTTTCTGCTTGGATAGTGGGGTAGTGGCTCCAGCTTTTTGTTCTGGTGAGTTCACTGGTATGGATAGCATCAGCATGAGTTTTGGGCACCAATAAACATTTGGCTGAATGTTTGTACAACTGTCCCATATGAGGGACACTTGAACAATGGCCATTTTTATTGCATGATGACCTTATAGATTTTAAGATCATTTCTAGCTTTAAATAGAGGAAAAAGGGAAGAAACAGGTACACAACTCATTTCTTTCAGTGAAGATCCTCAACAAACTCTTAAATACATGGCCAAAAGTTAAATTCCTCACATTTTTATGTTGTTTGTGACTGTGTTCTTTGTGTGAATTCCTTATTATTTAAAGCGGTGATTCATTAGTGGTCTGTGGGATGCTCCAAAATACAAGTCACTAACTTCAATCCATACCTGAGATTATATGACAGAGAACATAGAACATAGAACAGTACAACACAGGAACAGGCCCTTTAGCCCGTGATTCTGAGCCAAACATGACACCAAGTTATGCTAATCCCTTCTGTCTGCCCATGGTCCATAACCCGCCATTCCTTGCTTATTTGTGTGCTTATCTAAAAGACCCTTAAACACCCCTATTGTATCAGCCTCCACCACTACCCCTGGCAGTGTATTTAGGGAACCTACCAATATCTGTGTAAAAACCTTGTCCCTCACATCTCCTTTGAATTTTCCCCCTCTTACCTTAAATGCATGCCCTCTGGTATCAGAGACAGTGACAGTACAGACCAGAACCCCATCATCACAAGTCACAAGACATCACATAATCAGATCAGTTCTTGGGAATATGGCATGACTTGTCAGTAATGTGTTTCTCGTAGCCCCTCAGAACAGGATGATTCTTTGCTCAGGGCAAGAGCCTGCGTGTGAAGACTTTTAACATGGGAACATTGTGATAATGTGGCTACCACATGGCCCAGTCTGACATGGGAAGTATCCCACCTTTACCGCCTGCCATAGTCTGAAGGAATTACAAATTGATTAAATAGAACTGTTTGGCAACATTGCAACATGCCTTTTGTAGACATTATGTCCTGAGGTTGGAATTGAACCTTTTCTGGCCCAGGCTAGAGGCACTGTCACAGCAGCTTTCATTACAAGACCTCTAATTATACGTTAATGGCATTTTATGAGCAACGTTTATATCATGGTTGATTTAGTTTGATTAGTATAGATGGAAAATAAATGTTCGCTTGACAGGGGAAGATTATTGTGATGGTTTTATCACACAGAATGTTTCAGATAAACATCTTTTCCTGTGTTATTATTGTTAAAAATATGAAACTTCTATATTTTCATTGCGGGTGTGAATTAATAACTTGTGGTATTTATTTTTTAAGAATGCCCATAAATTTATCGCATTTTGTAGAGAAACGCACAAACAATTTTATATTTTTCATGAGTTCCTATGAATTCTGATGAATTGTTTTGTAGTCGAAGTGAAACTGGATGTGGTAGAACTATTAGAGATGGGGTGATCCCCTCTACAGTGGTGAGAGGGATGGGATTTGGGTGGAATTTTGCCATAGCTATAAGCAATCATCAACAAGTGAGGTTTGGGAGCCACTAATTTCAAGTAAAACAGAAGGCTTGCAGTTTTGAGCAGAATTTAAGTGCTGAAATTGTTCTAAAAATTTCAGAGTTAATGTTCTTTGGTTTGATTTGATTTATTATTGTCACTTGTACCAAGATACAGTGAAATGTATTCTTTTGCTTGCTAACCAGACAAATCATACCTTACATAAGTACACCAGGCTAATAGAACAGAATGCAGAGTATACAGAACTACAGAGAATGTGCAGAGAAAGATCCACTCTAATATATGAGAGGGCCATTCATAAGTCTGATAACAGCAGAGAAGAAGCTGTTCCTGTGATACATGTTTTCAAACGTTTGTATCTTCTGTCCTATGGAAGAGGGTGGAAGAGAGTATAACTGTGGTGGGAGGGGTCTTTGACTATGTTGGCTGCTTTCCTGAGGCAGTGGGAAGTGTAGATGGAATCAATGGAAAGAAGGCTGGTTTGGTTTATGGAGTGGGCAAGAGGAGAAACATTATCATTGATTAGTTGAGCAAACTGGCATGTTTGTGTGCAGTAAATTCTATGTGAGTGGAGCGGTTCAATGGCTGGTCGGTGGAAGGAAACCATGATTGAATAAAGGTGAAGAGAATCTCAAAAGCAATTTCAACTGCGTCAACATAAAAATGTAAACAATTAATAAACACTGTCAGTTCATTTTCACATGCCTTGCTGTTGTATGATTTTATATTTGTAGACAGAAACTCAAAGACTTGAGGTACAGTGGACTGAGGTTGTAATAAATTAAGGTGTCAATGCAAGAAAACATGGCACATTAGGACATAGCTGATGCCTCATAACCCTCACTAAATAACACCGAAGAAGAATTGTGATTTGATCTGATAGGTGAACTGTTTAAGATGATTCAAGGATTTGTTAGGATGGATCAAGAAGAATTAGTTCCCCTGATAGGGGAATCCCGTACTAACAAACATAGCTTTAAAATTAGAATCACACAATTTGGGATGATGTCATGAAGCACTTCTCCACAAGAAGTAGAAAAATAATCTGAAAGTCTTTACCCGAAAAAATTGCTGAGGCTGAGTCATTGAAAAACTCCCATCTAAGATTACTGTTGTCAAGGGGATATGGAACTAGGAAAGGAACTACAATGTAGTTTAGTCATGATTTACTTGAATGGCTGAATAGGCTTGAAGAACTGAATACTGACTCACGTTGTATGTTCCTTCATTTCTTGACTTCAGCCAAGTTGTAGAACAACCAGAATGGATATGATAATGAGATGATGATGTGTATCATTATGTGACAGTGGTATCAGCAGCAGGACACTGTGAATGGAGTGTTAGATATTAATTAGAGATCTGCTTACAGACAACAGTCTTAATAATGATGTAAAACGTGTTTACAAAACTGATTAGAATCAAGCATCATAGGTAAGGGGGAAGCATGACAGGCTACAGATTCCAGCAGAAGCAAGTGTAAAGTTATTTTTCAAATTGCAGAATATTACTAAGCTCTAAGTGATACTGTGGGAAGATAAGTGGTAGAATCAGGTGGGATGCACAGAGAGGGCCAAATCGACATCGATGTCATCTCGCTGCATCTTAGTCACTTTTATCAAACAGTGCGGTCAGATTCTCGTCAGACAGCGGGAAGATCCCAATTAATGCTTATTATTGCTTATTAAACACCTTGTTCACAACCCCACTCGTTACAATTGTGATCACTCACTACACAAACTGGTCTTTGGGGAAAAAACAATGTGAAACCACAGTGGGTTCTTGGTATGTTTAACCATCCACTTGCTCCAAAAGTATCCATGTTAGATACTGGGCATTAACAGCTTTGACATATTCCATGAGCACTGTACCCCATATCCTGGGACACTGATATCTGACATGTGCCAGTGTCTATGAACCCTCATGGCACATCTCTGAAACACTTATAGGCCCCTCTGGACTTCGATGATTGAACCTTAGGCTGCACCAGCAACTCTTTTAGTAACGCTGCAGTAAAGACACTGTGTGCTCAAGGACACACACCCAGCTCACAGACTGGACCAGGCTGCACCTCCAGGTTCTTCACTGGTTGTCATAGTGCTCACTCACTCTCAGCCACCCCGGATGCTCACAGCAGCCCTGATCTGCATTACAGTAACCCGTTGAGCCTGCTCCATCATTCAATTTAATCAAAGCTGATCATCGAGCTTGATGCAGTAATTCTACCCCCCATATCCCTTGATCCATCTTACCACCAGAGCTATAATTAACTCCTTCTTGGAGATTAAATGTTTTGGCCTCAACACTTTCTGTGGTCTTGAATTCCACAAATTCACCACTCTCCTCATCTCAGTCCTAAATAGTTACCCCATATACTTACATTATGACACCTGGTTCTGGAGTTCCCCATCATCAGGAACGTCCTTCCTGCATCTTCTCTAGTCCTGTTAGAATTTTATAGGTGTCTACGAGATCCCCCCTCACTCTTCTAAATTCCAGCAAGTACAATCCTAAGTGACACAATATTTCCTCATATGTCAGTCTTGCCATCCGAGGAATCAATTTGGTAAACCTTCACTGCACTCCCTCTATAGCAAGACCATCCTTCCTCAGATAAGGAGATTAAAACTGCACACAATATTCCAAGTGTGGCCTTCACCTGTTTATTTGCAGCATGACGTCCTTGTTTCTGTGCTTAAAATCTCTCACTGAGAAGGCTTACACAGTTGCCTTCTTTACTACATGCTGCACCTGTGTGCTTACTTTCAGCAACTGGTGCACGAGGACATCCAGGTCTCATTGAATATTCCTCTCTCTCAATTTCCAGCCATTCAAATAACAATCTGCCTTCCGATTTTGCTACCAAAGTGGATAACCACACATTCATCCACATTACACTGCATCTGCCATACATATGCCCACCTACTCAGCCTGTCCAAATCACCCTGCAGTATCTCTGCACCCTCCTCACAACTCACCCTTCCACCCAGCTTTGTGACATTTGCAAATCTTGAGATATTACATTTAGTTCCATCATCTAAATCATTAACATATATTGTGAATAGCTGGAGTTCTGATAGCTGTGGTCCCACACTAGTCACTGCCTGGCTTTCTGAAAATGATTCATTTATTCCTACTCTTTATTTCCTGTTTGCTAACCAATTTTCTATCCGTCGCAGTACACTACACCCAATCACATGCACTTTAAATTTATACATTAATCTCTTATGTTGTACTCTGTTGAAAGTCTTCTGAGAGTCCAAATAAACCACATCCACCAGCACCCCTGATTAACTCTACTTAATACATCTTGAAGAATTCCAATAGATTTGTCAAACATTATTTCCCTTCTGAAAATCCGTGCAGACTGTGTATGATTTTACCAGTGCTTTCTAAATGCTCTGCCATAAAATTGTTGATAATGGACTCTAGCATCTTCCCCACTTTTGATGTCAGACTCATGTGTCTATAATTTCTCTGTCTTCTCTATAGCTCTCGTTTTAAACAGTGGGTTCACATCAGCTACTGTCACATTAGCTATGAACTGTTCCAGAGTGTAAAGCAACTTGGAACATGACAATTTCTAAGGAAATTTCCTTAAATACTTTGGGGTATAGATTATCAGGCTTTTTGCACTTTGTCCCCTCAGCCAGAGATTCCAGGCTCGTTTTATTAATAGTCCACTTATATATGTGGACCAGATATCCTAAATAAATCTAGTCCGATATTTCCAACATTTGGCCCATATCCCTCTAAATCCTTCCTATTCATGTACCCATCCAGAAGCCTTTTAAGTATTGTAATTGTACCAGCCTCCACCACCTCCTCTGGCAGCTCATTCCATACATGCATGACCCTCTGCGTGAAAAAGTTGCCCCTCAGATTCTTTTTAAAACTTTCCCTTTTCACATTACACTTATTCCCTCTAGTTTTGGACTCCCCTACCCCAGTGAAAAGACCTTGTCTATTCACCCTACCCATGCCCCTTATGATTTTATGAACCTCTAAAACGTTGCCCCTCAGCATCTGATACTCTAGGGAGAATAGCCCCAGTCTATTCAGGCTCTCCTTATAGTTTCAACACTCCAATCCTGGCAACATCCTTGCAAATCTTTTCTGAACCCTTTCAAGTTTCACAACATCTTTCCTATAGCAGGGAAACCAGAAATGAATACGGTACTCCAAAAGTGGCCTAACCAATGTCCTGTACAGCTGCAACATGACCCCCCAACTCCTATACATAATACACTCGGTTCTCATTGTGGGTGTAAACTGCAACCTGTATTTGTTTCCTTTGTGTTCACTTATGCCAGCTATAAATAAAAAAAGTTTTGGACATGTTCAATTGCTTGCCTGAATGTGCTTTTCCCTTATTCTACAATGTAAAGATGAGGGTTTTCACCAGGATTTGGGGCAACAGTGGTGGACTGTCAGAGAGGGTCTTCAGATGGGATGTATGTGAGGACAGGTAAAGTATGTGGTATAGTGGTTAAACAGTGACTAAGGAGAGAGAATGGAGCTGTATCTGTGAGGTAGTGTCAGTCATGCCGGCTCCATGCTGCGGGCAGCGTGACTTTGTAGCTGTTGTGCCGCTATGCTGCCAGTGAGCGGCAATGCCAGGTTGCCAATGCTTGTCTGTGTGCATAGCAGCCTTTCAAAGGTCTTTCAGCAGATATCTACTGCGTGGTAAGTTGTTCTGAGAACAAGGTATTATGAGATAGGAATAGAATCAGACTTGAGGCACCATGGGATGGGGTAAGTAGTTTGGTAAGATATTGCCAGAAATCGCACCAGAACCCACCACCTGAATCCCTGCAGAAAATTCAACACAATTTGAACTTAATGAAACAAAAGTAAATTCAGCCCGTAGAGCTAATGCTTCTTTTCTCTCCACAGAAGCTGCCACACTTGATGAGTTTCTCTAGAACTTCCTGTTTTAATTTCAGAACTCCAGTATTCGCAATAAATTGCTTGTGTTCGTAAAGTATGAGTCAGGTTGACAAAATGTAGTAGAAGTCGAGATTGGGCCATTTGCTATTTTGGGGAATTCTGCTGGAGATCAGCAGGAATTGGGAGTTAAGCTTCCAATCGCTGATCTCTGGCAGCTGTTATGCCCCACATGCAGCAGGAACCCATTTGTTGTCAAATAGTGTAACAATGAATTTGTTCAATGTCTGAAGTAAAGGTCTCAATAACATGGCAGATGCTAATCGTCAATTTTTGCAAATCATTGGAATTTGCAGTGAAGCCAGCTTTCAGTTCTGAATGCAACATCATGTTCTCAACCATTCAGCTGTTTATTATAACTCCAAACATTTGATGTCAGAAACTTTGAAAAAAATGGTGATATCTACAGATTAAAGAGTATAGAATCTAATAAACATTGCCAGCAAACATTTGAAACGATACATTTGAAATGATCGAGACATTATGTCATCCTATTTATTTTCTGTTCTTTTACTGAAATATGTCTGATCATGTTACATAAACACAGTGTTCAGGCATGTGTGTGTATTGTGAAACATGCCTCCTTTCACAGACTGCAGGAAGTTTGTAAGTAAAAATCAAACTAACCTAGATCAGAGTTTCTCCCATCACCTCCTCTTGTGTTTGTCCTTTCTGAGGGCACAATATGTCAGATAGTAAAGCATCTGCATTAATCCTAATGTTGGGACCTCAGCTTCCCCACATTCTCATCCCTCCCACCCAAGGAGACACGCATCTAGATGTGTGGATAAAAATTCTCCCTCAGGACAACTTCCCTCTTTTATCACCAGATGATGCAGTTGAAATGAAGTAAATGTGCATGGGTAAGATTAAAATGTGATTGAACTGCTTACAAGCCTGAGGTCATACACTTCCCTTCTTATTGACATTCTATTTCTGCCAATTTTGGGGCAGACACATACTCCTGCTTTAAATGTACAAGGCATTGAACCCAGCAAAGAAACATGTCAGGGTACATGAGGATGCCAAAAGAGGCCAAAGTAAGTAAAATAAAACATTTTTTGGGAGGATTCCTTTGATAGTTTTGAAGAGAGGAGGTGTCCATCCAGGCCTTGGAAAAATGTCTTTGGATCTCCTGTGCCTTGACTACATTGCCATCATTTTGGGATTTCCTCACTCCCCTCTAACCGGATGGCAGAGTTATATAAATTTAAAACAATGTCACTCAGAAAAATAATTTATATTTCATTGGTATCACAAGATTGCAGCACAATAAATGCTATTAGAACTTGAGTATTGAAGTCAAAGATTTTCAGCCCTTTCACTAAATCTAATCAATATCAAAGTCGGATAATGAGCTTTACTTGGTACGTAACATCTTCCTCATTTTCCACAAAACAAAGATCAAAGGGTTATTTGCTGTCAGGGGAGTTGTACTTGCTATTTATACTTTATAGTTAAGCACCAGAACAAACATTAATGGACTGGGTCATTTGTGATTGTGCAATTGTTTATCTATTTCTCATGTTGCTCAGTGTTAAGGCATCTACTCATTAGTATACATTGCCATTAGAATGTGAGCAGTGAAACAAATGGAGAAATTTAAATGAATTGCCCACTGCCCCACTGTGCCCACGAAACTCCCAAATTAGGCTAATACACGGATATTGAATTCTGCTCAAATCGTATCATTTCAGGCTTGCCTTACCTTCAACGAAAAAGCTGTTGAGCAAAAGTACAATAACTAAATGTTTCTCTGCAATTGTGCACCACTGTCATATTGTCAGCACCATCTGTCCACACTGCAAACAGATTTACAATTCTGAGAGATCATTTTTATTGTGAGGAAGAAAGTTCCAAAACATCTCATCATCCAGGAGAGAAATCCAAATCTCTGTGATAAAGTCGTGAAGTATGTGTTTATTTTCCCTGTCAGGCGTTTGGTTGAGTGGTCAAGTACGAGTGCAGGTGGGCATGCCAGGACCAGCACCAGGCATACCTAAAGATGAGGTGAAACCACCAAACAGGGCTACTTGCATGCCAAACAGCATAAGCAGCAAGTGATAGACAGAGCTAAGTGATCCCACAACCAATGGATCAGATTAAAGCTCTGTAGTCCTGCCACATCCAGTCGTTAATGGTGGTGGATGATTAAACAACTGACTGGGGGATGAGGCTCCACAAATATCCCCATCCTCAATGATGGAAGAGACCAGCACATCAGTGCAAAAGATAAGGCTGAAACATTTGTGGCAATCTTCAGCCAGAAGTGCTGAGTGGACGATCCATCTCAGACTCCTCCAGTGGTCCCCAGCATTACAGATACCAGTCTTCAGCCAATGTGATTCACTCCATGTGATATCAAGAAACGGTTGGAAGCACTGGATGCTAAAAAGGCTATGGGCCCTGACAACTTTCTGGCAATAGTACTGAGGGTCAGAACTTGCCGCTTCCCTAGCCAAGCTGTTCCAGTACAGTTACAACACTGGTATCTACCCAACAATGCAGAAAATTGCCCAATTATGACCTGTACACAAAAAGCAGGAAAAATCCAAATCAGCCAATTCCCGCCCCATCAGTCTACTCTCGATCATCAGTAAAGTGATGGAAGGTGTCACCAACAGTGCTATGAAGCAGCACCTGCTCAGCAATAACCTGCTCAGTGACACTCTGTTTGGGTACCGCCAGGGCCACTCAGCTCCTGACCTCATTGCATTTTTGGTTCAAACATTGACAAAATAGAAAATTCCAGAGGTGAGGTGAGAGTGACAGCCCTTGACATCAAGGCTGTATTCGACTGGGTGTGGCATCAAGGAGCCCTAGCAAAACTGGAATCAATGGGTATCGGGACAAACTGTCCGGTGGTTAGAGTCATACCAGGCACATAGGAAGATGGTCGTGGTTGACGGAGGTCAGTCATCTCAGCTCCAGGACATCTCTGTAGGAGTTCCTCAGGGTAGTGTCCTAGGCCCAACCATCTTCAGCTGCTTCATCAATGACCTTCCCTCCATCATAAGGTCAGAAGTGGGGATGTTCGCCGATGATTGCACAATGTTCAGCACCATTCACAACTCTTCAGATACTGAAGCAGTCCATGTTCACATGTAACAAGATCTGGACAATATCCAGGCTTGGGCAGACAAATAGCAAGTAACATTCACATCACTCAAAGTGCCAGGCTATGACCATCATGAATAAGAGACAGCTAACCACTGCCCCTTGGCATTCAATGATGTTACCATCACTGAATTCCTGGGGTGTTATCATTGATCAGAAACCCAGCTGAACTCACCACATGAACACAGTGGCTATAAGAGCAGGTCAGAAGCGAGGAATGCTGCAGCAAGTAACTCATCTCCTGACTCCTCAAACCCTGCCCAAGATCTACAAGGCACAAGTCAGGAGTGTGATGGAATACTCCCCACTTGCCTGGATGGATGCAGCTCCAACAACACTTAAGAAGCTTGACTCCATCCAGGACAAAGCAGCCCGCTTGATTGGTACTACATTCACAAGCATCCACTCCCTCCACCACCGACCCTCAGTCGCAGCAGTCTGTACCATCTACAAGATGCACTGCAGAAATTCACCAAAGATCCTCAGACAGCACCTTCCAAACCCACAACCTCTTCCATCTAGAAGGACAAGGGCAGCAGACAAGGAGTTACTCTCCAAGCCACTCACCATCCTGACTTGGAAATATATCGCTGTTCTTTAACTGTCACTGGGTCAAAATCCTGGAATTCCCTCCCTAATGGCATTGTGGGTCAACCCACAGCAGGAGGACTGCAGTGGTTCGAGAAGGCAGCTCACCACCACCTTCTCAAGGGAAACTGGGGACAGGCAATAAATGCTAGCCTGCCAGTGATGCCCACATCCCACAAATTAATAAAAAGAAACTTGGGCGTTTCCCTGCTGCTGAAAGAATGTTAATTAATGTGGATGCTCAATACAGTCGCACCAACACCCTCACCAACCTGGCGTCCATTGTAACTCATGCCCATATGTCTGAATGAAGTCAGGGCAGCAAAGCTATGGCTGGTTTAATGCCAGCAGGGGCATGAAGAGGCAATTAATTGATCACTTCAGTGGCAAGTGTGAACTCTGAACAGGAGCACTAGCCGGCACCTTCCCCTGGGAAACTTCCACAGCAACAGGGAGGTAGTGAAACCTAAATCTTCCCTTGCCATTTTATAAATCCCTTTCCCTCCCAGGAGGATCACTCAGCCCCTCCCTTGGGGACTGGAAAAGTCCTGCTACAGTCATCATTTTAGATCTCTCACTGCTGGGGCAGAAAAGCTGAGCAATGGATTTGAACTTCGCACCGATATGCTGCTGAAAAAAAATCACATGTAAAATAATCCAATCGGGCCCTTTTCCATGATGCCCGCTTAACGTTTATGACATTTATTTGAACAGAACCCAGGCAGGGTTCTTGATAATATTGTCAAGGCTCTTTTATTTGCTTAATCAATCTTAACATCGTCCAGATATTGTTGTTATTGAGCTAATGCAGTAAATCATTCAAGTGCAGCCAATAGGTTTGTAAAAGACTGCGTCCACTGTGCTGTAATGTAAGAAGCTCACTTTGACAGGCACTGTCATGCTATGTAATTATGGTACAGTGGCTGGAAGATATAAATATATTTCACTGTATAACTAAACCATACGTATTTGTCAGGTGACCTCATCTCAGTCTGAACAACCATCCATCATTTTGCCTCAAAACAGCCAGGGCTAAACAGAGGGAAAACCCTCTTGGGTTCCTCATCCTTAATGCTATCTGGTGATCCTGCAGGAAAGTACCAACATGCTGCCACTTGGCTGAGGGAAGTGAAATGCCTGCACTGGTGGAACAGCACACCCTGGACATGATTTGTCACTATCGGAACAATGTTGAGAAAAATTGGTGCAAGATGACTGTTGTTTTCAGAAGAGTTCCTGTTGTGTCATTTTCCAAAGTATATCGAGCTTATTGCAAATCTGTTTGCAATGTTAAACATTGGGTTTAAAACTTCAAACATCCTTTTTGAAAAGTAACAGTCAACCTATACTCCAAGACATAATTATAAAATGAATTCAAATTCCTTCTAAAACTCCTAGCTATTGTTAAAATACAGTGAAATAATTCTAGGGGGAATTATGTTCATTGTCTCAACTCTTGCAGTCAGAAATCAAAAGCACTCTTTGACTACTGCTATGAGCTCATGGTGGCTTATAGCCCACCAAGTTTCAAAAGGTCAAACCACTGCATCCTGCTCTTTACCCAAAGAAGAACTTCAGCTAGATCACACACTGCAAACACATCAGTTGGCCACATGAACATTGCTTTTGATATGTACGGCATATGCTCAACTTAGGGTGAAACTTGGAAATGCTGCTTAAAGACACACCTCATTAGACCTTGCTGTTTCTCCAACATAGTGAATCCAATTTGTTTGCACTGCGGGCATAGATGAGTAAAAACCAAAAGGACTGCAGATGCTGTAAATCAGGAACAAAAACAGAAGTTGCTGAGAAAGCTCTGGCAGCATCTGTGAAGAAAAAAATCAGTGTTAACATTTCGGGTCCAGTGACCCTTCCTCAGAACTGTGGGCGTAGATGAGTGTTACCCAATCTTCCATACTGCGAATATTATGAAGAAATACTTCTTGTCAGACGTGGGTGGTGCTGGCAGGGATATAGTTTCATCTCTGGCCTGGTGGGACTTGTCTCTTATTCGCTTATGGAATGTGGCCCACATTGATGTTTGGGCCAGAATTTATTGCCCCTCCCCAGTTACCCTAGAGAAGGTGGTGGTGATCTGCCTTCTTGAACTGCTCCAGTCCATGTGCTATAGCTAGACCCACAGTGCCATTAGGGAGAGAATTCCAGGATTTTGTTCCAGCGACACTGAAGGAAGAGTGATATATTTCCAAGTCAAGATAGTGAGTGATTTTGGAAGGAAACTTGCAGCTGCTGGTATTCCCATGTATCTTATGACCATGTCCATCTTGGCGGAAATGGTTGTGGGTTTAGAAGGTGCTGTTTTGGTAAATTTCTGCAGTGCGAATTGTACACACTACTGTTACTGAGCATTGGTGGTGGAGGGAGTGGATGTTTATTCATAGTTCATAGAATCCCTACAGTGTGAAAACAGGCCCTTTGGCCCAACAAGTCCACACTGACCCTTGGAGCATCCCACCCAGACCCATCCCTCTATAACACACCTAATCTACACATCCCTGAACACCTCAGGCAATTTAGCTTAGCCAATCCACCTAACCAGCACAGCTTTGGACTGTGGAAGGAAACTGGAGCACCCGGAGGAACCCCATGCAGACACGGGGAGAATGTGCAAACTCCACATGGACAATCGAACCCGGGTCCCTGGCGCTGTGAGGCAACAGTGCTAACCACTTACCACCGTGCCGCCCCATATCTGCTTATGGATATGGTGTCAACCAAGCGGGCTGCTTTGTCCTGGATAGTGTCAAACTCCTTGAGCATTGTTGGTGCTGCACACATCCAGGCAGGTGGGGAGTATTCCATCACACTCCTGACTTGTGCCTTGTAGATGGTGGACAGGATTTGGGGAGTCAGGAGGTGAGGTACTCGCCGCAGTATTCCTAGCCTCTGAACTGCTCCTGTAGGTGCTATATTTATATGGCTAGTTCAGTTGAGTTTCTGGTCAATGGTAATCCTCACGATGTTGTTAGCGGAGGCTTTAGTGTTGGTACCGTCATTGAATGACAAGAGGTGGTGGTTAGATTGTCACTTACTGGAGATAGCTTTTGCCTGGCAGTTATGTGGCATAAATGTTACTTGCCATTTCTCAGCCCAAGCCTGGATGTTGTCCTGATCGTGTTGCATTTGGATATGGATTGCTTCAGTAACTGAGGAGTCAGAAATGGGGCTGAACAATAAGAAATCATCAGCAAACATCGCCACTTCTGACCTTATGATGAAGGGAAGGACAATGATGAAGCAGCTGAAGATGGTTGGGCCGAGGACACTACCCTGAGGAACTCCTGCAGAAAAGACGTATGCTGATAGTAGGCTCCGTAACATCTCACAATAAGCCATAATTTTTTTTATTCATGGGATATGCACGTAGCTGGTTAAATCAGAGTGTGTTGCTTATTCCTACTTGCCCTGGAGAACGTGACGCTGAAGAGCCTTCTTGAACTACTGCAGTCCATGGGGAGAGAGGTGGGAGGTGAAGTTGGTTGTGTGGTGTTGGAGGGGGGTGGTGGTGTGAGGTTGAGGGAGTAGACGATGGGTCACTGGACTCGAAGTGTTAACTTTGTTTCTCTCTCTATAGATGCTGCCAACCTGCTGATTTCCTCCTGCATTTTCTGTTTTTGTTTCAGATTTTCAGCATCCACAGCTCTTTGTTTTAGTTTATGTCCTGGCACAGCTTGCACTGACCTCTTCACGAATATCCCTCTAAAAATAATTCATTCCTTTGATGCTGGTAACTCACAGTGTGAAGAGGAACTGAGACCAAGGGTTAATGCCCAGTCAGCCTTTTGGAAGATCAGAGCAGGGCATGGGTGCCACCATTGTGACTATGAAGAAAAGATGTTGTTTCTTAACATGGGTAAGGAAAGAGGCAATCTGGGCTAGAAACCTCTTGCTGTTCAGAGGCTCAAGTAACATCAGAAACTGTTCAGTTCAACACACTAGTTAATTAGAAAAATTAAAATCTGTCCCACAATCTTTATCCTGGTTTTCAAACTTAGTTGTAAATAATTTTTTAAACTGGTTATGATTCTTTTATACAGTGAAAAAATTGTTCAGAAACATCCCCATAACTTGTGAAGAGATACTGAATCATTAAAGTATTATATCAATTAAAGAATTAAAAGGATTGGAGGGAAGAAAAAAGTTGGTATGCAATGTGACCTTAAAATAGCTCAGCACATAGTGTGCGCACAGACATGTTTTGAACAGTTTTTATTAGAATTCGTGCTGTGCTGATGAAGTTGTTTAAAACGATTACTTTGATAATACAGGCATATTACGTATTCTCAATCCACACTCCATGCTGCAATATTTCCACCTCTGAATTATTTCCCTTTTTTAGAGAGCTAACTAATGAAATGAACAAAATTACTAGCTGCAAGAAATTTTAAACAGGTTTATTTGCAAATACTTGATTCAGTTCAAATCAGGTCAGGTTGGGCTGTGATGTGCCTACCCATGTAATTGAATCTGTCGATCTTCCATTGCACTACTCTTAGGCAAAACCCTGTACTTAATTTGCATCACTTCCTGCCTGTAACTGTTTTTGATCTGTTTTGATGTTTTTTCTGTTTTCTTCTACATTTGCTTTTCACTCTGTGCTTCCTAATTTCTGTCTCCCTGTAAACTTATCACTTTCATCATCATCATCAAACAACAATCTGCATTTTCATGGCACCTTTAAAAAAATAAAATTGATTTAATTGTTATCAGGTTGCGCAGAGGGTTTCCCCCGGGAAGCCTAGCAAATTTTCTCACCACATCCTACCAAACTCACTTCAGTAACTATCTACCCCATTAATCTCACCCCTTTTATTCAATTCCTACCAAACCACCAACTAGCATTAGCCATCACCCCTGGCCCTCTTCTAACCTATCAACTGGTTCTAGCCTCATTCTATCATTCACAGTACCGGGAGCAACTCACCACTGCCAGGATATCCCACAATGGACTGGCATCTTTGGAACCGATGCCACCTTTAAAAGACCATTGTGCACCCAGACAAGCACAGTCAGTTCACAGCTGCCTTGCATTATTGCTGACATTTGGCCTTGACATGGCAGAGAAAGGAAACTCGGTGTTCCTGCTTTGTGGGCAGGGGCCTGCAGATCTTGCTGAATGGAATGATGCAGAGGCAGAATGTCCCCGTCCCCCAGGACCAGTGGTGGAAGCCACAACACTAGACTATGCCAGCCTGTTCCAAGGTTGTGTCTCAGCCATCTGGATGAATGTCCAACACTGTAGGAAGAGGCCAGTGACCTTCTCCACTTTGTCAGCCACCATCATCTCTCCAAAGCCTCACCCTCACTCTAACTCTGCTACTGCACCCATCTCCCACTAAGGCTCATGTTCTACCACTCTCACTTTTACCTGCAACGTCTTCCCTCACTCTCTGTCACTCACTCCAATTGTTAATACCCCTAACCCTGCATGCCTTCTGCACTGCCTACTCATTCACTCGGCACACCTCCAAACCTACTTCAACAGTACAGCCTTGCCATTCACTTTTGTCTCCCTGAATATCTGTCTCGCTTGCTCTGTCCAGGAGGAAATGTCCAGAGTAGGGCAAAAAGAGTCAAAATGGCTCCTCACCTTTTATGAGGAGAGCATTCTGATTCTGACTGCCCCAAGTGGCTGACTGACCACTTCCAATCCCCTGGACTGGGAGCATAGGTTCCCTTGACTTGCTGTGTCAGGAGCCATTGCCAGAGGCTATTTCCCTTGACTTAACTGGGGACTGCTGACTCATGACAAGCTTCCTGGCTTTGTGTCTGCAAGAAATGGCAAGGCAATACAGCAGCATTATGAGTCAGGTATCCCTGACAACAGGGCGAGGAAATGGATGCTGTGAGGAGCCAGGTCGGCTCAGAGTGAGTCAGTGCTATGAGAACAAATGAAGAGCACGGAGATACAGCCTGGTGCAGTCCACAAGCTGGGTGTGTGCCCCTGAGCGCACAGTGTCCTTACTGCAGCATCGCAATGGGGACTGCCAGCACACTCCAAGATACAGCATTGAAAACCAGAATCTTCTATGTGAATCGGAGATATGCCAGGAGGGTTCTTGGAGGGTGATACATTCCAGGTGCCTGTGTCAGTGGACATGAAGTGTGCATGGCCAATGCCCATGAAGTGTGCCCTTGTTGGTGCCTGGTGTTTGGAGCAAGTTGGCGAGCTGAAGATGTTAGGTATCTGCTCTGAATTCCACATTGAGAATTCTCAGCATCCAGTTTTCTCATGGCATCTGAAACAATAGAAACCTGAATATTAATGAGGTTAAGGTCTTGAACAGACAATAATCCTCATTAATAAGTAATTTGCCCATGCCTAGTGAGAATCTTGCGTCAATACCCAGAGCTTAATGAACAGACGCATCAAGTTGTTCCTGATGTCAAGAAAGACCTCAATAGACTTTTTGCACAGTTCTGCCGCATTTCTTAAATAGCCTTTGTCATTCAGGCCCCTGTAGGTTCCATGCAATGGAGTGCTTTCAAATGCAATTTGTCTCTGAATTTTGTAAGGAGAGACCAGAACATGTGGAAAGAGCTCAATTTGAAGAAGGATCTTAAAGAAGGAATGCAAAGTCGAGAAATGCAGAGTGTAGTGGTGTACTCCATAACTTGACACCTGGGCAACTGAAGGCACAGCCAGAACTAGCAGAACAAGTAACACCAGTGCTGCATAAGATGATGAATTTGAAGAGTGCAGATGTCTCAAATAGTTGTGGAGCTGGTAGAGGCTCCAGAGATAAGATGGCATTTGAAAACAGGGATGAAAATTTTACAATTAGGACCTTTGACCCATAAGGAATGTGGATGAAATGACAAATGCATCGAACACTATGAAAACTAGTAGAGTGTTCCTTTCCAATTCCAGCACTATCAGGAAGAAAGATCTGGAGCAACATTCCATTAAGGGTTGAGGCTGTTCCTTAAATTTATAGGAGTCGTAATAGAACATTCCAGTGTCAGGCAGTCAATGCAATGCTCTTGTCCCTCTGACCTTCAGCAATGTGAAAGGATCTCTAATTTATTCAGGAGACAGACAGGCATCTGAGTGTTTCAGTGGGAAGCACAGTTAGACAGAGGGTAAGCTGGTGTTAGGAGGTACATAGATGTATATTCATACATTGACTATTCAATAGCATTGCCCTTTTCCAAGTTAACATGCCCTAATCTCTCAAAACCAACTCTGCTGGGCAGGACATGCCATTCCTAGGCCTGACACCAGAATTCTGAAACAACTGTTTTGGTCAGAACTTATTCATGGGAGGATTTGCAGCATGTCTTCAAGATTTCTTGTAGATTATTTTAAACCCAAATTTTAGGGCTTTTTGAGACAAACCTGAACACAGCTTTTGTGTAAACATTAACTACTTTTACATAAAATTTCAGCAGGAAAACAGGCCATTCTGCCCTGCTTAATCTTTGCCAATGATGATGACCTACCCAAGCCTATTCCTTCCTACCTAATTTAACTTTATCAAGATATCTGTCTTTTCTTTCCTCCATCATGCATTTGCCTAGTATCCTCTTAATGCTGTCCATTCATTTTAATTACTCCTGGGAAGATCCACATGAGTCTGCTCTCTTACTTCTATAGATTTTATAAAAATACTGTTTGGATAAAAATCAAAAGGTAAACTGAAGCATGTGTAAATAAAGTTCACAAAGGTGGTCATGACCAAGATCAACATCCCACCTCCCATAGACAACCAGGCCCTGCAATGCTGTCCTGCATATACCCCGAACAGATTACCTTGAGATTACCCTGTCACTGTCCTTGATCCCATCTCTACAAACCTGTCTGTTTCCACGCCCCCCCACCCTAACTCCTCCACCTCTTTAGGTAGTGATGCCTCTACAAACCCCCAACACTCACGCACCCTGCTGAACAATCGTTGGACTGAGTCCCAGGCCTCTGACCAACTTTGCTGAGCAACCCTAGACATGACTGACCAGACATGCTGTGTATGTACAAAAGAGTACCTTAATAAAGCATTACTGATAGCTTTTGGCTCTACCTGAAGCACCAGTGCACTAACAGACACAGAATGGCAGAGCAAGGCAGGAATGCTTTGAGAATGCAGCTAGATGCTAAGTGAGCAAGCGCTACCAAAGTGAGTGAACAGCCCTGAGTTGCAGCCTGCTCCAATCTGTGAGCCAAGTGTCAGTTCACCTGCACAATGTGTACCTGCTGCAGCTTTTCAGTAATAGCTGCCAGTGCAGAGATGTGCCATGTTGATTGTGAAAGATTGGCAATCATTGGATGCCAATGTCCATGAGTAGTCTGGTACCCATGCCTCATGCCCTGAGATGCTGTTTGGTGCTGAGCAACATGGAGGCCATTCATGCTGAGCTGAAATCACCAGGTACCTGCTCTGACTTCCATGTAAAGAATTCTTAATATCTAGTTTGTTTGGAGCCTCTGGTGAAATAGGAAGTTGAGTATTAATCATGTGAGTTGTGGTGTTAATAAGGCATTTAGCAAGCTAGCATCTCCCTTTCACTGGCAGCTCATTGCTGTCAAGCAAGAAACTCATTGTGCTGCATTGAAGTTAGAGTGAGACACTCCTATTGCCAAGATAGGCGTCACTAAACTTCTCATTCAATTCTGTCACAAATCTTGCAATAGCCCACATGACACAGACTCTATAAGACTTTGGCTACTGTGTTTTTTTTGACGTACTTGAACATTCAAACAGGGGAGTTTCTCTAGTACCGAGGTACTGAGAAAGAAGGAAATGGTGAGGATGTATGAGTAATTGAGGATGTGTATTGGGATCAGTGCCTTGATGTAGCTGGGCTCCCATTATGTTATGTTCTTGGAGTTATTGTCTCTTCCACCTCCCTCCAGTTGGTCTGCACAATCTCTTCCAGAGTCATCTGCCTTCACTGTCCTTCGGCAGACACTCCTGTCTCACATCTATCTGCAGATATACCTTGACAAACCTGGGGCACTTTCTGGCAGATGATTCACACGAGACTGCTGCTTCTTTTGCCATTTGTTGAAAAAATATCCCACCACTTTATCAGCTGTTGGTAAAAGTGAGATTTTTCCTTGCTTCATTTCAGTTGCTAGACTATTTAGTTTGCACTTCTTACAATTCATTTGTACTTTTTAGAAAACTGACTCCTTTGTTGACTAAAGGGCTCAAGACCAGAAGTCAGACAGTAAGGAGAGAGAGAAATCTGAATACAAGGTTACGCCAATCTCTAAAATGTTTCCAGTTAGAGTCAAAACTCACACAGTAAAGTAGAAAATAAACCAAAGCTGGTAAATAGACAGCAACTTGTGGTCTGGTTTACATCAGTTGAGGAGTTAGAATGCATCTGTTCAATGGCCAATAGCAGACAGACAGAAATAATTTCAGAAATAATCTTGTGACTGTTATTCCTATCAAGAAGAGAATGAACAGCCCAACACTGCACAGAGGAAGACCGAACATAACCTCTCATGATTTATTAATACAGCTCCTTTTGAATGTAAGAGATTGTTTGATGAGCTTCACATCACCAAGTTTATTTTTAGCAGTGACATGGGTTGAAAAATGCAGATTTAGAGGGGAATTATATTTTAAATCAGATTTTTGACTTAATCCTAAATATTATGAACACTTTGTGCTCACATTTATGTTTTGAAATTTTCAAACTATTTATGGTCAAAGGCAGCTGAAGAACAAACAAACAGCTTGTCAAACATTTTCCTGCATTAAGGTCACAAGATTATCCTTCAGTAACATGAGGAATTGCAATGGGCAGGATTTTACATTCCTGATATTACTGGAGCAAATTGAGGTCATTTTCAAAGGAACATTGCAGGAATAGTTTTATAGTGCGTAATACTGGATTAAGGAAAGCACAGACATATCAGCAGGTGCTTTATAGATATCTCCCTCACCAATATGTGTGAAGCAATGCATGGGAACAGATCCTATCTTAATACATCAAACTATATCACTGGAAATGCAAATGGCAGAAATGTGATGGCTCGCAGGCTAAATAAAATTGTGTTGTTCAAACCTCGGTTGTTCAAATCTGGGAGATCCAACATTCTTCATTCTTGGTAATTTCAACCAAGCAGCTGTGCAATACTGTAATTCATCTCAGTACTCCCAAGAGTTTTCTTTTTAATTCACTCATGGGATGTGGACATCACTGACAAAGCCAGTATTTAGTTGCTCTGGAGAAGATGGTGGTGAGCTGCCTTCTTGAACTGATGCAGTCTTTGCATCTAGGGACACCCACGGTGCAGTTAGAATGGGAGCTCCAGGATTTTGACCCTGCAACAGTGAAAGATCAGTGATACAGCTCCAAGTCAGGTTGATATGTGGCTTGGAGGGGAACACACAGAGGACGGTGGCCCAGCTCAGGCCTTTGCTTTTGAACAGTATCCAGTGGTACAGAGACTGCCAGTAAGCACACGCAAGCAGATCGCTGTATCAGGACAGGATCGGACTCCAGTGCATTTTTAATAAAAAACTTCAATTCATTCTTGAAGGTACACTGCCCTGAAAGAATGAAAATTGCAAACTCATCAGATGAGTTGGTGGCCTCCAATTTTAGCCCTACCAGAATCTGCAGTGTCAATAGTATTTTTTCTACAGGAAGTGGAAGTATTTCTTGCGCTCGTCAATCCTACAGAGCTAGAACATTGGGTTTCTAACTGCCTCCCAAACCCCATGAAATATTCTTTCAGTCATAGTGGTCAATGTTTGGAGATCAAGGCCAATTTCAACAGACACAACCCTGTGAGGGAGGAGGGTGCTGCTATTCGTCTGGAGTTTGATGTGCATCATCTCACATCAGGTGGCTTCCAATGTTATGCTGAGTCACACTTTGAGGAGGTGTTACAATGGAAGTGGGAAATCCTGAAGAAACTGGGATCTAATAAACACTGAAGTAAGGTCACATTAAGGACTTTCCACTGGTTTCATGGTTTTAGCAGTTCTGAAACAAATTCTCCATCAATAAGCCATTGCACAACAAAGCAACATTGTAAGAGAAAAACGTAACTACTTTGAAGTTGGAAATGGTGATCAAAGACAAGACCATTGTTGTTCATATTCCATGTTGGTAGTTTCAACTTCGGAATATAAAACATCCTTTGTAAGTCTGCACTTGGCACCAAATTAGAGGATTATTAATATTGAGATGGAGACAACTATTACAAGAACACATTAATAGTTTGCAAAGTGAACATATCATTGCCAAATGAATTTCACCCAGTAAACGTGAGATATTTTATATTGGTAAGGAAGATAAAGAGGTCACAAATGACTCAAAAATATGAAATTAAATGAGGCAGAAAAGGGACCTATAAATGCAAATATACAGGTCATTAAAAGAAATAAGACATTAAAAAGGAGCAAACCACATCCTAAACTTTATTTCCACAATGATAGAATTGCAAATAGGAGAAGTTATGCTAAATTGGTATTGAACATTGGTTAGACCACACAGATTCTTGTGTGCAGTTCAGTTCAACATAAAGTTCTGTTCAAAGGACACAAAGGCATAGGTGATTGTGTAAAAAAAAGACTTACAAAGTTTATATGAGAAATGCAATGTTATGCCTTTGCAGATTTACAGGCTAAGTCTGTTTTCAATCGAACAAGAAGGCTGAAGGCAACCTAATTGAGGTCTTTAAAATTATGAAAGGTTTGCACAGAATGGACGTGGAGAGATTGTTACTACATGGGGAAGAGCAAAATTAGAAGTTGTTAATATAAAATAAGGAATTCAGAAGAAATCTCTTTACTCATGAGAGAGGTGGAACTCGCAGGCCACAGACAGTAGTTGAGTTAAATGGGTATAAATGCATTTAATGGGAAGTTAGACCAGTACAAGCGGAATTGGGGAATAGTAGGTTGCTGATAGATTCAGATGAATAAGGATCGGAGGATACTCAATTGAAGCTTAAATATCATGGACCACTTGTGCCTCTTTCTGTGCTGTATATTCTATGTAATTGTACCTTTTAAATGGGAAACAAAGAGACAAATTGGTGGATATTCCTGATATTTTTAATAAAATTGCTTATTGATCATTGATAATCAGAATAGCGTCATAATATTTCTTTGAACAAAATTAAAACTTTTGTGGCTCCCAAGTTGATCTTTTTTTTCAATGATGACCTATTGGAACGCCTCTGATACTTATTTGAATGCCTAACAGAACAACAGACACTGGAATCCGAGAAAATATCTCTACTGCAGGAACTGGCCGACTGCACTTCAAGAGCAAATTTATTTTAAGAAAATATGGCTCACAAGCAGAATTCCCTGAAATTATGGGAGTGCATCAAGTGAACAGTGTTTACTTTAGTTTGGCTGTTTTGAATGATGCCTCAGGCCTTAATACAGACATTGGCGGCATTCCACAAATTTGTTTTCACAAATTAATGACTGGAAAAGAATTACTGTGACAAGAGAGGAATTTCAAGTACAAGAAGAGAGCTCACGTCCAGTGAAGAGAAATGAAAGTGGTCAGTTCAATGTAAATGCAAAGCTGCTTTCCTCAAGTTTAATTTTATTCCAAGTATCAAACACAGGCTTTCTCAATGTGCAAGCTGTAGGTATGTGTAGACATGTTATTTGACTTCTTAGAACTTCCTGCTTTTTGCAAAAGAGGAATAGGAAACATTAATTGGATTTTAGTAATTCTATAGTATGTAACGATCAGAAGAAGAATCAGGTAAAGTTTGATTTTCATACATTTTGGCTAGTGTTCTTTTCTGAGTATTGGTATGTGACCTACTTTACAGCTTTAGTTAATGAAAAAATTTGCTCAATTTTATTAATAACATTTGTATTAATAACATACTGTATGGCATTTCTACAAAGGACATTTAAACAAGGAAAGACTATTTAGTCCAATGCTTCAGTTCTTTCCACAAAATATGTGTTTTCCCACAGAAATTTAGTGCAGCCATTGCAATATCCAACCAAAACCCTCAGCAAACCTCACATGCAGCTCTGAAAAAAAAACTCTTCCCAATCCCTCAAGGTAATGACGCCATGAAATGTTAGGGAATTCAAGCTTATGATCTGATTCAAGTGTGACCAATTGCATTCCACATGATTCATTGACAGTCCCTACAGCACAGGAATTATTGACTTTCTGGAGTTTTTAAATAAGCAGCTTCATCAATTTCCAACCTACAAACAAAATTGTGCCTCCTCCCCACCTGCATTACCATTTCCTCTCTTTGTGTATCACTTTTCTCTTGAATATGTTGGGTCTTTGCTGTACAAATATTCCATGGATACTGGTTGTTATCTTGGACCTCACCCAAGTTCCCATTGTCTACCTTGTAAGCTGGCAATTCAGTCATGGGAATGAGCACCTAGGAGTGTATCAGAATACCATGGTAACAAAGGCATGGATGAAATTTTCAGCAACAGTTGACTGAACCAGGTGACCTTACACCAGTTGAAGTAAGTGATCCTGGTGATGACGATACAGGACAGGAAGATCATCACAGTCAGCCCTTCTGCAACATCCTCACATCTTCCCAAAAGTGTTTGACTGATATAGAACCAGTTTTTTCTCCCAGGAGACCACCTCACAGATCTGCCACTCACTGTGAGCTAACAACTCAACAAAGACAGCAGTCAATTACAAATAGTTGTAGTAAAAGATTTGTCTGGTGAAACAGCCATAAAACTCTTGTGTCATCAATCTCAAAAAAATCTTAATTTTGTAGCAATAAATATGTGAGAATAAATCCTCTGAAATAGCAATGGTAAGTGATCATATTTTAATGTAAAGTTTCCATATATTAAGCAACATAAGGAAAATGACAATGAAAACTCTCACCAGTTTGAATTGTTATTATTGTATAGCATACCAATAGTGTTTGCAGAAAAGATGTTAAATTCTAGGAATGAAAGAAGATTTAAATAATTGAAAAAAAATGACATTGTTAAGAGAGGTAGGTACGAAATATACATTGCATGGACGCTCATGGAAAACATTGCTATACATACAATACCTACATGGAATCTCACGCACAGAAAAGGGCCATTGTCTGCTCATTCCCATATCCTTCCATTTCCATCACATATATTTCTGCAGGCCTGTGTTACTGGTCCTGTATTAGGTTTGCCTTTGTCCAGGATTTACCATGTTGTTCCTGCTGTGGCTGTACAGTACCAAGGAGGAGTCAATGATGGCCCCTCTGGGCCTCCAAAAGAATTGGGTTGCTGCCTCCTCAAACTATTTTCTCCTCCACATTCACATTTGCCTCACAAATCTAACCATTCATCTCTGGGGTCATGGATATTGACCTGGAGCCAATGGGATACCTGCTGTAGGGGCTTTTGATTCAGAATTGGCCCTCAAATTAGACCAAAAAACCCATCTGTCAGTCATCAGAAAGCCAGGGCCATCTTCCTCCGGGCTAGTCAACCAGTAGTAAAATTCTCTCCACACAACTCCTATTAGCTTGGTCTCCTGAATGACATTATCAACAATTCAAAATTTGAGAAAAAAGATTACAAAGAAACATTGAGATGTTTTGTATAGAAGTCTGATTATGTTATGCACAGACACTTTTCATTTTTATATATACATGTTATCACAATGATACAAACTAGGGACTATCGATTTTTGAATCCCATTGTCCATTTTAATATTTTGGACTTTCATGGACAGAAATGATTTTAAAATGGGGCCAGAAACTATGACCTAAATTGGCCACAAGCATCAACAGAATGGCCAAGTTTCATGAAACCAATGTAAATGAAACAAAAAACAGCCCGAACTGTAATTTCTGAAGTAGGGTCCCGACTCAAGACGTCAACTTTCCTGCTCCTCTGATACTGCCTGGTCTGCTATGTTCCTCCAGCTCCACGCTGTATTGTCTCTGAACTGCAATTAAATGTTTTACCCCCCCAAATCATTAAAACTAGCTAGGCACCCTGTTAATTTTTGTCACTCCACAACACAACTGGAGATCAATCTTTCATCGAATATCTCTTTGTCCTCTGTAACTTGACTTCAAAACCAAGCCACTTTGCTATCTTCAAATGTCTCCCAAAAATCTAACTCCTCAAGCATCATTTTGGCCTCTCAGCTATTTCCCCAACCCTCATGTGTCCTGTGCTGCCTCTTTTGATGCACATGTGTGGAGTGCTATATTTTCCACTTTCATTGTCATCAAATAAATAGAAATTCAGTCAGTCTTCCCACAAGATTAAGCCAGCGATTGAATGAATAATGAAAACGTTTGCAGTGAATGGCACCACTTAAACCAACAGATTGGGAAAGTTAGATGATAAATCATTGGGAATCGAGCCAGATTGAAATACCCACTCCCAGCCATAATGTAGGTACAAATTATCAAATATTTCACAGACAGTTGAGAAGTGTGTTCCTTTTTCAAGAAAGGACATCATCTTATGCTATAATGCAAAGCAAGTCAATTAAAACAAATCAGCTACACACTATGTGGTCCTGCATCACAGAGAAGGAAGTTGGATACATAAAGCATTGGATTCTTTGGCACAATCAGAGTCATCAAAGATCCAATACACTCATCCAAACATATTTCAAATAGTTTCTCCAGCATTTCACTGAAAGGCAGATAGAAATTGTGGAATGCACTAAATTTATTACTTTGAACTAAATCTCATTTCATTCCACAACAAGATTGAGAACTCTTTTTATTATAATAAATAAAAACATAAAACACCAGAAATACTGAAAAATCCAGTCAGCATAAACAGAGGGAGAAATTGAACTAATGTTTTAGGTCAACAGAACAAAAGAGCAGAAAGAGAGGTGTTAGGATGGGGTGAACAGCAAGAATGATATAATTATTAATGGGTAATAGCCCTACCACAAATCTTTAACATCATTTGTTTTCAACAGCTTTCGTCTGTATTCAGAAACAATCATTTAGGCATCACTTGAATTCAAATGCAATCATTCAGCTATCATTTGATTCAAGTATCATCACATAACTATAATTTGAGATCGCAGGTAGTTATTAACTGGCATCATTATCATTGATTAGCACCAAATGAAATATCCCGACACTCGAAACCTTGTGGTTAGCATCATTTAATTCCCTTCAATGCTCAGAAACTGACCACAAATAATCATGTGAGGAACTCAGCAATCACAAGACAAAATATGAATAATTTCCATACATCAGTTGACATCGACAATATTGTGCTAGGTTGTTTTCATAGTTTCAACTGATATGATATGTTATGACTATTTAACATGCAATACACAGGTTATATACTAGAAGTACCAATACCTCTGCCTTTCTTTTCACTTCCAGTTCCTGTATATGGGTATTCATGAGGACCTAATTAAATCTTTAGGAGCCTCATTCCTTCAGTGATACTACCACTTTTACCTTCCAGCAACGTAAATTGATCCAGCTGATCTTCCTGTAAGATTAATTCTCAATGAAACAAGATTAAAATCCATGTAGAAAATTAACAGAGTATTATAGGAAATATAAACCTATCTTATCGAACAGCTTACTGGCTATAACCTTAGTCCTAAAATGAAATGTCCACCCTGTTGGATTCAGTTTCTCCTAATTTCCTGTGCCAAGATTGATCTCCCATGAATAGAGTTCTTCTTGATCACCAACCTGCAATGGCCCCTCCCCATCCTTCACGCCACCTACAACTCCCAATTGTCCCCTGATCTCTCTTTCCCCCATCTCCCTTTCTCCAAGGGTCTTTCCATCAAATTCTTCCTAAACTCATCATCAGATTTTCCCCAAAACATTGGTCAAAGTGACAGAGAGGGGTCTTACTTGCTATAAATTTCCTTGTTGTGTTGTTGATGTTTGTTAACTTAATACTTTCAAGACTTTCCTTTTGATGCTTTTGAGAACTTTCTTTTGATGCCTTGGAAAACATCCATTTGAAATCCTGACTTAAGAAACAATGACAAATAACGAACTGAGAAATTGGTTAAGGATACGACTATCTCTCCATTGAAGATGGAATCAAACTAAATACTGTTGAAATGATCAAAAGTGGTGACAAAATATGATGCAAAAAATCTTTAATGTCACAGCACACTAAAATTTGTAGTTTTTACTAATTAAGATGATGCCTTTCAATGTTACTAACCTGTTTTAAGTTCTATAATTGCACCCAGTTGTAAGAAGTGAGCAACTTGGATGAATGTGTCTGTGAAGCAATTGCATTATTTAAGTTATGAAAGCAATGTGGCTGATGCGCATGTGTATCCCAAGACACATGGACATGTGGAAGGTTTTCTGCTGCTATTTTTTGAAGTGTGGAAAATGTTTACATTCCTTACTATTTTTGGCACAGTGCTAAAGTCTGCTGCACAGAGTTCTATTTTTTCCTCTTTAACAAGTTCCATAGTTCTAATTATTTGCGTAATAATCTTGAAGTTGATAACAGAGTTGAGTTTCTATATGTATGTCTGTGGTAAAATTACATCCTAATTTTAAATTGTCACATTCTGTGCTGGACAAAGGCTCATTTGTGATAGTCACATGACTGTTTAATCAGACAAATGTCAGCATTGACAACACATTCAGATAAGGAAAAAAAAAATTCCAAATATTTACAGGCCCTGTAAATATGTCCAAGCTAAGCAATGCTAAAAGCAAATGCAGATGGGGAAGCTCACAAGTCCCAACCCTAAAGCTCAATTGGCTAAGCCAGCAGGTATCCAGAGAAACCTTCAGTTTGAATCCATTCCTTGGTCTTGGCTGATTTCATCTCGATGCCTGTACATTAAGGATTGGAAAACATGGCATATTCCTGATTGCCATCCAAAGGGCACTTGTTAGAAGTGTATGTGCATGAAGGTCAAATAGGAGCGGTACTGAGCTCCAAGCTGAAATGCCTCCAGTATTTATTCTCGCACATGGATAATAGACAGTTGGGTAAGATAATGGAAATTGCGCACAAATTCATACGTCAGTAGGGAGTCAGTGCCCTCAGAGGAGAATATTGGTATGTTTAAAATTACTTCATAAAGTAAGGCTCAGGCATTTGATAAATGCAATCTTAGCTATGATTATACTTTTAATGAACAATATTTGGAATGCAGGCAAGATTGGAATTATTTCTAATCTCTGATCATCCTTGAGAAGATAAACATTTAGGTAAGTAAATGAACAGGAAATATTTGGAGGGATACAGACCAGGTGCAGGCAGGCGGGACTAGTTTAGTTTGGAATTATGGTTGGTGTGGACTGGTTGGAGCGAAGGGTCTGTTTCCATGCTGTAGGACTCTATGATTCTATGACTGAACGTGGGTTGATCTTGCTGAACTGCTACAGTGGTGTGGCGGAGGTGTTGTCAAAACATGATTTTCAAATTTGCAAGTTTCCTCCAGATGAAACAAGTGCAGTCTTATAAAAGAACAAATTGTTGAGATTACAGTAAAAGTCCACAACTGTGATTAAACCAAAAGATGGTGTGGGATGAAACAATAAATTAATCTGGTTATGTGACAACTGAATGGATGTCACAGACTGCGGTATTGCAATAGAAGAGAAAGTCTATGACTTTTCTGAATGTTATAATTTTTCAGTGTTACACATTTATTCAATGCCATGTTGAGTATCACTTGGTAATGCATGCTTTTCTGTTTATATTACAGCAAATTAGACATGTAGGAACAAGGCCTAGAACTAATCCATCACACTGACTACCTTAAGACAACAGGTATCCCACAGTGTGATACAACACTTGAAGTAGTTTCCAAATGAAAGCGAGTAGTTCCTAACTATTGTGCTGGTAGAGCTGGGAAATTTTTCATATGCTTCCTTGTGAGAGGGATCTAAAACATAGAATTGTGATCAGGAATCGTGCTGAGTAAAATGTGGGCTGACCACAATCATATGTCTAGGCTGTCATTATACATTAGCATGATGCTGAGGTCAGAATTGTTGGATTTCCCTGCAGCTCTTAAAAGCACACACAGTGACTTGGCGCACATCAGATGAATTCTGAATTTCTGAGTAAAATGTTAACTGCTCCCTCGTATGACATATCTGCTCGGAAAAATGTCAGTTCTATATATATCTGCAGTAACTAGGGGCATATTTTGCTCAGTAAATACTTCAGAAAGAAGCAACCAAAAATGGCAACAATGGGCCAGTCATTACCATGGTGCATAATACCTCAGATGGGCACACCAGAGTTTAAAATTGCAAAAAACCTTTACACATAAAATTACAAGTCTCAATTTGACACTCCCCAAGGGAGTAGTCAAGGTTAAAATTAGCCTGCGACAACTTACTGACTTGAGGTCATTCAATCTAGTCCTATCTGCTATCATTTAACTACACGGATTGGTTTTAAACGACTATGAACATCTCAGAAACTTTCTTTCCAACTAGAGTCGGACTATCCTCTTTAACTTTCTCTGTTCCAATAGATTAAGTTTCTATTTTCTTGGCAAAACATGTTATAATGACCAGAATTCCTGTAGCAAATTCAATAGAATTATCTGAGATAGTAGGAACTGCAGATGCTGGAGAATCCGAGACAACAAGGTGCAGGGCTGGATGAACACAGCAGGCCAAGCAGCATCATAGGAGCAGAGAGGCTGACGTTTCTGATGAAGGGTCTAGGCCCGAAACGTCAGCCTCTCTGCTCCTATGATGCTGCTTGGCCTGCTGTGTTCATCCAGCCCTGCACCTTGTTGTCAATAGAATTATCTGACTGTTTGCCATGACCTCAGCAGGAAATGTTTATGTCATTTCCCAGAAGTCATTGTGGCTACTCAGGAGAACAGTCACAGAAATTCTGTTCCTTAATGTGGTGACTTGGATCACTTCCATTTTTCAAATATCCTTCCTCCAGTGGCAGTGCCAGGGCTGCAAGCAAACCTCTAGCCGCGTATTGGCCAATATCTTGTACAAATTCAAATCACTTTTGTTTAATCCTTCTTGGGATTTGCTGGCATTGCTGGCAAGGCAAGCAATTGTTGCCCATCCCTAATTCCCATTCAAGGATGACCAGGGATTAGAAATAATTCTAATCTTGCCTGCATTGAGTGAGTTAATGGGCTATTTCTCGAGGTCAATCATCACGTTCTGGTGGGACCAGGATTGATTTAAAACATGTACGCTTGTTCTAAAGTGAGGTAATAAAATCATTGAATGCTTACTGCATGGAAGGAGGCCATTTGGCCCATCGTGTCTGATCTGGCTGTCTGACTGAGCAATTCACCTTGTGCCAGTCACCTGAGTGCACCTGGACCTCCTTTGTTTTCAGATAATTATCTAAATCCCACTTGAATGCCTCAATCAACCTGCATCCACCACAGTCTCAGGCAGTGTATTCCAGATCCTAAACACTCACTGCCAAACAAAATCTTTCCCCATGACACCATTTCCTCTTTTGTCAGTTGTTGTCTGCCTCTCAATTCTTCTGCCAAAGGCAAAAGACCTGGTTATTCAACACATGTTTGATTAAAGATATATTCATGCTTTCAGATTACATTTGTTAGAAGGGAATAAATGAAAGACAATGAAATGGAATTTTCTTCAGTCTTCTTTTGCTTCACTTCAACAAAAAAATTTAGTTGTGCGCATAAGCAGGGTTTCTGTGTACTCCGTGTTGGTGGAGCAGGAGCAAGTTCACCCCAATGTGTTCTAATAACTTTTACAATTTATTTTGGCCAGCTGCAGTTTCAGTTCATCTTGTGGACAGTATTAAACTGGAAGTCTGGCTTGTGCAGCAGATTTGACCTGGACTAGGAAAAGAGAGATGCGAGCAGTGCCAATTGCACAAAGCCCTTGAGTTCTGACTGGAAGCGCCCATCCCATAAAATAACCTGGTGCATTACAAACAAAAATAAAACAATTTTGTATATGAACATTACCAAGGCTGATTATATGTAACAACAGCAAGAATATGCACTAAAACCCAAATATAATCCATTTAATTTTGCAGATAGAAGCTGCTTTCGGAAAACAAATTTGGTCCAGTTTGTTCACTTTACTGGGGCAGCACAGTGGCTCGGTGGTTAGCACTGCTGCCTCACAGCACTCGGAACCTGGGTTCAATTCCACTCTTGGGTGAATGTCTGTGTGGAGTTTCCATGTTATTCCCATGTCTGCCTCTGCTTCTTCCCACAGTCCGAAGATGCGCAGGCTAGGTGGACTGGCATGCAAAATATGGGGTTACGTGGTAGGGTAGGGGTGTGGGTCTGGGTGGGATGCCTTTCAGAGGGTTGGTGTGCATTTGATAGGGTTGGCCTTCTTCCACACTGTAAGGATTCTATTCCAGTTCAGATTCCAAGCTATGTGGAGGCACAAAGTGTACCTGTGGTGTGGCAATTCTCTACTAGCACAAAATAATGTTTACAACACAGAGATAATTCATGATCAGGATGGAATGCAATTTATGTTTCCTGAAGATGAAGACACTGAAACTGCTTCTTTACCACAATTCAAACATTGCAATTGGAAAATCAAAAGATAGGTGTTCTGTTTACACTATGGGCAGACCAAAATATTGCTGTTGAAATGCATCTTTCTGTCATTGTTAAAAAACAATTATATTTTTAATAGCAGAGGCTAATTTCAGGAAAATTCATTCTCGTAGGCATGACCTTTGATCTTCACCCACGAGTAATGACCAGTGAGCTGTGTTATTGGCATACTGAACTGGTTCATAACTTGACCATGTTGAGAAATATTTAAACATTTTCTGTACAAATAAAATCAGGCAACCAGTCTAGTGAATTGGCAACCAATAAATCAGGCATTTGTGGCCTTTATCTTTAAAAACATGTTTTTATGTCAGCTTTGTCTGATTACACCCTCTACGAAGTTCATTTTTTACTTTAAATGTTATATAAATGTATATATTAACTATTATTGTTATGGGATAATCCTAGATTCATGGTCTCCCTTTTCCTCAATGCGTGAGTTAATAAATTATGGACTAAAATCTGTCACCAGAAAAGCTCAAAAACTGACTTGGAAATATATCACCGTTCCTTCCCTGTTGCTGAGTCAAAACTCTGGAATTCCCTCCCTGCTGTCTTTGTGAGTCAACCCACTGCAGGTGGTCTGCAGTGGTTCAAGAAAGCAGTTCACCACCACCTTCTCAAGGGCAACTAAGAACAGGCAATAAATGCTGGCCCAGGCAGCGATGCCCACATCCCACAAATGAATTTTAAAAAAGACAGCAATGGGTCATACCATGAAAAGCCTTTAAGTAGTCCACACCAGAGCAAAATAATCACACTCCTGCCTTTCTCTTTTAGGCAGTAAAGTGGCAAAGGTCACTGTCATGACTTGAGACAAACAGTATTATGACACCAGCTTGGAGATATTCTGTGACCCTTGCAATATTGTTACAAACAGTGACTTTATATGAAGGTCTTCTTTGTGAGATCCTGGGCCAAGAGTTCCAGGGGAACTAAAGCCTCCTAAGTTGTTCTGTTTGGCATCTGCTGAGAGGTTTATTTGAAAACACGTGCTTTTGGAGTCTTACTCCTTCTTCAGGTGTTAGTGAGAGAGGTAGTATCGACACAGAATTTATAAGTAAAAAATCAAAGGGTCACACCACTGATGATGATGTATTAAACAAACCTAAGATGCTGTTAAATCTTCAATCAGTTAGAAGGTTTTAATTAGTTAATATGTATGTGTAAATCCCCGAATTCCTTTGAAGTCACTGTCCTGAATGAACTAAAGGTTTTATCAATGTAAAGAAGAGGTGTCATTTTAGGTCAGACAATGCATGTTAGGTGTGAGGTCATATTTAGAATCTGTTTGTGTTTTGGTTTGGGATTAGACTGGTTTTATTTCTACAAATATGAATCAATGAATGAATGAACGAACGAATGAACGAACAAGTGAATAAATAAAGTGAGTGAGCAAGTAGAAGTAAAACCAGTCTGAAGAAGGTTTCTGAAGAAGGGTCTAGGCCCGAAACGTCAGCTTTCCTGCTCCTCTGATGCTGCTTGGCCTGCTGTGTTCATCCAGCTCTACACCGTGTTACCTCATCTTACATTCATCAGGATAGATGCAAGAATGTCAAATTTGAAAGGGAGCAACAATGTATATAGCATGAAACAATTCTGGATGTTGTCTGACTGCACCACATTCATCGCACCACACAGTTAAATATAGAAAAACACATTTCCTATATAACATTGGCGATGTTAGTTCTTAATATTTCATTTTAAATTACATTTGCTTTTGGTTTGCTTGTTCTAAAAATTGTTACGTAACTACATCTTCCCATATATTTTAAATCAAATTTCTTAGCAATAGTGATCATTTATCACTTATTTCACTTTCATTATAGAAATGTTAGAAATGTTTAATACTGCAAGTCTTATCTCCTAATGAATTTAGCATTAAAATGTAGAAAGCTGTCCTTTTCACTTATATTTCATCTTTTTCATCTAGAATGTGTTCTACATTGTCAATAATTGTGTTAAAGATCAATAATAGTTTACCCTTTATGCCTTTGTTGGTGACCCATATTGAATCATCAATGTGTGGTAGAATTGGCAGCCCTTCAGATTGGCCACTAGGTGGAGTAATATGGTAATATCACCAGACTAGGAATCTAGGAGACTAGGAGACCTGGGTTTGTGTTCTGGGGTAACAAGGTGTAGAGCTGGATGAACACAGCAGGCCAAGCAGCATAGAGACACAGATTACAATTACACCAGGTGGGGGAATTTAAATTCAATTTTTTTTTTGGAATCTGGAATTGAAAGTTAGGGCTATTAATAATGACTGCAAAGCTATCATCAATTGTTGTAAAAATCTACCTTGTTCACCTATATCCTTTCAGGAAGGAAATCTGTCATTGTTACCTATTCTGACCTACACGTGACTCTGGACCCACAAAACTGTCAGAGATTCATTATTGGCCCTGAAATGCACTAGTAAGCCATTTAGTTCAAGGCTGATTAGAGATGGGTGTCAAATGTCGACCAAATGTCCACAACCAATGAAAATGCATGTCCTGGAGAGACCAGGTATGAAAACACAATCATCAGGACTCAAAGCAAGCCTTTGGAAAAATTTGATGTACATTAAAAAAGTGTTATTTTCATTTTCTCTTGTTTACTAATTACAAAAATACTGGGAGTAGTAAAAGTTTGTTTCACTGTACTTTGGATAAAGAAGACTATGTTTCAATTGACATGAGGCAGGTGGTTTGATGAGTCAGGTGACCAATGGTGGGAGGGTAAGGGCAGATCAGTTGAAGGGACAGGTCATGTGATGAATATTGCAGGAACATGTCCAAGATGAGTGTCAACCCCAAAACAAGAAGGCTCCAGGTTTCTACTTGGATGGATGTTTTCATCGGAATGATTACTGGAGCAGTACAATTTGTTACATGTGCTGCGATGCCAAACACTACAGTGTGTGATTGTATAGCTTGTGGAGTTTGCTGCCACCATTCTCTTTGCTTGCCTGGGTTTTATGTGGTAGAGGAAAACCACTAGTGAGTCTTAATAAGAAGAGGCTCATTTCATAAACAAGGTACAGTTTATTGTCTGACAGCAATCAGGTACATGTTCCATTGGTAAGTTAGTGTTACTCAGACTATTGGAAGATATGTGAGTTTTAGCTCAACCTACAACATCGTAGAAATTCTGCTTTTGCCTCACTAAAGTCCTTATGACATCAACAGATTGGTTGAGCTTCATAGAATGTCCAACATTAACCTTTTCAGAAGCATTACCTTATATAATACAACTGAGTTAAGAACATTCTGCTGGAATGTGTGCATGTGTTGGTTGAACAGGGGCTTGGGTCCTATGTCAACTCCTTGACTGATGAACTGGATAAATCTCACTGCCTGTACTCCGCCTCTCGGACTAGGTACCAGTGTGTGCTTCTATGTGCTTGTGCAAGTGCAGGTCAGGGCCATAGACAGAGAAAAGAGGACATTTGTTTCTTCTTATGAGAACAGATCCCCAAGCCTCATTAGTGTACATGGCCTGAATTATCAAAACCGGTCATGCCTCTGCAGGCAAATTATTCAAGCCAACTAATTCCAAAAATCTGATTATGGATACCCTTTGTTGGCATAATGCCAGCTCTGTGCTCCACAACAGTGAGTTCCCATCTCACACCTATGAACAGGTTCTGTTGCCTGGGCAGAAATGGGGTAAATAGCGCCAGTCTTATTGTACATTGCTGTATTTGAATGATTTGTTTTCTTCAGAACAGTCACTTTTACCAGAACGCAGGAGAAAATAAACCAAGTGCACAAAGATGATTTATAAAAGGCCTGTCAAGTTCTCGCTGGTTTGATAAATCTTACTGTGAGGCTCAGTGTGGGAAAACAAATAAGCTGTGCATGCAGACAGGCAAATCACCCAACTTTATCCAATGGAAACACAATTTCAAATCAGCTCCATGCTGGAGAGGTTATGAATTTCACTGGGATTGCAATCTGTCTCAGTTTCTCTCACAGAGTTTTATTGTTGGCAATAGGACTGGCATTGGGAAATGAACAGAAGTGGGTCAGAGGCCAGCAGGACATGCAAAATAATCTGCGAGCAAAGGAAGGGAAGCAATTCTTTACCTGGTGGCACAGACAGAGCCTGTTTCCTGCGCATTCGTGGATCAAGAGACAACTGGGTCATGGGGAGAAGCACAGCTGAAATACAATTACAGAGGAAGTCAGGCCACAGACTTATGGAGAGCTGCAAAAAGGAATGATAATAAAAAGGTGGAAGCCAGGTCTCAAACACAATGTCACACATGGCCCATGCTTACATTCAGTGCCTCTCTTTGCATTTTCAAAAAGATCCATCAAAGCACACATCACTGCCTTTTCACAAATAGCTCCCCAACTGCCACATCTTTCTCTCTTGCTTCCCATCCACAAGGCTGTAAGTTTCAATTCATCTGAAATTCTGCTGTCTATGACCTGACATCCACCATCCCTGCCCTTGCTCATCCTCATTTCCTTCCACTGCACCGTGTGCTGGGACCCAAAAATAAGATGTACAATTTGGCAGTCAGAACTTCCCTAAATAAAGATATTTTTGTTATTGCGGTTTTGTACCTATCAGCCAAAGTTGCATTTGTCCTGGCCACCTATCTTTTATATCCCTATGTTATTCTTATGAACTACAGGAGAACAATGCAAAAACAGTATAATATCATAATTAACAAATGTAAAATTTGCAATCTGTAACGTTCAACAGAAGCACTTTTCAACCTGTGTGTGTAAATCATTGACAATGGAATACAGAACCCCTGTCACTTCCTGTCAGCATGTGAAAAGTCCATGAAGAGTTTAAGTAAACAAATGACAAATTCTTAATCCTGACTTTGTACACTGGCATCTGTCAATAGCAATCTTTCTCTTAGTTAGATCTTGTGAGGTCTTTAAATGAGAGACAAAATTTGTTTGACAGAAATTGATATCCCACCATGTGAGGTACTAGAAAACATTATCAATTTATCAATTAGTTCTCTATATCATTTATTGTGAAAACTTCCAGAGATATGCAAAAGTGTTTTACATTTAGTTTGCAAGAGCACTGTTGTCTATTTCTTTGGTTTTATTAACGCCATCTTTCTTTCCTGTATTCTTCATTTTGTTTTTAGTTGCTGTTTTCCTTTGTTTTTCCCAAAATCTGGTTCCATTCAACTTACCTCTAATGGAAATAGTTTAACATTCTTGAACTCATTATTGTAAGAACAGGAGTTAATGGTAGATGTGCCTTGAAAAATTTTCATCTAAAATCATTCTGTACTGTGAACATAGTTAATCCTGTAGCACATTACTCTAATGGCAGGATACAAGGGATTTATGTTTAGAGACATAGCATCTCCTGTGGAAGTTACATTCCGCTGTAAAAGTTAAGAGTCAGGAGACAGGAAATGGCACCAGGATTTATTGGCTCCCAAAAAAGGGGCCAAGTTTCTCCAGTTTAACCTTGTAATCTAATTCTCTGATATCAGGGTTCAGTCTCATAGCTTGTCCCCACAAGTACACACTGACTGTTAAGCCCATTCATTGTACGTTTCCAAATTATCTCCTCAATCCCCTCTTTGTTAACTTTGTTGAATGATTTTGGAAGGTAAGATTGAATGGGAGGTTTGGAATTCTCCACTTCTGACAGAATGAAATTTCAGCCTGCTTCTCTGTATCGCCTCAGCATCTGCCATTTACCTATGTCTAGGATGGACTCACTGTCAGAACTGAGGGGGAATATTCCAGTGACAATGCAATGGAAACAATGCTCTAACGCTAGAAGAGATAATGAGTGACCTCAGAAGCAAAGAACTGTTGGGAAAGTAACAGCAACTCCCTCTGAAGGCCTCGGCCAAGAAAAAGGCCTTCAGCAGTTCAGTGCTGGACCTGACCTAAAGCAGGTTGCTATTTGACCCTGTCCCTCTATAGGGGCAACAGATTGATTACTACCATATCTTCAGCATTGTAACCCACTGAGGATTCAGCATAAAGTGGAGGAAATTGATTGAACACTATAAAATTCGCACTGCCCACACTTTGCCATGATTTTCAAGCAGTAGATATAACTGGGGCAACCACAGAGGTCGAGATGGAGACATGGGGAAGGAGATTCTGTTTGAGGCAATGCTAAGACTCATGAGCAACATATTGTGTTATTCTGTGATCCCACACCTTTGTGGGTAGAATCACAGGGAATTCCTTTCACTAGCATACTGGGCTTTTCACAGTTCACTTGGAAAGCAGCAGTGACCTCTGATCTACAGGCTGTCACTCACTTGTTGTTATTGTGTTGGTCATCGGCATGTTCCCTTCTAATAATCAAGGGCAATATTTTATTAAAATTCAATATTTAATATATTCAATATAGAACTAATTGTAGCCTGAGTATGTTTAAAAATGTGGAAGTTGCATTAGCAAGTTGTTTTTCCCAATCTACAAGGATCTCCTTAGCATAGTGATGATAGGTGTACTATTCACATCCAAAATATGTTTTTTAGAAGAGGACTGGCACTGACAAAAAAAGATTGCAATGTAAATTCAGTGCTGTCTGGCAAAGTCCTGTGTGGGACCACTGGAATGTTGGACCTGCAGAAAGTCAGGGAAACTTCAAACAGACAGAGGGAGAGAAAGTCATAACATAAGTGAGGGAACTCATGTCTCGATCCCCTCTCAGCAGAAGCCACCTCTTGCAGACATTTTTTTTTATACGGGCAAAATATGGGAGATTGGCACTAGGTCATGATGATCATTTGACAAGCCAGTGCAGGCATAATGGCCCAAATTGGCTCCAACTGCACTGTAAAATGTTTGTGACTCTGTCCTTCCAAGAAATACATGCAAAATTGGGTTAAAAACTGACTATAACCCAGGTTTGTGTGTATAGGAGGAAGAAGGTGGATTAGTGGAAAAAAGTGGACTAGCCTGAGTTTGAGCACTATTGTGCTATGAAGGCCACAGTCAAAGAACAACCCACCAACCACTCCTGTATTGCAGATAAAGAGACTCCCTCACTCTGAGTACTTGAAGCCAATGAGCCCATAAGTTTGTAAGAAGGAAACAGGAGAAGAAGAGTTCCCTCATTCCAAGTGCTGCCAGCCAACGACTGTTAAAGAATATAGGACAAAAGGATTTCAACAAGCTGAAAAGTGAAAAATCCAGAAATTGATTTTTCATCTATCAACATTCCACTAACTACTCTTCTTGAACCAACCAGACAGCGGGGCTCATCTGTATCTGTTTTAACTTTCATCTTTTTTTGGACTCACTTCTTATTCCTAAATCTATGCATGTGCTTTACGTTGTTTGTTCTTTTTGCATTTTGTAATGAATAAGCTCACTCTTTTGTTAACTCAAGAATGCCTTAAATTGGTTCCTTTTAAAACATACACATTGATCTGCGGGAAAGGCATTGAGAAGGGAGAGATCCTTTTCAAATAAACCTTTCTGCAACAAATTGAGTGGGCAGGTAAATAAAGTGGGTCCAGTGTATTGCTTCTCACCAGGAGCTTAATGATTTGGGTTATCTGTTTGGAACCATAATAACTTGGGGAGCCTCACCCAGGGTCCAATTGTAAATCCTGTGTTCAAATCCATCATAAAGTTTCTTCTATTCACTATTTTTTCCCTCTCAGCTACCAAAGATAAATGTCAGCATTCCCTGAACATTTATTTGTTCTGAGCCGTTTTCCTCGGTGTGGAGTTCCGTCTCTTATATTGTTAATGTTGTTGGATCATTCATATTTACAGAGTACATGTTGCTCTTGTTTCTGTGCATGGAATGTACGAACTATTTGATACCTGCCTCATCCGAGACTACTCTCCTCCTAATAAAATATTGTATTTTGAGTTCTGAGTATGCTCTTTTTTCCACTTGTTCAAAGAATATAGGCATCACTGACTAGGCCAGCATTCATTGCCCTACTGTGCGACTGAAGTCACATGTAGACCAGACCAGGTGAGGACAGTAGATTTCCTTCCCTGAAGGACATTAGTGAACCAGATGGGTTTTTATGACGAACAACATTGGTTTCATGGTTGTCAGTATATTTTTAATTCCAGACATTTTCCTTTATTGAATTCAAATTCCATTCCATGGTGGGATTTGAACCCAGTTACCCAGAACATTATGTGGAGCTGGAGGAACACACCAGGCCAGACAGCATCAGAGGAGCAGGAAAGCTGACGTTTCGGGTTGGGACCCTTCTTCAGAAATGATTCAGAGATTTCTGAAGAAGGTTCCCAACACAAAACGTCAGGTTTCCTGCTCCTCTGATGATGCCTGGCCTGCTGTGTTCCTCCAGCTCCACACTGTGTTATCTCTGACTCCAGCATCGGCAGTTCTTACTATCTCCCTGGAACCTTAGCTGAGTTTCTGGATTATTAGTCTAGCAATAATACCACTAAGCCATTACCTCCCCATTGCCTCATGAACAAGGAGATTATGATTCAGCTGTACACAGCATTTGTTAGGCCACAGCTGGAGTACAGTGTGTAACTCTGGTCACCACACTATAGGTAGGATCTGACTATGCTGGAGGGGGTGATGAAGAGATTCACCAATACGTTGCCTGGACTGGAGTGATTCAGCTATGAAGAGAGACAATAAAGGCTGGAGTCATTTTCCTTAAACCAGCGAGCGCTGAGGGGAAATCTGATCAAGGTATACAAAGCTATGAGGGGCATAGACAGAGATAGATAGGGAGAAAACTTTCTCCATAGTAGAGGAGTCAATAACCAAGGGCACAGTTTTAAGGTAAGGAGCGGATGGTTTTGGAGGGCATTTGAGGAAAACAAAAGTCACGCAGAACTCACTACCTTAAAGGGTGATAGAGGTGGGAACCTCAAGGTATTAAGAACAACTTAGATGGACGCTTGAAATGCTATGGTATACAAGGCTGCGGACTAAGTGCTGGAAAATGGGATTGGAATAGATGGATATTTGATGCCGGTGCAGATACAATGGGCCAAAAGGCCACTTTACATGCTGTAAAAACTCTATAACTCTATGACCTCAGTGAACTAATTTATATTACTCCTGCAGTTTTAATTTCCTCATTATTTCACCTCTGGTTAATTTGTTGACCCACAGTTCATTTTGGATTGCATTTGTTTTGTCTACAATTGCTTATCCTGGGCACGTTTATGTTGAATGTTCATATTACATTTTTAAAGCATTCAGTTTGACTGCTGCTTCTAATAGTTGATGAAAGGAACCCCAAACAATTTGCTTGAAAGGCCAAAATGTTGATTGACGTACGAGATAATCAAATCTCAACCAAAAAGATCTGAGAATTACCAATCAGCCAGTTTTGATAATCTCACTTAGATAGCTTCCGTCACTTTTTTCTAATTTCCAGAAGTAATATGATATGACAGACAGGCATCCCATCATTGTAAAAGGAGAGAATAATATTACCTGACTCAGTCGATCAAGATACACAATGAGCAATAACAAAGGAGTCAACATCTAAACACTCATATCATTTTACTTAGGAAAGAATACAATGGCGAATGGCATGCAAGGCTGGGGGTGGGTGGTGGGGTCGGGGATGAAAGGCAGATCGTAATAATGTTTCCTCCTTGACCTCACTGAATTGATACTTCTTTATAGATTTCCAAAATTTGAAATTTGTCGGTATTACAAAATGCACATGCTTCTTAAAATTGGAAGCGTTCTGTTTTGTCATTCGATGTGAATTCTCAATTTATGGCTCTGCATATTTGCAGAATGCATTTTTATATATAACATGCCCTGGAATTAGCATACCTCAAATAAATTATAGGTGTTTTAAAGGCATGGTTTATTCATGTCCTGAATTCCTTCCCACACAAAAATTGGAATGTCCTCTCATTCAAACATAGACTCATTCCAAATGGATTTTTATAAATTTAAAGGTAGTGCAATTTTAGTTTATCAATATGTAAGATCTAATTTGACAGTTCTTGTAAAATGACCTATTTAATCTAAATGGATGTCCATGCACAGAGCAGCATCTCTTATTATAATCTGGGTTGTGAGTGAGCACTAGATTGAAGCTCAGCTATCCAACATCTGTTGTGTGGCTTGGCACCAGCACTTTGCTCAGATTATATAAATAGAACAGTCAGCTGGAAAATACAAATCCTTAGAGGAGAGTCTGATGTTTTAAATAGATTAAACTAGTCATTTTAAAACCCACATTTCTGACTGTCTCATTTCAGGAGATGTTTCTGGTTGAGTCGGGTGGGGAGGGGAAGACAGTAGGCGTGACTAGAGATAGACACTAGAATCTAAAGAAAGAATTGAATTTATACAATATGTTCATTATTAGCTGTCTGTAAAGTATTCCAAAACACTTCACATACATTTCGCTAATTTGAAATGTAATCATTGCTGTTCTATTGGTAAATCTGGCAGTATTTTAATATCTCATAATAGCTATGGAATGAATGACTGGGTTAAACAGGTTAATGGTAATATTGACTGGGCCCCGGGAGAAACCCCCATTTTCCTTCAAATATCATCATGGGAGTTTTAACATTCACCTGATTATCAGAGCAGACAGATGCCTCATCTATAGGTTAAAGCATTCTGTGATACTGCGTTCACTCTATATTGTGCTGGGCAGTCAATCTAGAATGCACTAGTCCAAGACCAACATTTGGGCAATAGCTCTATTAATTGAAAAGTTCCATCTCGTTCATTTTTGTAGTGCATTTATTTTTCCAGCAGCTACTTTGCAAATATCAAACATTGAGCATTAGCAAAACTTACACTACCCTGTGTAGGATTAAAACGATGAACACACGTCTGACTATTAAATTCCAGATTTTAACAATGTTGTCTACATACTGACAAATGTATGAATCATCTCCAACCATTAATTTACCACATAACTAAATTACATGATAGTTAGGTTTTGAATCCCAGATGTTCAATGTTACTCTGGGATTTTGTAATTCAATCTTTCATTTGCTGGGCTTTAGGGATAGGGACAATCATCGTTATTTACTTTTTAAAATGATAGCTTCTGATACTAATTGAAACATACACAATAGAAGTCTATAAGATGGACAACATATCTTTTACATACTTCCATAATCAATTAAAAGCCGCCCCTAATTTTTTTTTTAAATCCCTAAAGTGTGGAAACAGGCCCAACAAGCCCACACCAACCCTCAGAACATCCCACCCGAACCCATAACCCATAACCCACCTCATCTACACATCCCTGAACACTATGGACCATTTAGCATGGCCAATCCACCTAGCCTGCACATCTTTGGACAGTGGGAGGAAACCGGAGCAAACCCATGCAGACACGGGGAGAATGTGCAAACTCCACACAGACAGTCGCCCGAGGGTGGAATCAAACTCAGGTCCCTGGCACTGAGGCAGCAGTGCTAACCACTGAGCCACCGTGCTTGGAAACATAAGTGAGCATGGGCAATAAATGCCAGCTTTTCAGAAATACCCACATCTTAAAAATTTATTTTCAACATACAAAAATGCAACCACAATAATTCTTTAATCAGCAAGTTAGCGAAGAAAACAGAACAGCAACAAATCACTAAAACCTTCTCTTCCACCACCACAAGATAAAATCATCTCAGATCCAGTAAACTCAACAACATTACCAAAGTCTTGACAACTTACAACAAATGATGAATCCTTTATCAATAGTTTACCAATCCCACTTCTGGCCCTTTTAATAGAAACTTTTGCATTGCTATTTCTACTCAACTTTTCCCCTTCATTTGTGAAGGTTCACAAATTAGATCCATAGAACATTGGATGCCACTTGTTCACATCAGCATTAAAGATCTATCAAAGGGTATGAAGGTCTCCCATTGTCCTGACCAAAACATATCACTCAATCACTTATCTCACTTCATAGAATTTTTATGCTGTAGAAGAAAAATGCCATTCAGCCCATCTTGACTGCACTGTTATACCTTATTCCAGTAAGCCCGCACAATGTTTCTATTTAAATAAAAATCTAATGCCCTCTTGAATGCCTCAATTAAACACCCTTCAAGGCGGTGCAGTCTAGACACTAATCACTTGCTGTTTGAAAAAGTTCTTTCCCATCTTGTTTTTGGCTCTTTTGCAAAACACCTAATTTTCAACTCTTTTAAAAGTGGGAATGGTTTCTTCCTATCTACTCTGTTCAAACCTCTCTGATTTTGACATACTTGCTGTCTTTGTATGTCAGTAAATTATATCATACCCGCACGTGAGAAATAACCTTTAAAAGAAATTATTTGTTTGAGAACCACTCTGCAATGGCTTGAGGACATGATGAAACATCTCAGTAATACAAATTTTCCATTTTTTTCTCTATTATTGTACAAGTACTTAGAACAATTTGAGTTGAAAGACATAGAACAAAAGTTTGCTTAACAAATCTAGTTAAAGTATGATTTTGAGAACATAAGTACTTGTGTGTTATTAGTTATAAATGAAAATGGTCATTTCCCCATATTTTCTTAAAAGTTTATTTCTACCTTTCCAGAATGTTCCTACATTTTCTAACCACATGAACTTACTCCTCATTTTAATTGCCACAAATATTTCCAAACTATTGTGCATTTTTTGGTCAGAATACTCAATGGTCATTTATCCTGGCCATCTGTGTTTCCATGACACATTTTCTGCTAAGAATACCAAAACAAATCTAATGAAGGACTAGCACTTCCTGTTTAAGACTCGTTTCCTTGACAACCTCTTTATTACAGGATTTTTAGCTACAAACAGAGGAATGAGAAACAGCTGGAAAATATTGACACTAGTTGGGAGATGAAAGGTATGAGTGTTTCTGTGAAAGGAAAGCCTTCAGTTTTGGAGTTTATTCCCAGTTTAACACCAGCTTTAACAAACCAGCATTCATGTGGGCACAAAATTCAGCTTGAAATATAGACATTTGTCAGCTCATGTTCATCATAATCTCCCCCTTTCAACTGTTTATGGTTTTTAGATAAAGGATTTGCATTTCCTTTGATCCTGTAAGAAAATAATGCTGATGCAGACACCTTTGAATTGAAATAATTGCATTCAGTCTGAATCATCTTTATTGAATTTTTGTGCAATTCTAATGCGATTAATGTAGTGGAGATTTGCCAATCACCTTACTTCAGCTAGACTATAGATTCAGATCTGAGATTTTGACATTTCTGGTCCTATCTTGTAAGTTAGGTTTTGCTCCATTTTTTTTAAATCACACAGATGCAGTCTCCAATTCCATTCAGTAAAAAATGAACGTCAAAAATTGTGAAACAACCAAAGGAGAATATGGGTGAAGACAGAAAATCAAGCGTATTCTTACAATTCCATCAGCTTAATTGGACAATTCAGAATTTAGCTTTCAGATTCTATTAAGACTATTTTACTGTAACATTTGTCAGTCCAACTGGATATAAACGATCAAACTTGCAGATTAAATTTACAGACATCTAGTTGTAAACAATGAGGTGGTTTCAGTTTAACATAGAGATTTGATTTGCAGTTTGAAGATTTCATTACAACTTCATGGGGAAAGTATGCCAGTTTTAAAATTGATTAGTTAAACATATATTTTTATAGAAGCAATGACATGTTTTTTCATTGGTGTCTTCAATTGAATTCCAAATGAATATATTGCAAGACTCTTTCGTTGTTGAATAAAGCCTTCACGGATGAAACATGAAGATTTTTCCTTCCTTGTTCAAGAAGAAAATTAAGTAGCAATCAGTGTTGGTTCGTTTTCATCATTTTATAATTTTACCCATCTAGTTACAGTCATATGATGAATATGAAACTTAAATTATAAGCCAAGACTCTGACTGAAACACTGTCCATAATATGCTACCTAGCACGTCACTCCGACGAAGATGCAACACATTCGTCACTGAGGAAAAAGCTGGTAGCATAACAGGATCACCCAAAGTGTAGTCCATTGTACATTGGACCAGTGTGTTAAACAGAGCTTAGTCGCTGGTTCCTGATAGTCATACTGCATTGTTCTAGCTCCTTTGAAAGCATTGCAGAACTGTGATAAACTGGACAGTCTCCCTGCATTCCTTTTATCCAACAAAACATTCACTTTTCTGGATGTCAAACAGGAGACTAGGAATTGCAAAACTTTGTCAATTGAATTATTGAATTGAATTAGCTTTCTTGTCACGTGTGTTCAAAGGAGTACAGTGAAAAGTTTACAAGTCGCCACATTATGGCCCCACCTTAGGTACAAAGGTAACTAGGTACAGATTCTTAAGAACAAATTCTTAGAAAAAAAAAATAGGAAAAATAAGGAAATAAAAAGTTCAGAATAACGGTCGTTCCAACCCTGTCCATGCCAGCACCTATCCTCCAGTACCTGGAAGAGAGACCTCCACTGTCTCCTGCGCTAGACCCACCACCATAGGAGTCGCCATCCTTTAGGTGGCATCTCTTCACCATTGGGCCTACCTCGCTGATGCCACTGAACCCACACTCACCCTGCAACAAGGAGTCTCCAGCTCCGCTACTGCCGTCACTTCACCGATAACCAGAAGTCCCCACTCCGAGCCTACTTCAACTGCAGCCTGGAGTCCCTGTCTCCACTGCTGGGCTAGGCCGTCACTGTTCCAAAAGTCCCACTTCAGCCGCAGATGCTGCCTTGCCAGTGCCACCATCTTGAACGCCTGTTCCTCCTTCTGACTTTGGTGGAGGTTAATAAGAAATTAAAATCCATTTTAAGTCTTAAGTGAGCACATCCCTTAAATTTGAACTGTGTTCTTTAAAAATATTTTTATGTCCTCCATTTAGCTAGTTAACAACGCAAAACAAAGGCTGCATTCAAACCTGTGCTTCATATTTGAAAGAGGTGAAATTTGTAGGCTTTAAGTTTAGCTGCTTCTTGACAGCTTTGGGCTAGCAGCTAGCTATTTTCAACTGCACTTCACCAGGATTATAAAACCAACCCTTATCATATAAATAAAGCCAAACGTATCCACATATTCCACATACTTATTGTGATTGGTGATTACTCAATGTTTCTCACCATAGTTTTTGAATTTAATAAGCAATTAGACTACCAAGAAAAAAAAAGTTACTAAAATTCAAAACTTTTCAAAAAATGTTTTGCAGAATATTTTGGAAACTCTTCTCCAAGCTTGAAATAACACTGAGTAGACTCAAGAACTGAAGAACCTGTGATGAAGGCTAATAAAAGCAATTAAGATTTGGACAGAGAATCTGAAGCATGATAACTAGCATATATTGACCTCTGCAGTTCATATTCTAATCTGTCTGTTTGTCAAGAGACAAATGTGCCAAATTGTCCAGGCAGTATTGGAACCCCCTTTCCACTACTGATGAAACAAGAAAGTAGTCACCCTCATTTCTTCAATATTTCTGCGCAATGTTTTGGTGGAACATTCTGCAAAACTCACTCAGCTCAGGAAACATCAGAGTCATCTATAAAGGAAATTCATGTGGAAAATATGCCTCCTTTTAACAGCAATAGCTACCTTATTCTGGTCAGTAAAATTTAAATGTTCCAAGGCTGTAAGGAAGAAAATTGTTACCAAACGCAATTCAGAAATATAAAAATAATTAAAGGAGACAAATCCGTTAAACATCCAATAATACAAATATTGAATAACTTTAGTCAAATTTCTACTTTACTGAATGAAATAAACAAAATGCTGCAGTCTCAAATGTTGTATAATAACTATCAAGATGGTGGTAGATCAGGAGAACCATTGTAGAAAATGGCTGTCAGAAGGTATTATTGCAAGAGAGTTTTTATATTTCTGCATGGCCATCTATCCACAACACAACATCAGAATAACTTTGTGACTGGAGGTCTGAAGGAAAATGCATTAATTCTGAGAATCCCTATTCCGGCTGCCTCACTGTAAAGTCAGCTGTATATGTATTCCATTGCTGCCACTTATCCTTACATTAGATTTCACCTTTCTCATCGCCAGACTTAATGGACCCTTCAGACCTCATTCTGTCCCTTGACATTATTTAACCCGTATCATTAAGTAATCAGGCTTAAAATAGTATAAATGATTGAATATAATGTAAGAGTGCAATTCTCGAGCTGTCAAATTATCTTGCCCAATCTTACCAGGGTTGTACAATGGTGAAAATAATTTTAACTGGTAATTGTACCCAAAATCTCCTATCCTGATAGGCAATTGTCAGATTTTACCATGATCAGAGCTCATTAACAATTATTAACAGACATTTGTTACTCACAATACTTCCTCTCAAACAACTTTTTACCATGCTGCATTGACGTGAATGCCTCACGAGGGCTGGTGCAAGACAGAAAATTCAGTGTACAATATCTTGTTTTATTTTTTACTTCCCATCAATAACCTGGGGAGTGTTGAGTTTAAGTAGGCTCTTAGAGGTATCCAAGAGATAAGTGGATAAGGGTTGCATGACAGGTAGATAGGCAAGGTCAGGTCATATGGGGGTGTGGAATCAGGGGAGTGGGGAGTTGGAAGTGGTTGGGGGTGTCCTTGTGTTGGATGCATGTTGCTGGTTTGGGGCGGCTATTTCAGGCTTTTTTTGGGAGCTGGGCTTTCCTGAGGAGGGTTTGAGGGATCAGGAGAGATTCTAGGTATTGTGGGTTGTGGGGAAGTCAGGGGGTGTGGGGATCAGCAGTACAGTTATCTAGGCATTAGATAGGATTTCTCCATCTAACATTTCCTGTGTAACTATCTGTGTACGTAAATGGGTACTGTCCGAAGTTTCCAAATCTAATTCAAAGTCAGAGACTTGAGGAATATCCTGGCTCCTCAAACAACTCAGGCAATTCCCAAAGATTTACTGTATTAGGAACTTCGCAGGGTCTTGAGTACTATCTTGGAGGGTACATGAAATTTCCAACTATCCAGAGACCAGAATGTCTGAGCCATTGTGTCTGCAAGTTACTTGATTATCTTTTCCAGTACAAAATGATTTTCAACTGTTTTGAGCACTAACTAAAATAGTAAAACTGAATAGGCAACTTGTCCCTGCTTAAAACACAGGATGATCATGTTTAACGTTTCTCCTGTAAAATTCAAGATTGAATGGTAATGTAATTTCTAAGTAAAAGGCTGAGCAAAGAAAACCTTAGGGAACCTAATCTATTATAAGCAGCTGGTGGTTTTACTTATGTAACACAATTTTCAATGTCAATTTATCACTGCAATGCTCATGACAATTGATTTTTCTCAATGCTGTTGTATAATATTTCAGATGTTATTTCTGAGACCGAAGGTATTTATTTTTCTCCTCAGGGAAACTATTTCACTTTGACCCCATTAGGATTATTCTATTTTGTTCCGTATAGATGCAAGAATGGGTGAACCTGGACTTCATGTGGAAACTATTATAATCAAAAGTGACATTAAAAGTCTTACATATTTTCCATGCTGACACTGCTCCTATCTCTTCCATTTACCTCTCTTGTACGACAATGAACAGACTCCAAAATTAGCTGCTCCATTTCTCTGTTGGCAGACTTGAACGTTGTTGCTTCAATTTTTTAAAATTGCACAAATGAGTGGAACTAACACAATAATGGACATTTCAGTCCAGGAGGAGCACTTAGGCCCATTGTATCAAGTCAGTGATAGCTCTAAACTCATACTATTTTCTCTAACGATGTTTCAATACTTACTCCTCATGGGTTTAATTTATAGTCTCTTTGCTGAGGTTATATCCGATTCCTTCATAAATATCGCAGTTGACTTGCTTTCAATTACTGCTTATGATTATCTCAAGCATAAGCCATCGGAGAAATACAGAAATGCTACATAAACTTTTTAGCACAGCCAAGGTGCTACAATCCAAACTGATCCCAACTTACAGCCATGAAGTAACTTTTAAGGTTAGACTGATGTCTCCTAAGACCTGTACCTTACAATTGTGGACGAAATGAGTCGGCTTGCTGCGAGATTAAAGATTTCTCAAGCCACATATTGAAAAATGCATCGCATGTCTCTGTTAACTCCAACAAGGGTGGAAACATCAAAATGTTTGTTTCATGGCAGCTGATATACCTACAGAAACAGCCTGGTCCCTGAGAACACAGCTTGAGGGTGTTATGGAAGGACCCAAACAATCACAGAGGCAACACATTCCATGTTACATTAATGCTCAGGTTGTAAAATACTTTTCTTGTTTTCTTTTAGGAATTTTCTATCAATGTCTTCAGAGATGTTATTCCATACAACTGGAGCAGGTTAGATTTGACTTGGGCCTGCTGGCCCAGAATTACATATGTTACCACTGCACCACGAGAACCTTCCAACCTCTCTTTTATACCCTTAGTACCAATTCTAAACATATAGACTCTTATTACCAGTTGAGTGACCAGTAGAAAAGATCTTTCATTATTTATTCTCTCAAACCCTTTCAGACTTTGTAACATTTGATATCCCCATCGAGAAGACCAAGCGTAGCAAATACATGGGAATGCCACCACTTGCAAGATCCTGTCCAAGCCAAACACCACTCTGATCTGGAACTTTAGTACCGTCCCTTCACTGTCACCAGGTCCAAATTGGGGAACTCTCTTCCCAACGGTGCTGTAGATGTACCTAGACCATATGAACTGTAGCAATTCAAGAAAACAGTCATCACCATTTCTGAAGGGCAATTAGGAATGGGCAATAAATGCTGGCCTTATCAGTTATGCCCACATCCTATGAAAGATGAAAAATAATATAACATTAATATTAGCATATACAGTATGAGTTTATCACATTGCTGGTCATAAATATATACTTCAAATATCAGAATTATTCAGATAATCTACCCTCATCCAGTGATCATAATTCTATTGGTTTTAAAATAGTTATGGAAGATGATAAAGTTGAAGTTCTAAATTGGAGTAAGGCCAATTTTGACGGTGTTAGGCAAGAAATGTCAGAAGTTGATTGGGTGATGTTATTTGCAGGTAAATGGATGGAAAGTGGGAGGCCTTCAAAATAGAGGGATATGGACCAAATGCAGGCAAATGGGACTACTTTAATTATAAAAACAGCGCAGCATGGACAAGTTGGGCCAAAGGGCCTGTTTCCGTTCTATAAACTTCCATGACTCTATAACGAGAATCCAGAGGCAAGTATGTCCCTGTTAGTGCGAAGGGAAAGGCTGGTGGGTGTAGGGAATGCTGGATGACTGGAGAAATTGAGCTCTGGTCAAGAAAAAGAAGGAGCCATATGCCAGGTATAGACAGCTAGGATTGAGGGAATCCCTAGATAAGTATAAGGGCATTAGGATTATAGGAGTAAAGATCAACAAGGCCAGCTATGTGTGGAATCGCAGGAGATGGGGGAGATACTAGACAAGTATTTCACATCAGTGTATACTGTGGAGAAGGATATGGAAACTAGAGAACTTGAGAAATAAATAGCGATATCTTGAAAAGTATCCATATTATAGAGGAGGAAGCGCTGGATGTCTTAAAATACATAAAGCTGGATAAATCTCTGGGACCTAGCCAGGTGTACCCCTGAATTTTGTAGGAAGCTAGGGAAGTGATTGCTGGGCCCCTTGCTGAGATATTTGTATCTTCCATAGTCTCAGGTGAGGTGCCAGAAGACTGGAGAGTGATTAAGGTGGCACCATTATTTAAGAAAGGCTGTAAAGAAAAGCCAGAGAACTACAAATCGGTGAGGCTGATGTCAGTGGTGGGTAAGTTGTTGGAACGGATTCTGATGGACTGGATTTACATGTATTTGGAAATACAAGGATTGATTAGGGATAGTCAACATGGCGTTGTGTGTGGGAAATTGTGCCTCACTAACTTGATTGAGTTTTTTGAAGAAGTGGCAAAGAAGAATGAAGCCAGGGCAGTGGACAGTGTTTACATGGACTTCAGCAAGGCGTTCAACAAGGTTCTACATGGTAGACTGGTTATTAAGGTTAGATTACATGGAATCCAGGGAGAGCTAGCCATTTGGATACAAAATTGGCTTGAAGGTAGAAGACAGAGAGTGGTGGTGAAAGGTTGTTTTTCAGGTTTGAGGCCTGTGACCAGCATTGTGCTGCAAGTATCGGTACTGGGTCCACTGCTTTTTGTCCTTTATATAAATGATTTGGATGTGAGTATAGGAGGAATGGTCAGTAAGTTTGAAGATGAAACTAAAAGTAGTGGTGCAGTGGGCAGTGAAGAAGGTTAACTCAGGGTACAACAGGACCTTATTCAGATGGACCAATGGGCCAAGGAGTGGCAGATGGAGTTTAATTTAGATAAATGTGAAGTGCTGTATGTTGGAAAGGCAAACCAGGGCAGGAACTAATACATTTAATGGTACGGCCTTGGGGAGTGTTGCTGAACAAAGAGACCTAGGGGTGCAGGTTCATAGTTCCTTGAAAGTGCAGTCACAGGTAGACAAGGTAGTGAAGAAGGCATTTGGTATGCTTGCCTTTATTGGTCATTGCATTGAGTATAGGAGTTGGGATGACATGTTGCAGCTGTATAGGACATTGGTTAGGCCACTTCTGGAATACTGGAATTCTGGTCTCCCTGCTATAGGAAAGACATTGTTAGACTTGAAAGTTTTCAGAAAAGATTTACCAGGATATTATTGGAATTACAGAGGTTTGAGATAGACGGAGTGGCTGAATAGTCTGGGACTATTTTCCCTGGGGCATCAGAGGCTGAGAGATGATCTTATAGAGATTTATAAAATCATGAATGACATTGGTGGGGTGAATAGCCAAGGTGTTTTTCCAGGGTAGGGGAGTTCAAAACTAGAGGGCACAGGTTTAAGGTGAGGGGAAAGGTTTAAAAGGGACCTGAGGGGCAACTTTTTCATGCAGAAGGTGGTGCATGTAGGGAATGTGTTGCCAGAGGTGGTGACTGAGGCTGGTACAATTATAACATTTAAAACGCATATGAATGGGCATAAGAATAGGAAGGGCCAATTGCTGATAAATGGGACTAGGTTAATTTAGGATATCTGGTTGACATGGAAAAGTTGGACTGAAGGGTCTGTTTCTGTGCTGTACAACCTTCCAATGGGTCCAATATCACGTATAAAGTAGATCCTTAGATTACACACAGCAGCCTATTTGGCAGGCCTAACCAATGTTTTGCACATCCCATTATTATTATTATATTCAATGTCCAGACACTAAAATTAATCTATAAAAATTCAAGACCAGATTGCATTCATCAAAGAACATTTCTGATAGGAAGTTTCTATGAAAAGACTTGGACTGAAATCAACAGTCTACCATCATGGGACCCCTCTTTCCCTACAATCAGAACACAGGACACTTCCATAAAACAGGCAATTCTTGGTGCTTTTAGAAACTCTCCACTGAATGCTAAAGCAATTTAAATCTAATGAATGAGTTTATGGTTCAGGGTACAGGCAGTTTTACTTGCATGTGCATTTTGTTTTTGAAAATGTACAAATGTTTAGCAAAAGTAAAACCATCTGAGATATGTTCAAAAACCCATTATGCTTTTGTTTAAAACAAAGCACGCACAGTGCCGATGTTACAGTAATGATTCTGTGCCAAGATTTGCGTGAGGGATGGATTTCACAACTGTGTGCAGACATTCTCACAGGAACTGATGGACAAACTGAGGTCCAAACGCTCAGGTACCTGGCATGTAAACCAATTGTTTGAAATTCAACAGTCTTCTGAACCAGAAGGTCCAACAATCAATTTGCTGAAGTGATCATGACTAATGTTTAGATTGACAATAAAGGCTCATCAGAATGGGCTGTATGAATTTTGCAAATTATCAGTTAACACCGTGGAGTGTACTGAAGCATCCAAAAATGGGTGGTTCGGAGTCAAGTCAGGTGATAGTATTTTAAACATCTCCAGCACAGGCATTCTCAAGGTGAACAGAGGTGGGAGAAAGAGCTTGCGGCCAATTTGTTTCTGGGAAATAGGTCCAAATATTGTCAGGAGCTTGGCTGCCTCTGATCAGGATACTCTGTGGGTTTTACAGAGACCAGCTGGATTTCTCTTGTCATCAGAAGAGGATGTGAGATTCAGGGAAAAGTTACATGTATTTACTGCATCGCTTGTGTGCCAAGAAGAGCTGGAATGTTTCCTCCTGTCCTCCCTAACTCCACCAGAGTATTGATCCAACCCCCATACAAAACTCCTTGAGATGGCAGATTGGGGTCCCTTCGGGAAGGATCTTATTTTTTGAGACTAAGCGCGAAGACAGACCTAAATGCAAGAGGTACCTTCACTTGGAATTGGATTATGATGTTCTCCCCTCATTGCATATGCATGCTCCGGTAAAATGCCAAATGTTATGAGTTGGTAAGAAGGAGGTTCTGCCACCTGGTGGGTGCTTATAGTGTCCAATTTCTGGGCATCATATTTCAAAGGTGACCAGACAGCAACTTACTTTTTGCAACACAGGAACATCACTAAACTCTTGCTCATCAATTCACCCACTCTGGAGGCGTCAGTGATCAAGCAGAAGTTGCCTCTTTTTGAGAGATTCTTCCTGAAGGATGTCAAGGAGGGAACGGAAGCCCCTTTCCCCAGGGATGGCAACATGAGGCCAGCCTGATTGAGGAAGATAGCCTGGCTGTGGAAGTTAATGCCCATGAGTAGCTCAAAAACTCCAGTATCACCAGATAATGAATCTACAACTTGACCACAGTCTACTCTACACTACATTTCCTCCAGGAGTGCCAGGCAGCATTATAATGTTGCCAATGCAGAGGATTGTCACCAAGATTGGTAGTGAGTCTCTGCCATCAGATGCTTTGTGTGCAATCAATGTCTGTCACTTTGCAGCAGCTTCCAATGTGGCACCACAGTGATACTGCCTGTCACATCTTTTCCAGGTTTCTCACATCAAATACAAAAGGAACTGCAACACGAGACTGCTCATGCACAATCAGCTAACTGACCTTTCTTCACAAATGAAGAACACCCACCGAAAATAAAGAACTGCGGATGTTGGAGATCTGAAACGAAAACAGAAATTGCTGGAGAAACACTGCAGGTCTGGCTGCTTCTGTGGAGAGAAAGCGGAGTTAACGTTTCAGTTCTAGTGACTCTTCATCAGAACTGATAGCAGCCAGGAAAAAGTGATATTTATGCTGAAGACAGTGCTGGGGGAAGAGGTGAACCAACAGGTGGAGATGGAGCCATTCCCTCTGGGACACCCTGGTCCACTCCTCCCCACACTCCCACAGCACCTTCCCCTGCAATCACAGAAGGTGTAATCCTGCTTTTTTACTTCCTCCTTCCTCACTATGCAAGGTCCAAGACACACCTTCAAGATGAAGCAGCGATTTACCTGCACTTCATTCAATCTGGTCTATTTTCTTCACTGCAGACAATGTGGTCTCCTCTACATTGGAGAGATGAAGTGCAGACTGGGTGACTGCTTTACAGACCACCTATGTTCTGTCCATAAAAATGACCCTGAACTTTCAGTTTCTTGCCACTTCAAGACACCCCGGTGTTCCCTGGCCAGCATTTCTGTCTCAGGCCTGCTGCAGTGCTCCAACAAAGCTCCGTCAATGAGTAAGGGAATCACGGGAAATGGGGGGAAGGGGGGAGAATGGGGTTGAGAAACAGATCAGCCATTATTGGATGTTAGAGCAGATTCAATAGGCCGAATGACTTACTTCTGCTCCTATATATTATGGTCTTTCGCTTGGGGACTCTGTAGCCTCTAGGACTCAGGTCAAATCAATTTAGAGCCTTATTATGTTCTTCATTTCTTTTATTCACCCCCCCTCACACACCCTGGTCCTGTCATGACTTGGTTGCTTTTAGCACAGCCTACACATCCTCTCCTACTTTCAGCTCCCATTATCAGTTATTCAACTTCTCTCCTGTCCTGGCCTACTATCAATAATCTCCTGTCTGCCTAGCCCTTTCATATTTCTCTCTCTACCTCTGTGGACTCTGTCTCCACCTATCCACTAGCCTGTCCACAAACCACTGCCCGCTCCAACTCCCAAACTCCTCTTCAGCATAAATACCATTTTTTTCTAGCTGTTATCAGTTCTGATGAAGAGTCACCAGACTCGAAATGTTAACGCTGCTTTTTCCCCACAGATGCTACCAGACTTGCTATGGTTCTCCAGCAATGTCTGTTTTCAAACATACACTTTCAATAGCTTTTCACTAAAGGCTTGCATGGGACAAGGGCACAATTACAAAAGATGGGTTTGGGATGAACCTCAGATGCACCATATAATGCTTTATTGGTTTTTATCAACTCTAATTCTTTGATAACACTGAACTATTTTTCCACCAGAGCATATTAACCCCTAACTTCCCATGTACCACTAGTAACGCACACAATCATACTTCTATCTGTATCTATCAATGCAGGCATAGTGCTCATGTACTCAGGCTAATGTCACTTAATGCTTCTGTCCCTCTCCAGGAGCAGAGGCTTGAACATTCACTGGTACAGTGTGCCAGGATGCCTGAATGTAACACTCCTGTCTGAATTAAGAAGGAGGCTGCTGAGCTCGATGGAGAGGAAGGGGAACAAGACTATAGTGACTGGGAGATTGGATATCACCAGCCATTGAGTGACATAGTCTCTATACCGCTAGCCCCAGCTGCATATCATAAAGCAACTTCTTAACAAAACATTTTGTAAGGGTGGAGGCTCACAACACAAACAAATCTTTGTGCTTATCTATGCCCCCTCCTAAAAAAGAGAACAATTCAACCCCACCGGACACATTTTGAACAGCCTCTCAAATCAAAATCTGACGGATAGTCACAAGCCTCAGGGGTCCCCAGTCAAGGCTTTCGTCCCCACCCCCACCAACACAGAGACACTCACCTCAGCTGGTCATCCATATGGTGCTTGTCCAAGGTCACATTCTGGTGAGCACAGTCCTAACACGGGCCTATAGCTAGAGGATGAAGCAACAGCCGAGGTCTCTGATCCTCAAAGCACTACTGGAGAACAGGCCCCTGCTGAGCCAAGTACAGATGATGAGCTGCTTGCATTGCCCATTAGTGAGCTGATGGAGATACAAAAACCACCAGGGAAACATCTAGCAGAGGTCCCAGAGACCATGACCAGACCAAAACAAAAAGCAGAACGGTCTGTCCAAGTTCCATGTTGTAGCTCAGACACGTGAGATCATGGTGTCAGCATGGGCTAACTGGTCCAACAGAACAGTCAGTACCTGCCAACAATATACAAGGGTCTTCACGCTATTGCTTGAGCCGGGAATGCATTCTTTCACTTTCACTAGGTAAGTGGAGGCCGAGGACATTAGGTGCCCCATTCCCCCTCCAAGGGTGAGGGAGGTACCAGTGCACGCCTATAGGGAGGAGGGACGACAGCCAGGTACCCAGGCATTGCCAAGTCAGGACATTGAAAGAGGTAGCCTGCTAGACCACCTCTCCACTCCTCTACCAAATACCCAAATGTTTCCATCAGGGCAGGCTGTGGATGTAATACCTCCAGCTTTGCGAGACACCCCAAGAGGCCAGAGTCCTCTAGATCCAGACCCTCAGATTAAGCCCACCAAAGTCATCTGGGACAAGCTGGCAAAGGCCATCGACTGGCTCCACCAGGCTCGGCTGTGGTTACTGAAGAGGCACCATGATGTAGAAATAAGAAGGAAAGATTAAACCACATTCAAGTCACTTGGAGTGCATGGGTATCAACCATTTATACAGCCTGACACTTGACATAGGTATAGCACATTGTATGACAGTCCTGTGGTCTCTTTCAAATTTTTAAGGTTTCTGACTGTTTTTGTTTTCATTCAGACTACATTGAGGCACGCTGACCATTGTAGATACTTACATGTGCACCATGTGGAAAAATGCGAAGAGAACTAAAGCCGTCATTTGCTGCTGCCCTTTGGGTGGGTGGGCAAATTAACAAAGTTTAGCCCCCTCTACGTCTCAATAGCAGATGAATGTCCCTTGCAAACTGAGGTTAGAGTCTTATAGGCATAGACCCCTATAACCCCCCATCGCTCCATACTGATCCATTGGTCAGAAGTTGAACGGAGGTAATTGCTGTCAAGGGAACAATTTAATTTAAGATTAATGGCAAAGTGTCTGAATATTTTAAAGGTATAAATTAAGTAGCCTCTTGAGGGAAGGAATAATTGTATCACAGTTCTGATTGCCCACATATGTTAATGTAATATCATTCGCCATCAAATCAAGCCACGACCAGATTCTCTCAGCCCCAACTGCCTCCTCTCACTACTGCCGTGGCTTCTTCAATATCTTCATCATCAATGTTGGCTCCCTCAGCATCTCTGCCAGTCTCTGCTTGTTCCTCATCTGAAGAGACAGCTAGCTGGTCCATCTCCCTCTCTTCAAAGTTCTCATCCTGATGTTGAGCTGAGTTGTGCAGGGATCAAGAAGGAATCACTGCTCTGGACATCCTAGCCCATATGTACTGAAGTGCAAGTCCTGAATTTTTGCCTTTGTACAATCCACCCCTTGTTCCCCACTCCTACCTCCCAGTTGGTGATTTTAAACCCCTGTCTCTATGGGATTAGCAATCAGATCCCTCCCTCTTCACCAGAACCATCTGCTCCTGGGGAATGCTGTGGGCATCTTCAGGCTCAGCTGACTTATGGGCAGGGAACCTTTAGGAAAAAAGGATACTGCTGTGGTAAGCTCCAGAACATGAGGGGAAATTTAAATGTCCTGTCTTAGCCTATCTCACCTCACCCCCTGCTTACAAAACCTGCCCATGTTAATATCCAAGTCTGTCATGCTGAAGTATGCTCCACTACAGCAATATGTCACTCCAATGACAGAGGTAGATTCATCAACATGTTAAATCGACAGAACTGAAACATTAAAAATAAATACATTATATTTATGTACTTTGGAACCTCTTGCACATCCACCTATTTCTCTCCTTATTTTGTTAAATAAAAATTCCTGCAACTTTTAGCCCCTAAAATAATCCATCAGTTTTTCTAACTTGACCTGATAATTAATTAAATTTTAAATCTTCCATTTGTCTTTTCCTTCCTCACTTTTCATTTTGGAGGCAGGGTCTTTATTATTAAAGCTCTAAAGGCAAGTTTACCATGAACTGAAAGCTGAGACATTGAAGATTGACTTAATCATATTATGAAGGCAGGAAAGTCAATCTCTGGAATGTTTTTACAGGCTGTGCTGACAGGAATATTCATTGGCAGCTCCAGAACCTCATGGCGCCTGAATGAATAAATATGTTCACTGTATTGGTTCTGGAAGGGTTTAACTTGATTCAAAAGTACCCATCTTCGAATAAGCCCCTTGTAGATTTGTGTAATATTCAGTCACCTTGTTTAAGCTGCTTGCTTCAAATGACTATGATGCACTAAATATAGGTTGAGAGGTGGTTTGCAGCACTTAACAAAGCAACCATTCACTCAGATAATGTCATCAACTGTCAAAGCAATACACAGATGAAGCCAAGTAACAACAGGAGCATAAAACTGAATTAACCCAAATGTATGACCATGTGCAAAATGCGGGAACTGAGATTAAAGCATGAGATTCACCAGGCCTAATCCTTTCCCAGTCTAAACAGGATGACATCAGTCAAGTCCTCCCACAGCAAGGTACTCTTGCTAAAACCTGGATGAATCTAACAAATTTAATCATTTGGTAAAACGTTCAATCTCTTACCTTGACAGGTCAACAGTAAATTAATGCAGATGCTGAAAATTTGGAATAGAAAATGATGGAAATACTTAACAGCTCTGACAGCATCTGAACTTGAACATAAAGGTAAAGGTAAAGTTGCCATAGTTACAGAGAAACTTGGGGCTGCTCTCTCATTAGCGAGAGATGACTGGTGATGGTTTAACCTGAGGGGGGCCATGTCTCAGGCAAGGGGAGTGGTTGAGAAAGCAGGACCGTCATGCTATTTGAAAAGTTACTTGAAAGTACTTGACAAGTATCAATCCATTTCAAATCTATGAATTCAAACAGAGCATTGCATTTTCAAACTTTCATTGCACAGGCAAAAGCTTCAAATCTCTTTTGAAGTTCGCATTGTACCTTTCAGTTTTCTGATCACTTTCCAAGCTAAGTAACCAGCCTGCCTTACCTTTAAATACACCCTTTCATTTCTCTAAAGAGCTGCACCATTTCTGTTTAGTTGCTTCTTTTATTTTTCTCACCAGTCTATTTCTGGATGGACTTTTTTTAAACCATCTTTCCAAGTAGGACACAATGTGTGCCAGGTTATGTAAGAATTGTTACAGTTGTCAAGAGACTGTTTCAATTGGCTGATGTGTCAAAAGGTAGGCACCATGGTCTCTGATAAGGGGTTGGCCATTTAGGGTTGAGGATGAATAGTAATTTTGTGATTCAGACATTTTGAATCTTTACATATATTCAAGTTTGAGTGTAACCAGTTTTTGGGCACTAAGAGATAAGTATTAGCTGTGATACAGAAGTTCAGCAATGATTTGGGTCCAGAGGGCAATGTTTTTCACACAGAGGGTGGTGAGTGTCTGGAATGGGCTACCAGAGGTAGTGGCGGAAGCAAGTACAATTTTATCATTCAAGACACATTTAGACAGGTTCATGGATGGGATAGGTATGGAGGAATATGAACGAAATGCAGGCAGATGGGCCTAGTTTAAAATGTGAAAACTGGGCGGCATGGCAAGTTGGGCCAAAGGGCCTGTTTCCATGCTGTATATCTCTATGACTCTATGACTGTATGACTCTATGACTCTATGATTTTATAAAATGGTGGCACTGTCTCCAGAGACCTTATGGCTTGCTGAAGCTAATGTTCCTTATGTTCTTATGTTCCTAATGTACGTAAAAGCAAAATATAGGAAAACAAAATGCACCTTAAACTCTGATGAAACAGAGATGCCTTGATGAGCATACATGCATCAAAGGAATGATAATCAGGGTCTCTGGTATTTCACCTTTAATCTAGTCAGGATCTTGACATAAACAATCAACAATTTTCTATCCAGCCAGTAATGCAATCAATGATTAATTGAAGGTGTTAAACCAGGCAATCATTTTCTGCCTTATGTACTAATGTGCTCACATTTTTCTCTTGTATCTTTGGATGGAACATTGTAGATTTAAACTTGGCTAGGACATCAGTACATCATCCAGGTTCACACTTCAGGTTAAAACTGAGAAATGCTTCATTCTCAGAGATACTGTGCTTCACGGGATATTAGATCGAGACCCTAACCCTGACCCTATCGCAGTCTGCACATTCTGGCAGACATAAAAGATATGACAGTAAAATTTAAAATGACCTGACAATTTGCCTTGTGTTCTGCCCTGCATTATCCACTCTAATGATACCATCCAGTTAAACTAAAATGTGAAACTTGATTTAATCTCCGCACACATCCATGGAATTCCTATCTTTGATGAATTCCCTTTTTCCCTAACTTAAGTATATTTAATTTCCATCCTTCTTAGCTCCTATTTAAATATTTCCTATTCCCAATGTGCAGTATTTTTTGTACTTTCCAGCTATCATTTTTGATCATAGAATCCCTACAGTGTGGAAGCAAGTCATTTGGCCCATCAGGTCAACACTGCCCCTCTGAAGAGCATCTCATCCAGATCCACTCTTCCACTCCATCCCTATAACCCTGCATTTCCCATGGCAATTCCACAAGCCTGCACACCATGGACAATTTAGCATGGCTCATCCACCTAACCTGCATATCTGTGGAAGGAACCAGACCACCTGGTGGAAACCCACGCAGACACAGGGAAAATGTGCAAACTCCACACAGACAGTCACCTGAGGGTGCAATTGAACCCAAGTCCCTGGTGCTGTGAGGCAGCAGTACTAACCACTGAGTCACTGTGCCAGTCTAATTCCCAAATATTTATTTCTCAATTTTAACATTGAACTCAATTGTGGTAATGGCTTCATAACATGTTACCCATCTCCTGTAGAAACCTAAATCCCTGTATGTTTCTGACTTGTTGCACTTTGTTAGCCAGAATCAGAATAAGTAATGTTTCTGTCCTACTCTGAACCATGTTATAATCCCAGGTGTTACCATTACCGGACAAGGACAATCCCAGATAGAAAACTGGCTTGACAGATCAAATTTTGTTTTGTTTTGATTTTAACAAAGTGATCTATCACTGAAACACAGGCAGGCAATGCTACAGGTCTTGCTTCATGGATAAAACAGAAATCTATTTCCAAAAGAAATGAAGATAAAAATAGAATAATCCAAACTATCTTCATCTGATACAAATTCAAAGTTTGTCAAATTCACAACAAATACACTCTCATTAATCCTAAGCTTTCTTTTTTGAATAGAAACAGCATATAGCTTTTGTATAGTATCCAAAATACATCTCTGGTACCGAATCCAAAATGTAACTCAAATAATACTCAAACCGGAGTTTCTGTATCAAACAACTTAATAGCTTTAAATCATTTATAACCTTTTTAATCTGGAGCTGCAAATAGCCTCCAACTCCTTCCTGGAACTGGTTTGATTTACTTGGTTTGATTTATTTATGTATTGTCACATGCACCGAAATACAATAAAAAGTTCTGTTTATGAGCGGCACAGGCAGGTCACAGGAAGCAAAGGATGTACAGATCAAACAGACTTAGACAGAGGCATACAGGTTACATTGCACAGGGCGTGCGCTAGGCAAGATTAACATTAGCAGGATCAGCATTATTTGAGGCTAAAGGGTCCATTCATCTTTGTGATTACAGCCAGAAAGAAGCTGTCCCTGAACCTGCTTGTGCGTGTGTTCAGGCTTCTGTATCTTCTGCCTGTGAAGAGGTTGTAGGAGAGCATGACTGGGGTGCGATGGATCTTTGATGATGTTGGCAGCCTTTTTGCAGCAGCAAGCCATGTAAATAGAGTCCGTGGATGGAAGGTTGGCTTCCATGATGGTCTGGGCTGTGCGCACCACCTACTGCAGCTTCTTATGGTCCTGGGCAAAGCAGTTGCTGTACCAGGCCGTTATGCACCTGGACAGTATGCTTTCAATGGTGCATCTGTAGAAGTTGTTGAGGGACCTAATGGACATGCGTTATGGAACTATCACAACTGCTTAAATGTGAGCCCCTTTAAGTAATCTCTTCAGTGTTTTATCCCAAAACCTCTGCTCTAAGACTAACACTAACTCACTCTAAGGTGGTTTTTATTTTCCCTTCACAGATGCTGCCAGACCTGCTGAGCTTTTCCAGCAACTTTGTTTTACTTCCTGATTTACAGCACTCACAGTTCTATCAGTTTTCACTCTAAGGTGATCTAGTTTACTGTATATCCTTCTCTTTTCTACATAGTGGTCCAATTCTAAGGACTTCATAGCACTACCCCACTCAAAGTTAAAAGTGAAACTAAAAATCTTCCTGTCTCAGCTATAAGTTTAAAAGGAACAATTTCCAGAGTTCTCCAATCAGCTTTCAGACCTCATTATTTATCATGCTCAGTTACAAAATGATCTAGGTAAACAAAAGCCCATTAGCTCTGCACAAAATCCATTCATTGAGCCAGGTTTCAAAAACTGTTTTTAAAAGAATTCACCATGGCTACAGAAATTTTGACAAGTTACTTATTAACTTCAGGCACACAGAAAATCCGTCAGTTGCTAACTCAGAAAGCAGAAACTCAAACTCGCAACAAATAATATTAAAAACTATACATATAAATCCCACAGTTTACCTCACAACAGCAACATAATCACTGAGGAATCAATCCTGACAATAAGTACCTGGCATTTATTTTGTACTGGCATTTCCTCCTCTTTAGTTTTATTGGCATTAATAATATTTATTGTGAATAATTGCAAGCTTTCCCACAGAACAGCTCATTCTGTGCCTGCTGCCTCATAAAATTATATTAAGGTGCAATTGCTTCCAGGATTTATGACAGGATCATTCCAATTTTGTTCTTCTTCATGAAAATGTACATTTCCCAATACCTCAAGATTTTTATCCTCCCTGTACATGCAAAATGAAAAAAATGCTGTATTTGGGCTATTATTAATCACACAAATAAAAATCTTCAAATAGACCTTTGCAAATAAATATGCCAACGCTGTTGTGCTCAGCAATACAGAATTAGAATCTAGACTAAATCCTTCATCAGTGCAAAGTGAATTAGAGTAATCATAGAGGTCTACAGCATAGAAACAGGCCCTTCGGCCCAACTTGCCCATGCCACCCAGTTTTCGCAATTTAATCTAGTCCCCTTTGCTTGTGTTTGGTCCATATTCCTCAATACTTATCACATCATTGTACCTGTCTAAATGTTTATTAAATGATGCTATTGTAGTCCCTTTCACCACTACCTCTGGTAGCATGTTTCAGACACTCACCACCCTCTGTGTGAAAAAATTGCACCCGTGGACTCTTTCGTATATCTTCCCTCTCACCTTAAACCTCTGCCCTCTCGGTTAAAACTACCCTACCATGGGAAAAAGCTGTTAGCTACCTACCTTATCTATGCCTCTCATGATTTTACAGAGCTCTATAAGGTCACCCCTCAGTCTCCTACACTCCAGTGAAAAAAGTCCCAGCCTATCCAACCATTCCTTATAGCTCAAACCAGGTAGTATCCTTGTAAAACTTTTCTGCACTCTTTCTAGTTTAATAGTATCTTTTCCATAGTAGGGTGACCAGAACTGCATGCAGTACTCCAAATGTAGTCTCACCAATGTCTTTTACAGCTGTAACAAGACATCCCAACTCCTATACTCAATGCTCTGACCAATGAAAGCTAGTTGGTTGAAAGCTTTCTTCACTGTCATTTATACAAATGATTTAGATGAGAATCTAGGAGGTGTGGTTAGTAAATTTGCAGATGACACCAAGATTGGTGAAGAAAGTCACCTGGGAATGCAGTGAGATCTCTCTTAAGTGTACTCCAACACCCTCTATACTCTTCAAGGAATTCTCTTGATCATATTTTAAAGGATCTATGAACCTGTAACCCTAGATCTCTTTGTTCTATAACACTCCCCAGAGCCCTACCATTGACTGTGTAAGTCCTGCCCTGGTTTGCCTTACCAAAATGCAATACCTTGTATTTATCTAAATTAAACTCCATTCTTCAGCTCAATGCCCTGGTTAATCAAGATCTCGCTGCGTTCCCAGGTAACCTTCTTCACCAATCTTGGAATCACATGCAAACTGACTAACCATACCTCCTAGATTCTCATCTAAATCATTTGTATAAATGACAAATAACAGTGGACCCAGCACCGATCCCTGTGGTACACCGCTGGTCACAAGCCTCCAGTCTGAAAATCAACCCTCTACCATTACCCTCTGCTTTCTACCGTCAAGCCAATTTTGTATCCAGTTGGCTAGCTCTCCCTGAATCCCGTGAGATTCAACCTTACTTAACAACCTACCATGCAGTACCTTGTCAAAAGCCTTGCTAAAGTGTATGTAGACAACATCTATCACACAGCTCTCATCTACTTTCTTAGTCACCCCTTCAAAAAACTTAATCAAATTTGTGAGACACGATTTCCAATGCACAAAGCCATGCTGACTATCCCAAATGAGTCCTTGCCTCTCCAAATGCCAGTAGATTCTGTCTCTCAGAATCCCCTCTGACAACTTACCCACCATTGATATTAGAGTCACGAGTCTGTAGTTCCCAGGCTTTTCCCTGCACCCTTTCTTAAATAATGGCACAACATTATCCAACCTCCAATCTTTGGAAACTTCATCCATGCCTGTCGAAGTTACAGATATTTCTGCTAGGGGCCCTGAAATTTCCTCCCTAGCCTTCCACCAAGTCCTGGACTCATTTCATCAGGTCCCAGGGATTTATCTATCTTTATACATTTTAAGATTTCCACCGCCTCCTCTTCTGTAATGTTGATACTCTTCAAGACATCGCTATTTATTTACGCAAGTTCGCTAGCATCCATACCTTTCTCAATGGTAAATACTGACAAGAAATATTCTTTTAGGATCTCAGCTCTTGTGGCTCCACACATAGATGATCTTGTTGATCTTAAGAGGGCCTATTCTCTCCCTAGTTTCTCTTCAGCCTTTCATGTACGTGTAGAATCTGTTTGGATTCTCCTTTACCTGATCTGTCAAAGCCATCTTGTGTCCCCTTTTAACCCTCCTGATTTCTCTCTTAAGTGTAGTCCGACACCATCTATACTCTTCAAGGAATTCACCTGATCCCAGCTGCCTATATATGTCATATGCCTGCTTCTTTTTCAAGACTAGGGCCTCAATAACTCTAGTCATCCAGGGTTCCCAACACCTGCCAGCCTTACCCTTCACTCTAAAGGGAACATCCACTTATCAGATATCCATTTGCCTGCAAACAGCCTCCCCAATCAACGTTTAAAGCTCCTGTCTAAGATCATCAAAATTGGTCTTGCCCCAATTTAGAATTTTAACTTGTGGACCAGACCTACCCTTTTCCATAGTTATTTTAAAACTAATGGAATTATTGTCACTAGTCCCAATGTGCTCCCCTACTAAAACTCCATCACTTGCCCTGCCTTATTTCCCAAGAGGATGTTAAGTTTTATCCCTTGTCTAGTAGGACCATCTACAAACTACATGAGAAATTCTTAATAAATTTAATAAATTTCTTTCCATCCAAACTCTTAACACCAAGGAGGTCCCAGTCAATGTTAGGAAAGTTAAAATCCCCTTTTATTACAATCCTATTAATCTCACAGCTGTCTGGTCAGGTGATGGCCTACTGGTATTAGCGCTAGACTATTAATCCAGAGACCCAGGTCATGTTCAGGGGACTTGGATTTGAATCCAACCATGGGAGATGGTGGAATTTAAATTCAATAATAATCTGGAATTACGAGTCTAATGACGACCATGAAACCATTGCTGATTGTCAGGGGAAAAACCCATCTGGTTCACCAATATCCTTTAGGGAAGGAAATTTGTCATCCTTACCTGGTGTGGCCTAGATGTGACTCCAGGCCCACAGCAATGTGGTTGACTCTTAACTGTCTTCTGGGCAATTAGAGATGGGCAATACAATGCTGGTCCAGCTAGTGATGCCCACATCCCATTAATGAAATTTTTTTTTTTTAATTTGCGACCTCCTCACATAATTATCTTCAATCTTCCTGTAGGGAATTGATCATATATGGGACTGAAGCAAATGCATCCAAAAAACTTCAACATAAAGCTAGAAAAAACAAGCAAAATCAGCTCGAATTCCTGCTGTCGATCATTGTCCTGTTGTTCACATTGGGTAAGGTCCATGTGTGAGTGTGGGTTCAAGGATTGTATTAGAGTTGCCTATGAATCTTCACTGTCCGATGCTACTTGAGTAAAGTACTGGGAAAATATTGGCATAAAAATACTAAAGTTAAAAAGTCCATCTGTACATTGCAAAACAAAGCACTATGTATTGCAAGGAGAAGTAACTATTATTACAGTAAGATAAGGGAGTAAGATTTTTGATGACATTGCCAAGGAAATGAAAACCGTTTGAGTTAGATCTTTTATGCTATTTGTTAATTATTCTTTTGTTGGTTGAGTAAAATAGTTATGGTAAAGGATAACATCTGATCTGAAAGTTGAAGTTCTCAATTGGAGTAAGGCCAATTTTGATTTTATTGGGCAAGAAATTTCAGAAGTTGATTGGAAGAGGCTATTCACAGATAAACAGATGATTGGAAAGTGGGAGGCCTTCAAAAATGAGGTAACAAGAGACCAGAGACAGTATGTTCCTATTAATGTGAAGGGCAAGGCTAGTAGGTGTAGGGACTGTTGGATGACTAGACAAATTGAGAAAAAGAAGGAGGCATTTGGTAGGTATGGACAGTTGAGATTGAATGAATCCCTCGAGGAGTATAAGGGCAGTAGGCGTATGCGCAAGAGGGAAATCAGGTGGGCAAAAAGGGACATATGATAGCTTTGGCAACCAGGGTTAGGGAGAATCCAAAGAGATTCTATGGATGCATTAAGGGCAGAATTGTAACGAGGGAGAGAATAAGGCCCTTTAAAGATCAACAAGGTCAACTATGTGTGGAATTGCAGGAGATGGGCGAGATACTACACAAGTATTTCACATCAGTGTTTACTGTGGAGAAGGAAACAAGAGAACTTGGAGAAATAAATAGTGATATCTTGAAAAATGTCCATACTACAGAGGAGGAGGTGCCGGATGTCTTGAAATGCATAGCGGGGCATAAATCACCAGGATCTGATCAGGTGTATCCCAGAACTTTGTGGGAGACTAAGGAAGTGATTGCTGGGCCTCTTGAAGGTATTTATATCATCAATATCCACGGGTGAAGTGTCAGAAGAATGGAGGGTGGTTAAGGTGGTGCCTTATTTAAGAAAGGGGGTAAAGAAAAACCAGGTAACTATGCACCAGTGAGCCTGATGTCAGTGGTGGGTAAGTTGTGGGAGGGAATTTTGAGGGACAGGGTTTACAGAATTTGGAAAGGCAAGGACTGATTTGGGATATCATCATGGCTTTGTGTGTGGGAAGTCATGTCTCACTAACTTCACTGAGTTTTTTGAAGAAGTGACGAAGCAGATTAATGAAGGCAGAGCTGTAGATGTTGTCTAAATGGACTTCAGCAAGGCCTTCAAGAAAGTTCTGCATAGTAGAATGATTAGCAAGATTAGATCACATGGAATGCAAGGGGAGCTAGCCATTTGGATACAAATTGGCTTGAAGGTAAGAGATAGATACAGGTGGTGGACGGTTATTTTTCAGACTGAAGACATGTGACCAGTGGTGTGCTACAACGCTAGGTGCTGGGTTCATTGCTTTTGACATTTATATGAATGATTTGGATGTGAATATAGGAGGAATGGTTAGAAAGTTTGCAGATGATACCAAAGCTGATGGTGTAGTAGACAGTAAAGAAGGTTATCTCAGAGTACAATAGGACCTTGAACAGATGGGCCAATAGGCCGAGGAATGGAAGATGGAGTTTAACTTAGATGAATGTGTAGTGTTGCATTTTGGTAAGGCAAATCGGGGCAGGACTTACATACATAATGGTAGAGTTCGGGGAGTGTTGCTTAACAAAGACACCTTGGAGTGCAGGTTCATAGTTCCTTGAAGTTGGAGTTGCAGGTAAACAGGGTAATGAAGAAGGCATTTGGTACCCTTGCTTTTATTGGTCAGTACATTGAGTATAGGAGTTGGGATGTCATATTGTCATATTACAGGACAGTAGTTAGGCCACCTGTGTAATATTGTGTTCAGTTCTTGTCTCCCTGCTACAGGAAAGGTGTTATTAAACTTGAAAGGGTTCAGAAAAGATTTACAAGGATGTTGCCAGGGTTGGTAGGTTTGAACTATAGGGAGAGGCTAAATAGTTTGGAACTATTTTTCCTGGAGCATCAAAGGCTAAAGGGTGATCTTATAGAGGTTTATAAAATCATGAGGGGGATGGATAGGGTGGATGGCCAAGGTCTTTTTCCCAGGTAGGGGAGTCCAAAACTAGAAGGCATAGGTTTAAGGTGAGAGGGGAAAAAAAATAAAGGGACCTAAGTGGCAACTTTTTCACGCAGAGGGTGGTACGTGTATGGAATGAGCTGCCAGTGGAAGTAGTGGAGGCTGGTAAAATTGGCAAATGAGACTAGATTAATTCGGGATATCTGGTCAACATGGATGATTTGGACTGAATGGTCTGTTTCTGTGCTGTCCAACTTTGTGACTCTATGACTGTACTGGCAGTTAAATGAATCAAAATGAATGAGCAAGAGAGATGGATTTTAGGGGAAGATAGTATCAAAAGCTTTCATGGCAAAAATAGTGGTAACTTCAAACATTACCTTTTCAGGGGGAGGATAATGTGAAAGAATTAATCAGCCAACGATATGAGAGTCTGAGCAATCTGACATTTTTGAGATGTGTGTCTCTTGGCCTTCATGCAGTGTCTATGTTAGAACTATGCTTATGTCTGGTGTAAAAAATAACTCACTTCCTGGCTAGCAACTCCCACAATACCGTTGCAGAAAGGGCATTTTAGTTTGTTATCAGTGCTTATAATGATATAGAGTTTGCTGCCTGAACGAGGTGTGACATAAATAGCCTTTACAGGATATTTACACTGAGAATTCCAAACAGACAATATCATGGAAAGAAATCTCACTGAGAATTTGTTGCATCAGTCTGCTTCAGATTTAAAATATGTTTGTCCTCCCTGTTTCTGATGGTTAATTTCTGAATGAATACTTAATTAACTGCTAAAAGAAATCTCAAATTACATTAATGTTTAATAGATAGTAATGTTACATCACTGGCTGTGACTTCCTCTGTGTAGTCTGGGTATGCCTCTAGACACCGTAATTACAGGAAGTATTTCCAACTGATGGTAGAGAATACAATGTGGTTTTAACTTTGTCACACTGTCGGATGTCTGCAGCAGTTTAAAACTAAATGCAATTGCCGGATGTGAGCATATCGGTTAATATCGAAATGTGGAAATACATAGAAAAAACATACAACTGAACATGAATGTCAGCATGCATCATGTAAAATTTGAAAAGCAATGCTAAAACATCATTTTTGTTTTCAGGTTTGTAGATTTTGCATGCTGTTACATATGAAATATGTAAAAATTCAAATTCAACTTTCAGAACCAACAGGTCAATAGTCATAAAACAATTTGAGCATTTGTTAAAAATGAATAAGGATGAGGGATCTCTTTCAGGAATACAAAGAGAGACCTATCATTACCACATACTCCCATTCTATAGACACACATTATCCTTGGCATTTTACTGAAAGAGTTGGACGCAAAATGTAACGTAGAACATATTTGAGCCATGTGTAACAATGATACTTTTTTGTGGTAATCAGCACAATGTGCCTGATTAAAAGTTTTAGTGGTGCAGAGTGCAATGCCAATGAGTTGTGCTGCATAGTTACGTATCAGGGGTTCCTAAATACAGTCCCCTTTGCTGGTTAATTATCATTGGAAGCTGTGGTGAAATTCTCATTAGAGGAACCTCACTTAGTTAACATTCACAAGATCACATAGTTCAGTACCTATATATTTCACCATAACTCTACAAAACTTTATTATACAGTATAATGTTCCCTCAAGGTCATATAGACAGGATATTTAGCTTTTTCGGAATATTAGTATGTTCTGGTCATAATGAAAGCTTCATATGCTCATAGCCTCTGTTCTTAACATTGGCCCATTTTCCAGAATCAGGCACTTTGTATGTTTGAGATGGGTTTTTTGTCATTCAGATTACCTGGGGGGCAGAAAGTGGCTATGGCAAATATCAAAAACCATCCTGGATTAATGTTGTTGGCTGACGAAGTATGTGAACGAATTTTCCTTACGAAGCACCTCAGCATGTTCATTGATCGATCATGGGGACCCCTTCAACTTTAGATCTCTGTCTGCCATGATAACAATGTTGCATGCTGGGAATGACCAAACACTGCTTAGGCCATATTTTGATGGATATCTTGTGACAAAATCATATAAGTGGTGAGGTCATCAGGGAACCAATGGAAAGGTTGAAACATTTGTGGCAAATTCCACTGTAGCTGAAAAGTTAGCCCACCCTTGGCTGTAAAGACCAACAAATTCTCGTTAAGTAAGAACTTGACAATTTTTAGAACATAAGAATATAAGAAATAAAAACAGCCGTAAACCATTCAGCCATTCAAACCTGTCCCATTGTTCAATAAGATCATGGCTGATCTGTCCCAGGCCTCAAATCCCCTTTGGTGCCTACTTTTTATAGCTGTTAAATCCCCGATATTTTAAAAGTCTATTTACCTCCCTTTTGAATACTTTCAGTGCTCCAGCATCGACAACTTTCTGAGATAAAGAATTCCAGATATTTACTACCCTCTGAGAGAAGAAATTTCAGTTTTTAAAATTTTTGCTTGGGGAGAGTCACTTCAAGTTTAACATATTTTTGCCCATTGCTGTTGCTAACTGATTGTCTAACTGATATGAGAGAGAGAGTAAGAAAGGATTAGCTAACGAATAGAGGACAGAGAGTTGAGATAACGGAGCATTTCCAGGATGGCAACATGTAACTAGTGGACTGCCAGAAGGATCAATGCTGGGGCCACAATTATTTACAATATAGATTCATGATTGGTTGGAGGAAATGCATATACTATCACTAAGATGCCACACAAAAAGGTGGGAAGGCAGGCAATGAGGTTGAAGTAAATGTCACAGGTTACGTGAGTGGGCAAAATCTTGTTAGATGGAATATATCACGGGAAAATGTGAGATCATACACTTTGGCAGGAAGAATAAAAGAACTGAATATTATTGAAATAAGGAGTGATGGTAGAAAGCTGCAACACAGAGGTATTTGAGGGTCCTAGTGCGTAAATCATGAAAAATGTTAGCATCCAATTTCAGCGGGTAGTAGGGAAAGTAAATAGAATATTGGCTTTTGTTTGAAAGGGAAAGCAGCACAAAAACAGGGAGGTCTTGCTAAAACTATTTAAGGCATTAGTCAGAACACACCTGGAATTTTGTGAACAGTTATACAAGGAAAGATATATTGGCATTGGTGGTAGTCTATCATAGATGCACTAGGTTGACAGTGAGTAAAGAGGGATTTTCTAATGGCGGGATGGTATAGTTCGGGCTTATACTCATTGGAGTTTAGAAGAATGACAGGAGACCTTTTTGAAACATGCAAGATTCATACGGGGTTTGACAGGGGAGATGAGGTTTCCCCTTGTAGGGCTAGAGGGCTTAATCTCAGAGTAAGGAGTTTAAGACCAAGACAAAGAGAATTTTTTTTCTGTGAGATGATGATGAATCTGTGGAATGTTTTCACGTAGGGGGCTGTTGAGGCTGGGTCATTAAGGGTATTCAAAGCTGAGATAGACAGATGTCTAATCATGAAACACATTGAGGGTTGAGTTAAGGCAAAAAAAAGTGGAGTTGAGGATTATTATCTTAGCCATGATCTTATTGAATGATGAAGTGGACTCAATGGGCCAAATGGTCTACTTCTGCACTTGTGTCTTATAGTCTTATGGCCATAAACTTGAGGAGCTGATGGTGAGTCACTTCATCACCAACTTCATGAGCCGCTGCAGTCCCTGTGATGCAGGTACATACAGACATTAAAAAAAAAAGTTATTGTGGGCATTTTTGGTGATTGTTTTGCAAATAGCAGATGTCTGAGGTTGGAACCACACCAAGGTTATTTTTGATTTTTTGGCGTTTCATTTCTGTTAACAACCTTTCCCTTTCAATGATCTGACAACTTAATCAGACAGGAAAATCTCTCTGTTTCAATTCAAACAATTCTGTTAGCCAATTGCATTCATAGCTTCAATCGTTTGGTTCGACTGTGTACATTTAAACCATCCAGTCTGAAAATCAAAATTTCATAAGCCTAACTTGTTACAGAGTGGAATGTGCACATTTAATAAACTGTTGTGATACTGTGGAGTTCACATCTGGGCCAGGTACATACCGGCAGATGCTTGCCAGCTGTATTACTGAGTGGGTGTGAGTACAGAGATAAGTTAAAAGTCAATAGTTCTGCGCAGGCAATTGGCTTTCAATGCATTCTGCTCAATGGCTGTCAAAAGCAAGGACATCTTCTAACTTCTCTTGTTTGTGAAATCAAGTTTTAGCTATTCCCAGTGACAGAAAATCCTGCAATAAATCCCCTGTCTTTGCTACAGAGAAAAACCATTTCCTGGAGTCACGCAGCCAATGCAGTGAGTGGCTCATAGTGGGAAGACAGATCAACCTCGGCGAGATCTGGGTATTAGTTTGATCTTTTAAGGGTGAAAAATTGTCACTGCTATTGTTTTTGATCTGTAGTTGAGTGAATATTTATGAAGGTTTTCTACATATCATCATATGAATGCTCCAAATGTTAACCAGAACCAATGAGCCATAAGGTTCTGACCATTCCTAATCACTGTAGAAATTCCAGTCGCAGCATTTTCCCTTGAACAAAGAGCTTTTATGGTGGACATTGAATTAGGTAATTGCATCATTTTCAGATGACTAAAAATAGCCAAACTGAATAGTTTCTTTTAATATTCCTAATACTGTAAAACAATAAATCATCCCATCTGTTCAGTACTTGCAGCAATTTGAGTAAAAACACTCATAGCTACTTTCAACTGCTCAGCTTTAAGCAACTGTAGTTTAGTCTCTTAGCAAAACACTTTTTTTTTGCTTTGTGCTATTTGAAGTTTTTTTTTGTTTCCTTCTTGTGGTTTTTCTAAATCTTCAATGTTATTAAATTCAGGAAGTCAAATTTAGAAAAACGTTGCTGTCTGCGTTCATCCAGAAAAGTGGGCAATATTCCACCACACTTCAGACTTTGTGCCTTATGGTGGGTGGAAAGACTTTGCTACTCAGAATGTGACTACTCACTAGTGACTGCCCATAGTATTCATGTCCATTTAATTTCTGGATGTGGTGTTGGGGACTGGGGAATTCAGGAATATTAATACCGTTGAATATCAAGGGGATATGATAATTATCCCTTGTTGGAGATTGTCTTTACCTGTCATTTGTGTGGCACAAATGTATTTGACATTCATCAGTTCGAATCTGAATGATGTCCAGGTCCTGTTGCATAACAATGAATGGAAGTAAACATTGTGCAATCATTAGAGAACATTTGAATTATCTGAAAACAGACTACACCTTCATTGAGTGTGTCAAGAACCAGTATAACAGGGCTATAAGGATTCTCCAAATGTGGCACATTAGTCAGAGACATATGAAAATTCATAGCTTGCTTTCTGTGAAAAGAATAACTGACTTGGTGCTTTTCATTGACTAAGAATCAAACCAATCACTAACTATTGTTCATTCTCATTAGACCGAGAGTTCCCAATGCATAATATTTTAACGTTCAAAATAAGTGATGGAACATCAGCCTCTGAACCAGGTCAGTTGAAAACAAAGCACAATGCTTTGTATTCAATTCTCCAGCATTACATCAATTGAGTCAAGTTAAGGTTAAAATTTGGCTATTTAATATATAACTCTCTCCTGTTTTGTATTCAATACATCTTTAACAGAAAACTGTAAAAATGTATTTAAACTTACAGTCGGATCCTCAGAAGATTTTCAGATACGAAAAGTAAGATTCCAAAACATTTAAACTTAAATGACATTTTGGCAAGTAATGTTTAATAAAGTGTTAAACATCAATGTGAGTTAGAGTGGTCACCTCACTAAAATTGGCACCTTGCTTTTCTGAGAAAATGACCAATTTGATCTACTTTGATGTATTTCGGATAAAAAAAGTCTTCTGATTTTATACTTTAACCCTGACCAAGAGAAAGCAAATAGAAAGATTGTGTTTTCTTTTTATGTGACTCTCAATGCATTCTTGTTCACTCAAATGTAATGCCGCTCACACATATTGAATCGCTAAAAATAACCAAGTGCGTCATGTGCAGTTTTTGTTTGCATTCTGACATTTGTCACTGAACATAGAAGAAACAATGCACCATTGCTAAACAGGTTTCTGTGCAATGTCGAAATTCATAACCTTTAGGGGATTAGGGGATAGGATGGGAGGCTGGGTCTGGGTAGGATGCCCTTCAGAGGGTCTGTGCAGACTTGATGGACCAAATGGCCTCTTCTGCACTGTGGGGATTCTAAGATTCTAAGGAGTCTGGGATTAATCACTCCAAGGATGGCCATTTGATTTTAATTTATCTATAAACTTGACCTAGAAGGAATCCAATTTAGTTTCTTCTTAAAGGCACAGATAAAATCATCAACCAAATGCTGGGAACTGTTACCCTAAAGACAGTAATGCCAACTAATATCTCCCACAGGATCTTCCATAGGATCCACAATGCACCGTTGTACATTCAGATTGTCTAACTCAACTGGGGCACATAGAGTTTGAGATTTGAGTAGTTTTAAAACTGGCTCTGATCCAAAAACCCGTAACAATCAGAATGCTGTTTATTACACTACAAAGGAATGTTGCACTTCAGCATTATATCAAAAACACCGTCTCTTAACTTGGAACCACAACACAGACATAACACATTGCCCTCTTCTTTCAAACATTCTTGCCAAATAATACGATGCATAAAAGAACATGGGTAATGAAAAGAGCATTTTAATCCTTCAAAGTCAGACTTTTCATAGCTCCCCTCCACTCCACCCACTTGCCCCGTAACATTGGTGAAGGACCTTAGTATGTTTCCTGTATTTAACTGTTGGGTTATTGCTGTTAGTGCCAGATCAAGTTCCCAGTTATTCTGATGGCAGCACTCCATCACTGTCAGCTGAATAGTTGGTGTGCATCTGTATTTTCTTTGATCTAAGAGAAGTTAGCAGCATGAGCCTAGCTCCAGATCTTATTTACTTTCTGTCACAAAGAGTATCTTATCCGCAATGTGTATTGTTACCCATCATGACTCTTGTCTTTGCTGATGTGCTGCCCAATATTCTTTTTGTTCACTCATGCGATGTGAGCACCATTGGCTGGGCCAGCATTTATTGCCCATTGTCCTTGAGGAGATTATGTTTAGCTGTCTTCTTGAACCAAAGCAGTCCATGTGCCATAGGTAAACCCACAATGCCATTTGGGAGGGAGTTCCAGGATTTTGAGCCAGCGACACTGAAGGAATTGTGATGTTTTTCCAAGTCAAAATGGTGACTGGCTTGGAGAAGATCTTGCAGATAGTGGTGGTCTCATGTATCTGCAGCCCTTGTTCTTCTAGATGGTAGTGGCTTTGGTTTTGGAAGGTGTTTTCTAAGAAGCACTGGTAAATTTCAAAGGTAAATCTTCATCATTTCCTTTGTCACTTGCAGATTCAATAACTCCTATGCTTTACTGGCCAGTTTCTATGCTATATGCTTCATTCACTGTCTATTTATAAATCATTTTGCCACTCCCAGTCTCTCCATCTGCTGTACAGCTTATTTACAAATTACTGATTTTGCATCAAACACTCAATATTACAGAAAAAGTGAAGTATTATTCTTTTCAGTGTTATTTATCAAGAAATTTCCTGTGATTTAAACCAATGGGTTAAAACGCTTTTGAGGCCATTATTAACTGTTTAGCTCTTTGTTTCAGATCTAGTGTATTCCACACTTTGTCATCTTCATGTCATCCAATGTTGAATGTAGCTCAACATTGGTTCCTGTCTTCCAAAGCCATCAGTTTGGAATTCTCACCTGGGCAGTCAAATCCCTTCATTGCCTCTTCCTTCCTTTCATCTCTAACTTGCTCTAGCTCTGGAACTCACTGCTTTGATTCTGGCACCTTGGTCCCACCTATCTTTGCACCATCATCAGCAAATATACCTTTAGCTATGCAGCCCCCGTTTCCTGAGATTCCCTTTTGAAAAACCATCAGCTGTCCTCTTATAAGAACATTCTTAAAAGCAACAATATGGTCCAACATTTTATCCTCCTCCACCATCTCTTCCTCCAACTCGGTGTCCATTCTGGTTGGATCAATCCTTCAAGAATTGTTTCTACATTATACATACTATGGCTTGTATTTTACAGCGCACCATTGGGCATGTATTAGATAAGGGATGGTTTTCTAAGACATGGCACGTAGGTAAGCCCATCTTCCTACATGCTCCTGAAACAGTCTTTGTGATACAAGAGGGTGGTAAGGTGCCAATTGCACATTCAGACAATCTTGGCTGGTAGTCCTCAGTAGTGGGTCTGAGGCCAAGAGATCCCACTCTTTACTTGTTTATGCTGCCTGCAGCTTAATATCTCTGCAAGACAGCCCTTTTCAAAGACAGTTGGTTTGCAACTAACCTTTCTAATTGGGAGGCAAAACAATTCCCCCTCCCAACATAAAATTCAGCTCTATTCAAGCATAAATTGTTGTTGTTAATTTATTTTGGCTGTTAGAGAAACAAAAAACAGTAGCGGTTATAAAAAAGCAATAATTGTATTCTCATAAACATATTACCGAACCATAGAAAAAAAATTGGTGAACATAGGAGCAACCCATCAGCCTGCTCCACCATTCAACTTCATAACTGTTCATCTGCCTCAACACCATGTTCCCAGACTGTCTCCATATCCCTTCAAGTCACTAGTAACTAGAAATCTATCAATCTCCATCTTGAACTTACTTAGTGACTGAGCTTCCTCAGCCAACCATTTGCATAAAGAGGATTTTCCTTCCATCAGTCCTAAATGACTTGCCTTTTATTCTGAGACAACATCCCGTGGTTCTAGATCCACATCCAGGGAAACATCCTTTCCGCATCTATCCTGTCTATCCCTTCAGGAATTTCATAAGTTTCTGTCAGAAAGTGCAGGCCCAGTTTCCTCAATTTCTCCTTATCAGACAGTACAATCATTCCAGGAACCTGTCTTGTGAACCTTTGCTGGTGTCCCTCGATGGCAAGTACGTGCTTCCTTTGACAAGGGGGAAATAGATTGAAAAACAATACCCCAGACGTGGTCTTACCTATGCTCTATATAGCTGAAGCAAAACTTCTTTGCCCCTGAAATTAGTTCCTCTTGTAATAAAGGTTAACATATTATTTGCCTTTGGAATTATTTGTTGCATCTGCATATTGACTTCCAGTGACTTGTCAACCAGGACACGCAAGCCACTTTGGATATCAACATTTTTGAATCCCTCACATTTTAAGAAATACTCCGCACTTTTGTTTCTCCTACCAAAGTGGATAACTTCACAAAAACCAAAAGAACTGCGGATGCTGTAAATTAGGAACAAAAACAGATGTTGCTGGAAAAGTTCAGCAGGTCTGGCAGCATCTGTGAAGAAAAATCAGAGTTAACGTTTTGGGTCCAGTGACCCTTCCTCAGAACTTCAGATAACTTTACACATATCCACATTCTATTCCATATGCTATGCTCTTGCCCACACACTCAGCCTGTCTAAACCTTGAAGCCTCTTTGCAGTCTTCTCAAAACTCACATTCCCTCAAAGTTTTGCATTATCTGCAAACTTGGATTTATTACAATTGGCCCCACATCCAATACATTGATATAAGTTGCGAAAATATGGGGCTCAAGCACTGAACGTTGTAGTACTCTACTGGTCACAGTCTGCTAACCTGAGAACGATCCATTTATTCCTATTCTCTGCTTTCTGCCTGTTAACCTACTGTTAACCCTTGCAAATATATTTCTTCAATTCCATGGGCTTTAATTAGTTTTACTAACCTCCTGTGTGGGATTTGATCAAAAGCTTTCTGAAAATCTAAATACACCACATCCGCTGGTTCCCACTTGTTGACTAGTGACATCCTTAAAACACTCTATGGTTTCTCAAAAGTAATTTCCTCTTCATAAATCCATGTTGACTCTTTCCAATTAGACAATAATTTTCTAAATATTCAGTAATCACATCCTTTATACGAGATTATTTTGTTTTTCCTATTACTGACAACTTCCTAACAGGTTTGTAGTCCCCTGCGTTCTCTTTCCCTCCTTTCTTAAACAGTGGGTTAACATTGGCAACTTTCCAATCCTCAGGCACCATTGCATACTTAGTTAAAGCTTGAAAGATGATTTCCTGTATACATTATCGAGCCATCTCTTTCAACAGTATAGGGAGGAGGTCAAGTCGCGGGGAATTGTCAATTTTCAGTCCCTTTCCTTTCTCTAATGCTTCTTTTTCACTAATATCAATTTCTTTCAGTTCCACACTCTCACTCAACTGTCGGATCCTAATGATTTCAGTGAGACATATTGCATCTTTCCCTGTGAAAACAGACACAACAACACTTATTAATCTGTGTCTATTTCCTATTATAAATGTTCATGTCTCTGCAAGTAATGTTGAGGAGCTGCTTGTAGAATTTAATGGAGTAGTGAACACATGCAATGGATAGCCCATGGAAATAGCTCAGTTGTTATTAAAGCTCTTAAGTTCTCCAATACAAATCAGAGGAGACATTGTAATACAGTAACTCCACAAGTCTCAATGTGTACCAGCCTCAAGGGATTAGTAGATGTGAGATAAGGAGAATATTTGAGCAGTTTGGTACTTGCCGTGTCCCATCACAGGATCATATAAATTTTGCCCCATTTTTATTTCACTGCGTAATTTTTACACAATCAAAAAGAAACTCTTGAAAATGTGACCTTTTCTTCAGAGCAAGATGTTTTAAAAATAGCACATGTCTCTCAGTCAAAAGATTGACAAGCACATTCCAATCTGAAAAGATCCAGAATAAATAACAAGCCACAATACAAATTTAAAAATCCACAGCAGGTGAGCTTGATGCAACCAAAATCCCAGTTTGTATAGAAGACCATTTGGAAAAGTAAGCCATTACAACTCACAATGTAAATCTAATACAAAAAAAAACAACCATCAAAAGATAAAGTGAGGGTGGGACGCTTTTCATTTGTGAATCCACTTGCTGTGTGGTTTATCTAAAATGTAAAAGATTTTTCATCAAAAGTGTCACATTAGAGAAAAAAGTACCAGATTTACCAATAAACTCTATGTAGGGCAGATCAGATCAGGACCTGTACACTTAATGGTAAGATCCTGGGGAGTGTTGACAAAAAAAGAGACCTTGGAGTGCAGGTACACTGTTCCTTGGAAGTGGAGTCGCAGGTAGACAGGATAGTGAAGAAGGTGCTTGGTATGCTTGCCTTTATTGGTCAGTGCATTGAGTTTAGGTGTTGGGAGGTCATGTTGTGGTTGTACAGGACGTTGGTTAGGCCATTTTTTGGAATACTGCGTTCAATTCTGGTCTCCGTGTTATAAGATGTTGTTAAACTGGGAAGGGTTCAGAAAAGATTTACAAAGATGTTGCCAGAGTTGGTAGGTTTGAGCTATAGAGAGATGCTGAATAGGCTGCGGCTATTCTCCCTAGAGTGTCAGAGGCTGAGGGGTGACCTTATAGAGGTTTATAAAATCATGAGGGGCATAGATAGGTGAATGGTCAAGGTCTTTCCTCCAAGGTAGGGGAGTCCAAAACTAGAGGGCATGGGTTTAAGGGGAAAGATTTAAACGGGACCTAAGGGACAACTTTTTCACCCAGAGGATGGTGCGTGTATGGAATGAGCTGCCAGGGAAAGTGGTGGACATTGGCACAATTACAGCATTTAAAAGGCGTCTGGATGGGTACACGAATAGGAAGGGTCTAAAGGGATATGGACCAAATGTTGGCAAATGGGACTAGATTAATTTAGGATATCTGGTCAGCATGGATGAGTTGGACCGAAGGGTCTGTGTCTGTGCTGTACATCTCTATGACTCTATATGAATTTAGCTAATGGGTTGAATGTGTTTTGAGGAAATTATTTTGTGTTTAGCTCTATGTTTCAGTTCCACTGTACTCAGAGAAATGAAATCCTAGATCCGAAGTCATGAAGTTCAAAGAAAAGGACATCCTTTTACAGTCGAAACAGAGAAGAAACAAGTGTTCTGAAGGAGCAGGATGTGCTGGTGAAAACATGCAAAAACCAAACAGTGTCTCAGACTGAAAGTGATGAACTCGTTTCCTGTGGGATTATGTCTGATTCTCACACTGCGGTGGGGTTAAGGTGGGTAAAGTTAACAATTGGGGGCTGTGCTATGAAGTTTAAATATTTCCACTGTGGGACCTTTGGGTGATGCAACCTGCTTGCAGAGGATGGTCACAGCCTTCAGCAACCTACACATATTTCTCATTCACTATTATCTTGATATGTTAAGGGATTGTGCAATACTGCTATGTTCAGGTTCATGCTAAGGGAGCTGGTTGCCAGAATTAGCTGCAAACTGTTCATATAAAAAAGAACTTCAAATTTTTTCTTTGTTGAAATTTGGTATATGTTCCTATTATCTACTGTATTGATGAACCAATTAAATGAGCTGTTTAGAAAAAGTGTTGAACAAGTGTTTATTATATTTAAGGACAATTGTGGGTGTAGACCAATTACACAAGCCACGTTGCTGCATGTGTATATGCACACAAGCACAGACATGTGGATACAGAATCACACATGCACACCAACATGCACACTCACACAGACACACTCACACACACAACCCACATACTCACAAAGACACAGACCCGCACATACACAATACACACTCACAAATATGCACGACACACACAGAAAAACAGACTTGCACACTCAGAAACACACACACAAGCTCACACAGACACACTCACACACAGACCCAGACCCACACGCTCACACATACACACAACATGGACTCACAAACATGCACACACTCACACAGAAACATGGACATGTGCACACAGACTTACACACTCACACACACATGCACACTGACCCTGACCCTCACACTCACACGTACACACAACACACACTCACAAACACTCAAACACAGAAACGCACACACAGAAACATACACGTACACACATACAATGCATACACACACATACAAGAAAATATACTTACACAGACATAGGCCCAGGCATTGACAGACACACAACACACATGCTCACAAACTCTCACAAACAAACAGACACAGATCTACATACTCAGTCACACACAGACACACACAAACACACACACACACTCTCACACACCCAAAACCTCAACACCCCCAACACACACACACACATACACACACACACACTCTCACACCCCCAAAACCTCAACACCCCCAACACACACACACACACACACATCCACTCTTCGCCAAACAAGCACCCACACACATCGACACACAAACAAATTGCATGCATATTTTTGCTGAAAATTCATTAAAGGAGTGCCAAAATGTAAGGTGCCTTAAATTTAAAATTAGATCATCAATGAGTACTAGGATTGCTTCAGTACTGCACAGAGATTATAAAATCTTACTACATTGAACTCAATGAAGCAAGGTGCAAGATAGCCCAGAGAGACAATGCAATGTCCAATTTGTTTATGTGGTGTTATTGCAAAATTGGTGACATAAATATACAGCACTAAAAGTCAATTATAACACGGATGAAGAATTAAATTGACTACAATTGAGATGCAAATATTAACATAGAGGTCTCATTATTTAAACTATACTGTACAATAAACACTCTACTGTTATCATGTTGCATCAGCATTAGCCTCCCAGCTGTCATTTGATTAAACAAATTTATTCAGAGTGATAGAAATAGACAACAGAGAAACTGAATGAAATCCTAATTCTTTACAACGACTGGATTTTTAAAGGTGTACTAATGCTGCATTTGCCCAAGCATGAACACTCCCATGGGGCAAATAGTTGAGAAAGGCCTAAGTACCAACAATATAGTTTTGTCCAGTCAACACTGTGATAGGTTGTTTTCATAGAACAGCCCAGTTTGCTCTTTGCCTGGAGTGTACTGCCATATTCAATTGATCGGTGTTTATTAAGCCTGTCTGTTTAGTGTGTTGTTAGTCAAGCCTGGGTGTGATTTCAGAGAAACAGAATCTAAACTGAAAGCACAAAGCTATAATCATGACAGCAAACAGTTTAGAAACATTAACTGAAACTCTCATTTATATCGAAGAGTCGTCAATTCTGCAGAAATTGCTAGAGAAACTCCGGAAGGCTGGCAGCATCTATGGAAAGAAACCAGCATTAATTTTTCAAGTCCAGTGACCCTTCATCCAATGATGCTGCTAGAGCTGCTGAGTTTCTCCAGCAATTTCTGTTTTTGTTTCCGAAATCCAGCATCCACAGTTCTTTGTTTTATTATATCATTTCTGCATACCTCTGAGGCATGAAGCATGATAATTGGTGAGAAAATAGAGGATAATTTAAATTTACTTACTCTAGCACCCTTCCTTTCTTTACCAGGAAATCCACTCACTTCTTAGGATGGCTAAATTTCAGGGTTCAAAACCTATTTGCTCACTGCAGGTTTGGATCGTCTGGATGTAGCAGTGACCTGACAAGAAGGAGATACTTATACATTATCTCAGGGCAGATGCCCAGTGAATAATTGAGCAGCTCACAGAAGACACATCTATGTTTGATAAAGCAGTACGTACTCTTAATAAATAATCTGGGTCAAAGATAGAGGCAATTGTCAAATGAAATGAGTTTTGCCAGAGCTGCGAGAGACCCCATCGTCTTCAGAAATCATCAAACAAGTCCTCAGATTGTGGAGTCACACCAATGATACCCAGTACCATGTCTAGCTCAAAGTAGAATGATATGTTGTTCCTGCTTAAAGTGGGATCATTTCCAAAAGATGTGATACTCATTGAAGAAGGCTTCATAAGTTTGATATATGGGGAGTTGCTTCTTGAGGATGAGATAAAGTAACTGAGTCCCCTCATGGATGGTAAAGCATCAGATCATTTCAAGGAAGGCTCAGTAGGGATTGCAAGCATCTCAATGCCATACCTCATTAAGGTATGTGTGAAAATATTTGTACTGAGCAACAAAAACTTCAATTGGTGTTTTTCAAAACTCTCTCTGACTCTTGCAACAACTCTTCAAGTTTATGATGACTGAATTATTTGGGTTTTGAGAATGTTTACAGTTCCCATGCACAACCAAAAAGTCACCCTCAACAGTTTTGCATTCTATGTGGTCACTGTATAACACGAACATGTGTCAACCTCATGGCAGTCAACAAAACAATTATTCCAGGCAATTGCCACTTCCTACAAGAATTAGCAGCATCATTTCATGACTCCACATTCTTCATGAAACTTGAAATGTGATGGAGCTATTGGCAGATACTATTAGCAGAATAGCAGAATGCTCATACCTAAAAACTTTTGTTATTCATGGAGTTATCTTTCAGGAGCACAGAATGTCCCATGGGTGAAGTGCAGGACGAAGCACACTGTAGAAGATCATTCCTTTCATTTGTCAGACGGGGTACTCAATCCATTCGACAATGTAATTTTCCATGCAAGGAACAAAGCAGAACACACTCATTGATCCTCAGCCATGCTGTTTGGGCTCTAAACACCATTTGATTTTCAACAAGGACAGAGTAACTGTTGTGGCATCCAAATTTAACTTTCTAGGGTACAAAGTGACAGAAGATGGAGTTAAGTCTACAATACACAACTGCAAAAATATTCATATGCTTCTAACCCCAAAGAATGTAGAAGAATTGGCAATCATCTTCAGTAATTGATTTTGTATCATACATTCATTTCCAACTATGTAGAGATACAGGGCCTCTTTGAAAGTTGCTGCATGAAGATAGGGAATGGGAATGGACAACAATCAGAGGTTAACACATCAAAAGTGAAGTTAACATCTCCACCAGTCCTCACGCTTTCCAGAACATATGAAAAAAAGTGTATATCACAACAGATGCGCCAGAAAAAGTGATTGGAGTTATACTCCCACGGTACTGTGTAGGAGGTGAATGATTAGTTGCCAAACCATTGTTGGAAATCAAACACAAATCCCGCACTAAAGAGCAGGAAGCATGAGCCTCGATCTACACTTGTGAACATTGACACATGTATCTCCACAATAGAAATTTCACTTTTCACGCCAATCACCCAGACCTAAACAAAGTATTAGTAATGTCAGGACCTGGTCATTGATGTCTACATATCTATAGATGGTCAGATCATCTTTATCAGAACAAATTTAAAGTTAAGTATCTTACATGTACCTGCAACTGAATAGCTGAAATGCTAAAACAGTGTTGGCAATAATGAAGTTCTTTGCAAAATTGAAGGTCACATGATTGCGATAGTCTCACATACCTATATGAAACTTGTAACATGAGAAGAGTTGAAGATAGGTTTGATGACAGGTTTGACAGCTGTGTAAGAGTTAGCATGTCAAAGGGGAAAACATTTGAACAATCCATTCATATCCTACTTTGCACGTATCAATTACTCCACAATCTCCAACTGGAAAAACAATGGTTAAACCTTCAATGGGCCATAACATTCACATGACACTGACCATGCATAAGCTAGCATTGCCAACCAATGAGAATATTAGAGCAAAATCAGAAGAAATCACAGAATGACAAGGTAACACATAAGCATACTTTAACAAACAAACACATTGCAAAGAAACAAAGATTTGAATTTGGAGATTGAGTTCACATCCAACAGTTAAATAAGGCCATAAGAAATAGGAGTGGGAGTAGGCCATTCACCTCTTCAAGCCTGCTCTGTTATTCAATGGGATCATGGCTGATCCAACATTCCTCTCGCATACTTTCCTGCCCTTTCCCCATGACCGTTGATTCCCCTATTCATCAGAATCCACCTATCTCAGCCTTAAATATACACAAGGACTCTGCCCCGATAACTCTCTATGGCAAGGAGTTCCAAAGACTTACAATCCTCTGAGAGAAGAAATTCTTCCTCATCTCAGTCCTAAATTGGCACCCCTTTATTCTGAGACTATGCCCTCTGGTTCCCAGAATCTCCCTTGAGAGGAAACAACCTCTCAGCATTTACTCTGTCGAGCCTGTTAAGAGTCATATATGTTTCAATGAGATCACCTCTCATTCTTCTAAACTTCAGCGAGTAGAGTTCTAACCTGTTTAACCTTTGCTCATAAGACAACCCCTGTCTCCTAGTAAACCTCCTCTGACATGCCTCCAATGCAATAATATATTTTCTTAAATAAGGGGACCAAGACTGCTCACTGTTGACTACTCTTATATTCCAACCTCCTTGAAATAAGGACCAGCATTCCATTAACCTTCATGATTACCTGCTGCACCTGTATGCTAGCATTTTTTTCGCATTAGTGCCCCCAAGTCAATTTGTGTCACAGCTTTCTGCAGTTTCTTTATGTTTAAATAAAAGTCTGATCTTTTGTTTTCCCTTCCTTCCAAAGTGAACAACTTCACATTTTTGACTGACCACAAACTCACATCATATCAACCAAGAGCAAAGCGGAGCCCTTACACTTGTCTGTTGGTTGATAACATTAAGTGGAACATGAGAAGCTTGATAGTGAACCGACCAGGATATTTCAAGGGCAGTGACTATGAGGATACATTTCCTTTAGTTGTTCATCTTCTTCATTGAGCAGAACATGGGGAACCACAACATGAAATTTGTAAACCTTATCACAGTCACCAATAACCTTCCTGTCTCAAAGACGATTTCTATACTTAGAGAAAACAGAAACACTTAACACTAAAAAATGACTCAATGTACATATGCTTATTGTTTAATGTACAGCAAACATTTTCTTAACTGGCATCTATGGTACCAGGAGTTGATCAAATTTTCTGGATAACCAAGAGGTAGGCATAACTGTGGTAAACCCTGGCCAAGTGAAACTTTGAGACATCAACATTCCTCAAAAAATCTGTAAAAACATCAACACACCCCCTAAAATCGATGTAAAAACACACAGAAGTGATAGAAGTGCAATTCGGGAGGTATACACATGACTGTTATACTTTATTTAAAACATAAATACTCAGGCAAAGCGATAGATCACAGTATTTGAAGTACATAAGTTTTGCCAGTTATCAAGAGTGCTAGTTGATAAGGTGCTGGTTAAAACAAAGTTTTCTGCAGTTTAATTTAAGATAACAGGCCGAATTCTCTGAGGAGGGGGAATCTAACGCAGGTTATCATTCCGGCCCTTCTTTATGAAGTAAGGGAGCTCTGTATTTCTGAGAGGGGATTTTGATCAGGATTCCCTTTGCTTGTTGCCCCCACCCAACACAGCATGAAAGAAAGATTAAAATGTGCCTCTCGCAGCCCAGTGTATAAAGATTGGATGAGCCTGTTTTAGTGACATTGAATAAACTCCTGTTTAAACACAGAACCTCGTTTCTACGGACGTCCAAGTCATAAAATGCAACACACACCTTAAAGCTATCGGTAATGTGAAGACAACATCAGTATGTTTTCCTTTAAATGGGAACCTGCTAGTTGCAGGAAAACTGCAGACTCATTTAACATTTTCTTAAGTGACATAGGGAAATTAAACAATTTCACTTCCCATTTACAGAGATTAGTCAGTCAGCCCTGTCATGGGCTAAAACTCCAGTGGCTTTCAGGGATTAGATTATGATATGATGCCAGCCAGCATTTGATGGAATTCCGGTGTTCTAAGTGTTTTTATTTTCTTTTAAAATACCCAAAAGGAGGAAGTGAACTGTAACTGAGAAGAGATAGTAGGAACTGCAGATGCTGGAGAATCCGAGACAACAAGGTGCAGGGCTGGATGAACACAGCAGGCCAAGCAGCATCATAGGAGCAGAGAGGCTGACGTTTCGGGCCTAGACCCTTCATCAGAAAAGGGGGAGGGGAAGGGGGTTCTGAAATAAATAGGGAGAAAGTGGGAGGCAGATAGAAGATGGATAGAGGAGAGGATAGGTGGAGAGGAAACAAACAGGTCGAAGAGGCGGGGATGGAGCCAGTAAAGGTGAGTGTAGGTAGGGAGTTAGGAAGGGGATAGGTCAGTTCAAGGAGGACGGACAGGTCAAGGGGGCAGGATGAGGTTGGTCGGTAGGAGATGGAGGTGCGGCTTGAGGTGGGAGGAGGGGATAGGTGGGAGAAAGAACAGGTTAGGGAGGCAGGGACGAGCTGGACTGGTTTTGGGATTTGGTAGGGGGAGGGGAGATTTTGAAACTTGTGAAATCCACATTGATACCAACCGCAGGAAGTGCTACACTTGCCCCCATACCTCCTCCCTCACCCCCATCCCAGGCCCCAAGAAGACTATCCACATCAAGCAGATGTTTACCTGCACATCTGCCAATGTGGTATACTGCATCCGCTGTACCCGGTGTGGCTTCCTCTACATCAGGGAAACCAAGCGGAGGCTCGGGGACCGCTTTGCAGAACACCTACGCTCGGTTCGCAATAAACAACTGCACCTCCCAGTCGCGAACCATTTCAACTCCCCCTCCCATTCCTCAGACGACATGTCCATCCTGGGCCTCCTGCAGTGCCACAACGATGCCACCCGAAGGTTGCAGGAACAGCAACTCATATTCCGCTTGGGAACCCTGCAGCCCAATGGTATCAATGTGGATTTCACAAGTTTCCAAATCTCCCCTCCCCCTACCGCATCCCAAAACCAGTCCAGCTCGTCCCTGCCTCCCTAACCTGTTCTTCCTCCCACCTATCCCCTCC